>NC_058052.1:5760482-6074857 GCF_020085105.1 Siniperca chuatsi
GGAAAGCGCAACAGCTATTGTGAGTTCTAAACCAAAAATATTTTCCAGTATTTTGTCATATCATCAAGAATATCATTATCACAGAAATACCCTGAAATATCGGGATATTATTTTAGGGCCATATCGCCCACCCCTATAGCACTGCGTATATGTAATTTTGTGTGTTGTGATATTGATATATATTGTGATATAATACATTTTCTGGAAAATCAACTCAAACTGTTTATGGATAAAATAACCAGATGAGAAACTTCATCACAGTGATGCAAAAAAACAAAAAACAAAAAAAAACATACTCAAATCCAATATTGCCATAAAACACTTGTATTCAGTGACTTTCAACACTGACCATAATGGCCTAGTACACCCCCAGATGTGTTCAACCATTTTCGTATGAGAGAAACGTGAGGACAGCAGCCATTAAAGGAGCTCTCACCTTTAGGGGCAAGGTTCAGCATGTCTCCGGCCCGCATAGAAATCTCCTCCTCAGATGCAGCTGAAAAGTCATACTCTGCTCTGGCCACTACATGGTCATCCTCCCCGCTAGCCCAGTTAGTGGCTAAATAAAGCAACACAAAACATGTTTACTTGTTAGGAGTAAAGGACAACTACATACACCAAAACTTAAAAACGTCATGTGTATAAAAATGTGGAAGTTCGCCATCTCATCTGCAAGTACAAAATCTTGAATGTAAGCCTCACCGTTTTCTTCAGAGCCAGGGCTGGAGCTCAGCAGCTTCCAGATAAGGTAGGGTCCCCCCAAGACTACAGCGAAAAACAGAAAGATTGGCCAGGACTTCACGGGCTGATCCTCCATCCCTGCTCCAATTCCTCTGGATGCACTTGTAGCCAGAACATCACATGCACTGTCTGCCCACAAGTCTTCAACCTCAGCGTCTGACCTTCGCCCCAGCAGCCTCTGTAACCGTCGGTAGAGGTAGCGCAAGGTGCGTACCAGAGCAAAGGCTGACAAAACTCGGGTGAGGTGTGTACGCAGCCGTGTTAGGTGATTGGCTACATCCAGCACAGCACGGAAGCTGTTATACACAGCTGAAAAGGTGGCGTCCAGCATCATACTAACTGAGGAAAAGGCCTGGACAATGCTCTCGATGGACTGGAAGGCACCGCGGCTGCTCTCCTCAGCCTGTTGCACGAACCGGCTGGGGGCAACGTCCTCCGTGAGGGGGAGGCGGCTGTAACCTCCCAGGCCGTAGCCACCACCATAGCTGTAGGGGTTGTACCCCCCATAGATGGAGCTCCCATAGGGGCTGTAAGAGGAGTTGAAAGAACTGTAGGATGGGCGGTAGCCCTGCTGGACGGGACGAGGGGGCACTGGGGGCACCATTCTGGTCAGAACAGGAGGGCCTGCAGATAAAGAGGGGCCTGCAGATGGTCCAAAGTTTGTAGACCTGTTTGGTGAAAAGGCCAAGACAAGACATAGAGTTCAAAACAGCTTCAGTGATTTTATATATGTTATTTTTTGTGATACAGTAGAGCATGGGTGAGATTGGGCCTGCTTAACTTAAACTACAGCAGGCATTAGGTCAATACCAGGACATTCAAAAACAAACCTGTGGGTTTGCTCGAACAACGTTGAACATCGAAAATTACGTTCTTCAAATGTGGTCAATAAGTTGTTGGTATGAAATTGCTTACAATTGCAAACAGCGATGCGACCTCAATCGAATAGTGCTTCATTTAGGTTATTAGTGAACAGGTGAGAAGGAGACAGTTTTATCGTAATTTCTGCTGAATATCGTATTAAAAACTACTTTTGTGTGGCGTTTACGTTCATCATTTAGAAATGCGACAAAAACAAGTAGTTATAAAGGGAGCCTAGCGTGAAACACCTACCATACCCCCGAAGAAGGTACATGATTACATGGCCTCATTGGGCCTGCTAGTTGGTTGGGTATTTGTACAGTTGTTGCTTTGTTTGAATGCCTGTACTTGGCAAAAAATATTCTGACAAATGGAAATACGAGTGGTTAACTGGTAAAGACTCATACCACCGTGTCAAAGTTTACAGTTTGGATATCCTCTCGCTTGTGCAACAATCTTAGCATAAACTAGCTAGCAACAACACCGAACCAGCTGCCGTCAGTACGTTAAACACACAAAGGCCTCGGCGACCAAGCTAACGCCGCTATAGCAAGTTTACCTGTAATTTATAGGTGCACTCATTGCCCCTGGAATACGCCTTTCCCATGGCTTTGGCGGAGACTGTGAATCCATCACAAAATATATGTCTTTAAAGTGTAGAAATAATGCGGAACTTGTTGTCCCGGATGCCTGATGCCTTCCCGTGCTCTTCGTAATTTCCTTCTTCTAATATCACAGCTCATGTATATGTGCGTGGATTAAATAGCCCTAAAGGGACTATAAACACGTTAAACAATATTGGATTTATTTAGTACATATCTATGTCTATTGGATGTTGGATGGCACGACTTCCGTGGCATAATCTCCAAACAGACATGATGGAATTTCCAACGTTAAAAGGAATTTTCATAATATTCCCGATACCTCCTAAAGGCACCAAATGTGTTGTGCTGTGGTCAGACCAGAATAACTGATAGAAGATATGTATTTGTATGAACTAAATCTATCTAAAGAGCTGAATATATTTAGCAGTAACTATAATTTATATCTTTATTTTTTTGTCACTGCTTAAATTACCTCCCAAATTCATTAAAAAGCCTGTGTGTTTTTGACACTCGATTAGTACAGCCTGGCCCCTTAAACAATTAAATGCACTTCTCACTTCTGTCCAGCAGAGGGCGCTGTGGCTTATCAGAAAAGAAGACCTTCTTTATACACATTTACAGCTTACAAATATAAACGGAAAAAGGGAATTTCCCTCCACTGAAATACACGGTGGTTTTCATTAGTAGTTTACTAACTAATGTCCACTCACATTGACAACAGTAATTTTAAATTTTCTAGTGATTTGGCTAAAGAGAAACATTAGCACTGTCCTAAGGTTTGGACTTTATTATGTACCTGCCCAACCCTTCACAAGGAAGTTCAGATATAGAATGTGAGCGGGATAAGCAGACTACTGTTATCAAGTAAACATGATACAAAAAAAGTGGGCTGTCCTTAGACCAAAGCCCCTTCATGAGAAGATAGTGTTGCACATGACATGATTTCCTCTTTTAACACTCAACTGTAAGGTGTGAAGATCTGCTAACAGCTGCTTTTTCTGCTCTGAAAATCCATTCTAAGAAAGAAATGACGAGAAAGAATGCTATTCTCACCATCTTAAATAGATCAATCATTTCACAGAACTAGACCATTGACAGTAGATGGAGAATTGCTTGTAAAGCAGAATGCTTAAAAATAAAAACTGTAGCAAAATTAGTTTGTCCCATTGAGTACTATCACTATTTTCCTACGTCAGACTAGTTTTATTGCTGACATTGCTGGCAGCTCTGAGATTTGAATTATATGACATGTATGAATTTGGTTTGAGAGTGGATTCCCCTTTGAGCTTTCACTAGCTTTCAGAATCAGGCCAAGTGTCGTTCAGTTAACCCTGTAGTAAGGTTTGTGAGGGGGCGGCTTGTGACTTCGCTGCCGTGAGCATGAGGAAAGCTGCTCTTTCACGCAGGCAGTGAGTGCAGAGGTGTACGGTTTGGTTTTAGGAGGGAGCCCTGTGATGTCAAGTGTTGTGTGTGTGTGTGTGTGTGGTGGGGGGTTAGATTCACTAAGGGGAGGACGACAGACAATGCCTGCGTGATGCCACAATGTAGGTGTGTGAGATTGAGGCTGCCGTTTGTGACATGATGGTGTCAGGATCCCAAGCAAAAGGTGACAAAAGTGTTGGCTTGTGATGTCGCTGTGTGTGGGAAGAATGCATGAGCTGATGATGGTCCTGGTATTTGGGGTTTGTGATGAGCGCCTGTGACCTTTTGTACTGTGATGATATAAGAAAATCAAAGACAATTAAAAAAATCATTACATTCAAGCAAATATATAAAAACGAGCATTGGAAATACATTACGTGGTCAAAAGTATGAGTATGACACCCGAACATGACACCCATGTGTGATTGTTGGATGGAGCCTACTACAGGCCAAGCTGTGCTGCAGCCTCCACTCTTCAGGGATTTTGCTCCCATTCAGGCCATTCGTGACGTGAACTGCTGACGGCTCATAAACGCTTCGGGTTTCTTGGCGAGAGTTAGATGAGAAGATGAATACCACTCTCACGTCTCATGTCCGTTAAATACGAAGCTACAGCCAGGAGATGGTCAGCTTAGTTTAGCATGAAGACTGGAAACGGGGAAACAGCTAGCCTGACTCTGTCCAAAGGTTATAAAAAATATGCTTAGCAGCACCACTGAAGCTCACTAACAAACACGGTATATCTCGTTTGTTTCTCGTTTGTTGCAAGAAATCACCAAAATGAAGATGCAGCAAAAGAAACATCAGTCTATCTGCAGTCCAGACCATTGCACCAGTATTCTCAATAATGGCAGTCTGACATTTTTGGGGTAAAATGTTGCCTATTATTGCCAACACATTTCACAGAGACTGAAAAAACTTGCTGGGGCAGACACAAACTTACCCTGTATATTCCTACATTATACAAACACAGTAGGTGGTCATCATCAGAAAAATAGATCTAAGAATCCCTAAGCAAAACTGTTTCTGTTCCTGAGTACAGATTTAGCCTACTGCTCCAACCAGACGTATGAATTCACTCTAATACAGCATTCCTTTACTCACTCTGAAATTCCAGTGTTTCTAACTGGTTATATGGTGTATTTTTGCTGGGCAGCCCGCTGGATTGGCCTGAAAGTGATGTGGTGTACTTTTCACAGACACTGCTTCCCCCTTTGCTCTGTGTGTGTGCTATTTCTCTTTGTGCAGTACACGCGCGTATTGCACAAAGTATACACAACGGACAGGAAGATGGAGGCTTATACAAAAGTGGAACTGTCGAGAGAAAATATTGGTGGAACATACAGAACTCAATTGAAGTTTGTGTGTATTTAACCCCTGCGTAGGCCACAGTATGTTGACATGTTTGTGTAATTGCTTGTCAAAAAAGGAAATACAGTAACTGACTGTAGTGTCAAAACTAGATAACACTGTAGTGTCTTTTGTACTGGACTGGGAATGCGGCAATGTTATCTAGTTCTGTTATCTGAAGTGTAAAAAGGCAGCCAGCAGTAACTAAGTTACAGAAACAGTGAAGCTGAGAAAAAAGGGTCTAAAATTTGAAGGCTACTTAGCTAAAGTCAATAACAGCTATATAAGATGTAAAACCTTAATTTTATACCTTTTAAGGATGATTTTTTTGGGATGAAATCAGATACTGTACTCGTATATTTGGACCATCTAAAGCTAGGCTAGTTAGCTTTCAACACAACTTATTTATCTGGTGTTGCTTTTATTCTCTTTTATGATTATATTTAGCTACTGCCTTATGTATGTGGTATAACAAACTCAATTACTAAGAAACCGGAGGTTCATATAGAACAATAAATCAATAGATTTTTCAATCATAGGAAACACGTTGGGGAAAAGTCAATTAATTAGCTTTGGCTAAGGCTAGCTGTGATTCCACTCTAGCTAGCTTTAACTAGCTAGCTAGAGTGCTGTCACTGCGGTTTGGTTTTTACCTCACTGTTGTAGTTTGTGCAAATTTTACATGCTGTTTTCCGCCCGAAAATTATAAATTTCTATGACATAATAATTTTATACGGAAAAACATGAGTCAGGCATACATAAACAAGGAGTACGGTCACTCTCGTTTAGAATAAGATCTCTGTAAACAGTGGAGACAATTGACATAAACCTACCGAACACCCTGGAACACACAAGTAGGCCTATACACTGACTGTTCTGGTCAAACATTCACAGTAAAAGCTTCGTGGGATTTTCCCTGCTCTCAAACATGAGTTAGGTCTTAACATGATGAGCCTTTCTAGCTACACATAAGGTACAATACCTATAATTAAAATGTGCTGCAGGAAGTTTGCAAATTGTAGGATCAGGGAAATTGCTCTCAAAGAATGGAAGTAATAACTGTTCTGCATTTCGTAGCGAGGTCTTGGCTCAGTGATCTTATAGGTGGAAAAGATGACTATATATGTGGTTATGACATTGTTTGGGCATCATTCCATGAGTTGATTCAGCAGAAGACAGATATTTTTGAAAATTATTTACAAAATGAATGGACCTTTTGGAGCCTGTTTTGTTCCTAAAAAGGTGAATTACTGTATGCAGATTGACATGTGATAAAGTTAGAACATATGTTGTTCCTTCATTTAAAAATAATAATAATTTAGTGACTTCCATGGGGCAGCTATTGTGTTATCCTCAGTCCGATGTGTGTTACAGCAACATGATGAAAAGCTGGAGGTCAAAGCAAACTAAGATGATGGGGTCCTGAATCCCTTATTTGAGTAAGACATTTGCATACAATAAGACAGAAAATCATATTTATGTTCATATTTATGGTTAGGTCTTTATGTAGTAATATGAAACCCCAGATAGTCTGATTTGTTTTTAACTTGTTAGAATTGAATGTGAATAATATACATACAATGACATCAAACTCAGTAACGTTATATATGTGTGATAACATCAGTTAAAGCACCAGTAATGTTATTTTTTTTTAAAACATATCAATAAATACATAAGTGGATAAATACCATGAAAATCTAACTCTCTACTCAGTATTGCATGCATACACCACTGCGAGTGCTCTGGTGTTTGAATACATCAATGACAAGCCTGCCCTCTAGTAACCCCAGCCTAATTTGGCGAGATAATGGCACGTTCATTCAGGTGGAGTGTGACCGGATGTCGGTGTTGTCAACAACCATTTGCAGCAAGAGAGGGTTTGCAAGCTTCAAAGGAAGGGGAGTTTGAAGGAAGGGGAGGAGACAGAGCAGCAGAGGAGGGGCATTACTGGAAATAGGTGGCTAAACAGGTCTAGCTTGCCTTTTCCAGAACATGGTTAGGAAATACTGAAAGAGAGGACAAACTCTCACTAGCCTGTGTATGCACAGAGAGGACCTGGCTGAGCACACAGACGCAACATAACGAACATGCTCATGCAGTGTTTGTAGTGTGAGAACTTACTGTTTACCCCAAGTCCTAATACTAATGCAGCTCTTTGCAGAAGTGACTGGAAGAATTACTCCATCATTGTCTATGTGAGGACTTTCAGTCCTCTTATTATTTACCAGTAAACTGGATTTGATGTTGCCATACCTTGTTGTTTTTTTTTTTTTTAACTCTGGACCAGTAAACACTGGGTTAAGGAGTCACACCTAAACATCAAAGCCCAGAGTTAGCATCTTCAGGATGTTGTTTTAGAAATAAACCAGACAATGACCTTTGTTAGCCCTGGGCTAAATGCGGGGCATGCTAAATTGTTGCAAATCTGAAAAGGAATTGTAAGCCCTCAGCCAAAAGCGTAGTTTGAAAAGCCTTTTTCTGAATCTATACATCAGGAAGGTCCTCACGGAGACTTGTTGCCCCCCTTTATGTGATAGAGTTAAAACACCATGTTTAATAGCTGTCCCTTGCTTTTAAACTTGTCTGGGACATCTTCATTGTTATCGTAATTATTGGTCTTCAACTGTGAGCAGCTGAAGAAGCTGAATTGTCATTTAATGGAGACGTAGTAACCATACAGCACTATGTTTTGTGCTTGAACCTTTGGACTGGTGCTCTCAGACAAAGAAAAGTCTATGAACAGTAAATGGCAGTCCATGGGTAGTTTTCTTCTGGACTCAACAACTCTTGCAGTGTAGTTTAAAGTGAACTCTGGCCAATGTCAGGAGAGAAATTATGCCAGCCCAGTTCAGATGTCAAAATATCAATGTTGTGTCAAAAGGTCAATGTAGTAACCCATGTTACAGGAACACATTAACACACACACACATTATCTGCATTACCATCATCTCATCTATATGTGACTTTAAAAAAGAACAGGAAGACATTTTATGGAACCTGCTGTGGTTACTGGTATTTTCTAAAAATGTACACATTGTTTTTAGTTTTAGGAGCCAGTTAGATTACTTTAAAAAGAACAAAACCTGCAAAAGATTGGTGTTTCTTTCCATCCATCTCTTTTTTGTCTGAGACGGCCAAAAAATTGAAAGAAGCATATTGTTTTATATGAACAATATGTTAAATGGATTTGTATAATGTGAAAGGTGTCTCGAAATTATCACCTGACTCTGCGGTTCCAATCGGCTCCACAGAGCGTTGTAGCATCTTTCAGCTCGTTGTTTTGGTTTTACGGCCCACAACTTTACTGTTTTGGTTCAGTCTCACCGCTCTCATTAATCCTGTTTCCAACCACAGCGAACAAGCTCTGATAAACCCACTGTGCGCTACCTGCCTACTTTAAAACAGTCGACAGACAAAGTTAGCAACTAGCTGGTGAACATAGTGGAGTAGTTAGCAGCTAGCATCTAGCAGATCACAACAGAGCAGAAAAGAGAGTGAAAAGGACTTCCGTTTGCCAGGTGGCCAAAAACATGACTTCAAATGAATGCTAAAGTTGCGCCACATCTCCTGGATGCAGTAATAGTTTGCTAACATGTAAGCCATATCAACTTATATGATCATAATGTGTCAAACGTGGGATTTTTAGCTCGTTGTGAAGTTCTGCCTAAACAGACAGATAAATGCAGCTGTAAACTTTTTTTTTGATATTACTAAGAAATGCTTATAACCACCAGTTAGGGCTAAGGTCATTTAAGTTTTGGTTCAGTAGACTGCATAAATCAAAATGACAAAGACTGGAGGTGAAATTGAAAGTTCAATAATAAAAATGCTGTCTGCAAATGAGTTGGGGCCAGTGAACCAAAACCAAAAACCTGTGAGTGGATTGTTGACAGTATCCTGTGCAGTGAGGTTAAATCAGGGTTTACTGTAGTTCCTTACAACAAGACAGGAAGGAAGCTACATAGAGCATTTCACCTCAGTCTCCTAATACAAGAGAAAACAAACATCTCCAATGTAGCACATCCTGGATTCCTTGGTAATGACGCTTCAGGACACACTGCATGTGAAGTACCATGGCGATATCGAATGCAGAATTTCAGAAGAATCAGAAAGAAACAAGATTAGAATCTAAATGTTGATTTGTTACCTAATCAACGTTCTTAATCGTCCTAATTGTGATGAAAATGTGATTGACACTGATGTAAATATGAAACTGTACAACAAATTCAAAGAATTATCATGACTGTCAGTACAAAAATATGTCATACTCCTCACATTTACAGTATTGTCTATGTGAGTCAATGCTAAAAAAAAAAGTATATCATTGGTTTTCTAATCTTTTGACCGAAAACTGCAGCCTAAAAGTGCATTTTGGAGTTTTTATTGGCAGCATGGCTCTTGGGATGGCAATGTCAGTCAATTGATCAATTTTGTCATTGTGGGCATGGTCGCTGACATTATTATTTAGCTCTATACAGCCTCAGAGCCGCCAGCATGGCTGTAGACTCTTGTTGAAATGTAATTCATGAATAATAGCTGTGTTGTTTTGCTTAACAGAGAAAGGTGTCTGAGTATGCTCTGTAAAATTCAGGCCATTAAATATCTCTTACCAGAAGTACTTATAGCAAATAAAATATGTGGCCAAGTTTAGAACGTCTGTCCTTCAGTCTGTGAATGTGGGATTTTGCCCCTGTGTCAGCAAGCATTTGCCCTGTTGAAGTGCCACTGAGCAAGTCACTGAATAGCCGCAAGCTCCAGCGGCTGACTTTGAAGATTTTAGATAGATTTTAAGTAGATATTTCTCACATTCTTGCCACCAGATTATTGAAACGATCAGTTTCACATGTGTCAGAATTGCACGTCATTTCATGTCAAATCATTTTGCTGGCCAGTGTTGTACACAAATGACAGGAGATGACAAAGTGACTTTTCCCTTCCTAGATTCTATCTGATGTAGGTCATAACAAAGGCATGAGATAGATGATCATCGTCTGCCTTTATTAAATTCTAACTTTAACCACAATTTGTATAAAACATCAATATTAAATATCAAAAAAGAAATAAAGTATTTTGACATCTAATTTGGTATAAACCACAATATATGATTCATATGATTTTGAGCAGGTTTTTGGAACTTCTAAATTGAATAGAGGCTTGTTAATAGCAACATAGATGTTTAAGTGTTTGGGCCAGACACTATCCACTTACTTAACTGCCATTACTCAACAGTAGTGACTGTAATAATAATCACTGCAGTTCCTTTATTGTGCAACTGGTGAATTCTAAATTCGACCATATTCTGTACAGAAACCTGATAATTTAGAGTAGTGAATATAAGTTTGTGTTCCTTGAAGTGTGTTTCTCACAGCAACGGCGACGGTTAGCTTAGCTTGGCATAAAGGCTGGAAACCTGGGTAAACAGCTAACCAGAATGTGTACAAAAGTAACAAAATCCGCCTACCAGCACTTCTAAAGCTCACTAATTGAAACGTTTTATCTCGTAAATTTAATCCGTAAAAAAACAAAGCGTACAAGTCAGATTTTGTTAGCCTTAGACATGAGCCATGCTAGCTAGGCTTAGCTAACAGTCTCCTGGCTATTTCAGAGTGTTATCAATCTTCTAGTCTAACTCTAGACAAGAAAGTGATTAAATGCATTTCCCAAAATGATGAACTATCTTTTAAAGACAAGCACCTGATAGCCATAAACATATCAGAATGTAAAAGAATTTGTGCGACACGTTGCAGTTTTACGTGGGGTTATGTGCCACACGCTTTCTTGACCAAAAGCAGTAACCTCAGGTGTTTCCCTGTTTCCAGTTTTACACTAAGCTAGGCCAACTGAGTGCTGGCTTTAGATTTGCAGACATGGAAGTGGCATCAATCTTCTCATCTAACTCTCGAAAGAAAGCAAATAAGCATATTTCCCAAAATGCCAAACTATTCCTTTAATACGTTTTTTGGAGTTTTAATAGGTCTGATATTGTTTTACTGATGTTAAATCTGGTTGCTTTCTTATGTTTTGGGCCGTAAATCAGGCAGGCTGGCACAAAATGTAAATCCTGTAGGCAACAGTGGCTTAAAAATGTACAAGACTCAAAAGTGATGTAATTATTTTTAATGTTGAAAGCGCCAAACACTTTCACATTTGCGCGTGGAGATGCCAGCAAAAGGCTTTGATCGGGCCACAAAAGCCAAAGTTTCACTGCTCAAACTGCTCAGACTTTCATTTCAAGCTCATTTTCAAGCAACGACACTAATGCTTCTGTGTTACCTGTTGACTAACAGATGAAACTTGGTTTATGGTAGCAATAAGGACAAACTTTATATTGCCGTAGAGCACTATTTTATTATTGATGTGTTACGATATATAATTCGAAATCCTATTATTTTTGATATCTTGATACGTATATTTTATATATAGAATATACTGTAAAATTAATTGGTATATGGACAAGTGATACATGAATTGGGTTTTTGTTAAAGGAATAGTTTGACATTTTGGGAAATACACATTCGCATTCTTGCTGAGAGTTAGATGAAAAGATCGATACCACTCTAATGTCTGTACAGTAGGCTACATTAAATATGTAGCTAGAACCAACAGGCGGTTAGCTTAGCTTAGTTTGTAGAGTGGAAATGGGGAAACAACAAGCCTAGCTCTGTTCAAAGATAACAAAATCTGCTGTGCATTATCTCTAAAGCTCACAAATAAACATATATCTCAATTGTTTAATGCGTACAAAAGCCAGTGTTACAACTACACATTGTATTTTTGTGGGGGTTATATGCCGGACTAGTAACTTTTAGGACACAGCTAGCTAGCTATTTCCCCCGTTTCCAGTCTTTATGGTAAGCTAACTGGCTGTCGCTATGTATTTACCATTCAGACAAGAGAGTGGCATTGCTCTTCTCAACTCTTGGCCAGAAAGAAAATAGGTGCATTTCCCAAAATGTCGAACTGTTCCTTTAACTGGCCATGTAAGTAATGCACTTGGCCTCCTCCTCATCCATTATGATCATATATCAGGGCACCTGGTCATGCTTTATCACATAACTGTTATGTATGCTTGCATGTGAAGATCATGTATAGAGTGTAAGAGATGTAATATAAAGGTGATAATTAAATGACAAAATATGTGGAATAAGACCAACTCTGTTTATTAAGAACTGATTCCGTAGAAAAATCCAAAAATATCAAATCTTACAAAGTAGTTATCAAAATATTTAATTTCATTTAAAACCAAAAAGCTTCTGGAAAGCATACAAGTAAAAAAATAACATGCTCAGATGAGCTAGCCTAGAGGTGACAGAGCCCTGCAGGCTGCTTCCAGGTCATAGATTTGAAACCCACACAAGAGCCAGTGTTTGTTCATTATCAGCCATGTGTACTATCACAATGTCCTCGAGCAAGGCACTCTGTGAAGCTACTGGTAAGAGGCTCAGTTGAATGAATAAAACACAAAATTGACATCTATATCTAGAAAACATCTGGTATCTGAATAACACATGTGATCACTACTATGACACAGTCATTACAAAGGAAAGACAACACTGAATGTGCTTCCTCCCACTTCCTCAATGGAAATTTCAGTACCTTGCCAGTTCTTGAGCGTTTCAGCATGGTTATTGCTTTCACTCTCAACTATGGCTAACATGTATGTACAGAGTGCACTTAACAGCAAATATTCTGCTAAAAAAACAATAAAACAGTATAATATGTAAGAATCCTTTACAAAGCAATAAAAAGTAAACCCGTGATAATAAGCCATTTTTTTCTGCTGTACTTTCAAAATCCCTAACATCCATTTACCCCCATTTTTTTCAAGGTCAAACACCCCAACAAAACATTGATTATTATACAGTATGTTGACAGTGAATCCAACTTCACCCGAGAAAGACAAAGAAAGAAAGTAGTACATTCATTTCTTCGGAAATCTAACTTTGGCTTGGAAACCATCAGCATGTCGTTTGATGAGGTCATCATTACAACCTAAGGCATGGTTCACCCACATACAGGTCTTAGCCTTGCAGAAGCCAGTTGAACTCATGTGAGCTCAGTTTTATTGACTAGTCTAGAGAATATCCACTGAGGTCCATAATACCAGCAGCTGTAGGCCAAACCAATTAGTGAATTAGGGCGATTAGAACGACCACGCAACTTGGCATCTCTTCAAACACCCCAACATTTTAGAGGTTACAGGTTGGGGTGGAACCTGTATAGAATCGCACCTTAAACCAATTGTAAACTGGGGCTTTGAACAAGGCATCCTTGATATAAAATGCGGCAAAGTTCTGAAACTACATGGTCTATTTCTTATCTCAAATCTAATCTAAGAAATCAAATTTGATTGATAATTTTCAGGAGAAGGTGTCCAGATTTTCCAGATTAATAATGGGAAGCAAAGACCAATGACAGCCATGTTTGGCCAATCAGGTGTAGGAAGCATTCTTGGTGTCTAGTCTGTAAGTAGTCTGTAATCAATTGTACCACCTAGAAACAATGCCTTTGTCTGGTTATGGATCCAATTGGCTGCCAATAATTTTGCTCTTAAGCCCACTGATGTAATAACCCAAGCAAATACCCACTGAGCCTTACTGGGCCAGAATGGGTGAAGCAAAATATCTGGCTTTGCAAGGCTAAACAAGACCAATGTATTCCTTGGCGCTGCTTCTGTTTATTACTTGACATCAAAAATGTCACTTCTTTTAGTCGCTTTGCTGAGTTGCTTTGATCCAGTCAGCCAAAGTTGAAAAGTGGCCTTCGGGGGCCATTCCGTTGTTTGAATAAGGATTTTGAAGATTTTTAAGAGGCTGGGTGTTGCCACTACCATCTTGCCTCATTGGATCCATGATGGTGCCATTGCTCATAGGACGAGGAAGCAAGTTGGTGTAAGTATTTCCTTGGCTTTCCCTTGGGGATTGCATGAGAGAAGCATGGGTCTCTCCCACTGTGTTCTGGGGCTCCTGCTTCAGCTGGAAGCCAGTCTGAGACCCTTCTCCCACCAGGGTCTTCAGAAAATCTTCCCCTTCCATTCCCTGTAGGAAGGGGAAAGATCCCAGCCCCTGTGACCCCCCTCCACCTCCAGGTACTGACCCATTAAAGGTGTTCTGGACTGGATTGGGGGAATTGAAATTGGGCCACACACTCTGGAGACCCTGGTTCTGGTTGCCAAGATGGTTCTGGGCCCGGGTCTCAGAGGTGAGCTCCCCCCTTTGGTGCTGCAGGTGAAAGAGCGGCTGGGACTCTGACTGGCTCATTCCAGGGGCCTGGGGGACTGTATCCAAGCACTGCAAGTCCCTCATGGAGAGCTGAGGGAGGGTGTTATTCTCAAAGCTGTTGTGCTCCACTCTGTGGGAGTAACCAGGTCCACGGTTTGACTGCTGTTGTCTGCTGCTATTAGGACGTGACAGATTGCTCATGACACCAGATGGGTTGATGGTGACTGTATTCATTGAGAGTGCTGGGTTGGGATTTGCCCATGAATGACTGACTGGTACATTAGGAGCCTGTGATGTCATCATTACATTCTGAGGGCCTGGTTGGTAGGGCTGGTTGAATGCAGTAGGTTGTTGCTGCATCGTAGATGTTGGCTGTTGCCTCAGGTACATGTTGCTGAGGTCTGGAAAACATATGGTGACTTTTAGTGTGATAACAAGGCAGTATTATCCTGATCTGGATGGAAATGTTGTATTTGGATTAACATCTAATCATTGCTATTTGAGGGAAACCAAGTTAAACCAGTTACCTTTCCGCATGTGACTCATGGTACTCTGTGGCACCGCCTTTGGCCTGTTCATAGCCAGACCAGCAAAAGTACCACCTAAGAAAAGGCCAGAAACCTTTGTTACAATACATACATGTATACTGACATACAAAGGACATTCTCATACATGCACATGTGGAATCATATCAGATGGTTTGTACTGTATATACAGTATCATATCTATTACCTGACAATCCTGATATCCTCATCAAGTTCTCTCTTCTGCGCTTCTTCTCATTGTAGCCGTAAGGATCTATAGCAAACACAAAATGTTCACATATATCACCCAAATATAACGGAGAACTCGGGCCCAGTTCCTGGACACTAGCATCTGACAGAGGAATGGCGATAGTTTGAGTTTACCAATAACAGAAAGAAGGTGATCATTGCTAACCTTTGTCGTCAGGCAGATATCTGAAATCCATCGGTTCACTGACTTCCTGATCAGAAGGTCGCCGCAACTGCATTTGCACAGTGACTGACTCTGTTATGGAGGTGTTATAGTAGGACGGAGTCTTGAAGACAATGGCTACTTGGCGATGAACATCGGCCTGGGAGAAGGAGCCTTTGGCCTCCCAGCCGTCAGAGGAGAAGAATCGCACCTCAATGTCATCTGGAGGAAAGGCGGATGATGGGATGTCAGGAATGGAAAACTGAATGAACATACCGAGAATTGGGCACTATGGCTATAAATAGCAAAATGGACTAATGGATAAGTGGATTTAATGATGATGAATGGAGAGAAAATAGATGCAAGCTAAATGAAAAAAAACATGCAGTATACTGAAAAATGTGTAAAATAATAAAAGGCTGATCAATTAAAAAAAGGCCTACAGAACATTGATAGTAATGTACCTTTCTGTACTTTGTCACACAGTAAGAAGATCTCATCCCCTCCCTTAACACTGCCACTGTTCCTGTTGACGCGACAGATCCTCAGCTCGGCTGTGTTTGGGGCCCCTGATGATACAGAAACAAGTTGTGAACATGCAACCCAACCGACACAACAAATCTAACAACTAAGACTGGATACTATAAGTAAGACAACATTTATTTTTCCAAGAATGATAATGTCAGAACCTGCCTTCACATGATCTAGCTTTAGTGACTCGGAGTAACTTGCTCAATATTTGCTTCAGTTTAGAAAAAGACCACATTCAGTTTACAGTTGAAGCCTCACCAGGTTGAGTCACATGTCACATGCCTGCAGTCAGAAGAGGAAGTGCTCCATGGTTACGGTGTTGTTTGAGGGTTGGTGTATAAAGAATTTCCTCTTTCTCAATATGTGTGAGGAACACTGAACTAGTTCACTAAGTGCAACACAGGATATCTACTGGACACACATACGCAGGTCTTGCAACAAACACTTGCGTGAACAGACTGCACAGCTACAGATACTTCTCAACCTCTCATTTCTTGAATAGTATTAATATTACTTTATTTCAATTAGTAGGACATTAATAAAAGTCTAGGTAAGGCTATGAAAAGACATGAATATTAGTATAAAATATTTGCAGCTGTTATATCATCATCATCTCTTCCACTAATCCACTATCTATTGAACCCTAAGGTGGACACACCTAACCTTAGGTTGCCTGTATTCCCGTCAGTACAATTATATGGCAATTTCATCATGTTCTCATCACTTGTAATTGCCTAACATGACGTCAGCATGAACACACTTTGAAGCAGACAGAGCTCAGCCACTCACTGTTGTCATAGATGGGGTTGGTGACGATGGGGTTGAGCGGTCGGGTGTAGTGGCCGTTCTCGTCCTGCAGGAAAACCTGGATACACAGGCGAACCACGTTCAAGTCGTACTCCTCTGTCTGCAGCAGCTGCTCACGTGGCACTGAGGTCACACAAACACACACACACACACACACACACAGGTGTCAGCTAGGTGAGAGCAAATACTGATGTTCACTAAAAGCATTATTACTGACATAAGACAAACAACCAGCAATATAAGCAAAGGATCACTTACATCACTGAGCTTAAGCTCTGATACTACACAGAGTAGATGGTTTCCCAAGTTCACCCAAATAACCATAAGATGCAAAGCTAGAAGAATTTTTCACCTTGGCCCTAGTGAGCTCAGATAGTTTTGGTTTTATGTGCTTAGGTTTTAACTTATCTGCCTCCAGTTGTTGAAGAAGTATTCGAATCATTTACTTAAATAAAAGTACTCGATTGTGAGTTAAAGTCCAGCATTGAAAATTATACCTAAGCAAATGTATGTATTATCAGCAAAATGTACTCAAAATTAAAAGTACTTATAATACAAATATACAGACCTTTATTACTATTCTATACTATATTATAGGATTATTATTATTATTGTTATTGATGCAGTAATGTGTAAGTAGCATTTTACAGTTGTAACTGGTTGAGGTGGAGCTAATTTGAACTATTTTATATACTGTTGGGCAGTTTAATTTATGACAATGCATCATATTTTATAAACTCATATGTTTTGCATGAAAAATCTTGATTTGTACATTTACTAGTAACTATAGCTGTAAAATAAATGTAGTGGGGTAAAAACTGCAATATTTCCCGCTGGATTGTAGTGGACCAGATGTACACCACAGCAATTAAATGGAGGTTAATGGAATTTCGTTTGTGGTGTTTAATCCACAGATAGTTAATAGCATGGTCTGTGGATTATCTTGTGTAACCAGGACATTGTTTATGAAAATACACTTTGTTGGTGAATTTTTCAAATTTAGTTTTTCAATTCTTTGACTACCATAGACAAATGGCGGCAGAAGTTTTAAAGGCGGGTACCTCAATATTACACAACATCAAGCTATCCGCATGGCCAGACACCACTAAAAGTAAGTTAAAACATACCTCTTTTTGAAATTTGGGTGAACCGACCATTTAAGATTGTTGGCTAAACTGGATTTAAGAGTATTTCCCCTCCACTATATCCCTTTTTATGATGCATATAGCAACAATATAAGTGTGCTTCAATTGCATCATAATTAATATAATCACAGAATAATGAAACCAAATGTGCAAAAAAATAGTGTATTGAACAATTAATGACATAAACGTGTCAAACCATCAAAACATAGATATATAGATAGATATATAGATAGATAGTCTATAAGGTTCTCATGTTTGTCAAATCTGTAGGCTGTCCCCAAAACCTCAACTTTGGATCAACATAAACACGTCAGAGATAAGCTTTTTCAAGCGTCCACAACCTACACTCTCATTTGCACACACTCACACACACAAATACATGCAAGCGTCACACATACCGCCCTCAGAGGCAACACACAAACACACACCTTGCAGGGAGAGCTTTTACTGAGAGACGCCCACACACCGACACACACACACACACCAGGCTTTCACATCTGCCTACTTTCTCTTCCTCCATCTCTTTAGCGCTCATGTCGAGGCCATCCCCGCCTACAATTTGTCGCCACGGTGACGCTCGGCGACGTCACCTCAGAGTGGAAAGAAGTGTGTGTGCCTGTGTGTGTGAGTGTCTGCACAACACAGAAGCAAGAGATGAGACTCCCTGCACGAGTGACCATGATGGCTCCTGACGTGTGTGAAAGTGGTGGGACAAGAGCGAGTGTCAAGTCAAATCTCTTAAACTTGCTAACTTCATAATGTGCTTCGCACCCATTTTAACACTGACAGTATAATACCAGAATTTGTTATTGTTCCAAACGTATTCCATGGTGATAATACGTGCATATTCCTGACAGAAAAGCATTTGTGAGATGTAGGGAAACTCCTCATCCTTAATGAATGTGTCACTGGACATGTTCAGTGCAAACAGCTAGCAAGGTATTTTTCCTGCTTTGTCTCTGCATGCGCTGCTGGCACCAGCCATTATCCTTCTCAAGGCTCAAGTCCAAGTTAAGTCACAGGTCATCAGTGCAGCCACAAGTCTGTTTGGATATTGCTTAGTCAGAAGTCATCCAATGTGTGACTTGAGCGTGACTGTAGTCCACAGCTGTGGAATTACCGACGACTAACATGTCTCTCCAAGCCCCACATCTCCTCGAGCAGTTTTAGTGAGAAATGATACAATACACGTTAACCTCGACGTGAAGCTTCAAGCTTTGTTCAAAAACTCTGATATTAGATATCAGATACAGCCAAAACATGTCAGACTGGCTCTAACTTTTATAACAATGTTCTATATTAGATGGCATATAGCATTCAGACCTGTCTGACGTGCTTTAAATCAACTGCAGTTTTGTTTGGATGCAGCCATACAGGAATTGTTTGACATTCTGGCAAATACGCTTACTTGCTTTCTTTCTGAGAGTTTGATGAGAAGATCAACACCACTCTCATAAATGTCCGTTAAATATGAAGCATCTTGGTTAGCTTAGCTTAACATAAAGACTGGAAACGGGGGGGAAACAGCCTGGTTCTGTCCAAAGGTAAAAAAAACATCGCCTACCAGCACCTCTAGAGCTAACTAATGAACACTTTATACCTCATTTCTGTACAAAAAACTGAGGTGTACAAGACAGAATGTGTTACCTTTGGACAGAGCCATGCTAGCTGTTCCCCCCATCTTCCAGTCTTCATGCTAAGTTAAGCTAACTGTCTCCTGCTTCATATTTGACTGAGAGTCATGAGAGTGGTATCAATCTTCGAAACTAACTCTCGGCAAGAAAGTGAATAAGCATATTTCCCAAAATGTAGAACTATCTTTTAAAGACAAGCACCTGGTAGCCATAAGCATTTTAGAAGTATGTAAAACAATTTAGTAGTATACTACTTAGTAATATATAAATGAATACGTCATGATGTAGCCATCACAGAGCATATTTGGAGAATGCAGTATTTACTAAATGAGGAGTTCCCTCTGTTTCAAACAAAAAAGTAACAACACTGAAAATTAAAACTGCTGAGGGCTGAGGTGTCTCTCTATAACAATAAAGTCATGCAGCTCCATGCAGCTCTGCTCTACTTCAGATTTCTGTTTGGTCATCAGGTTTGTCTGTTGTAGGTGGCAGAGACAGACCCACAGTGGAGAAACTGAAGGAGGGAGAAATGAAGACTTGCTCGTGTATGAAAGTGGAACTGTTAAAGCAAATATTGATGGAACATACTAAGTTGGTCTGTATGAGTGCTGTATGCGTGAGTGTGTTAGTGAAAGAGGCTGACGCTGGACAGGTGCAGGAAAGTTGGTTGGAGGTAAAAGCAGTGGTGAGTGAGTGTGTGTGGTGGAAAGAAACTGGGCCCGGAGGCACCGGGCATCCTGGCTGCATGAAGCTGCACCTGCAGAAGGACGAGGTCATTGGCTGTGGGGGTGACGGGGACAGTGAATGGCGGGGGAGGGGGGTGTGCGCGAGGTGAGTGGTTAGTGTGAATGTTGGAGCAGAATGTGAGAGTGAGAAAGAAGGGGAGGCAGGTGCCAAGCCTCACCGCAAACAGCGTCTCCACTGCATGACTCACAATTTCATCAAGTTTCATGGCATGCATCGTTCAGTTTGTGTGTCTTACTGAGGCTGAGGCAATGGCTACAGAATCATATATTAAAGTTACATCATATATATATCTATATACCTGCACTGTAATATGAAATTACTATATGTAGCATTTAGAGTTCCACGCACAGGTCAGTTCTCCTCTGAAATCTATGTTACTGCTTTACAGCACATAGGGAAATTGCTTAAAGGCACAAAAATTATAGAGGATGGTTTGGATACAAACATAGCGGAAGTATTTTGGCAATAGCAAATAATAGAAAGAGTAAAAGGCCAACGGAAAAACCACTTCCAGCATGTTAAACCTCTTCAGTCAAACAGACAATTAGAGAATGGACAAGTAGCGATATTGTCTTTGTGACAGAAAACATTCAGGTTTATGGAACTTGGAAATTACCAAATCTCTGCCAATATTACTCTACATTACTCTCCTCTATGATCTCATTTGCGTACACTGATTATACTTAGGTAAAACAATGAATTGGGCAATGATGATTTGAGTTTCAAAACTAATTTATGTGACTTTTAACCTACTTAACCTACTATTGTATCGATATGTAGGTTACATATATGTAAAATACGTGTCGTATGGGCTCAAATAAGGGTCAAAAAGATTTTGAGCTTGCGGAATGATGTTAAGAAATCATTTTAAAGCCTGTGGTTGTATATCACCCTTTGTAAACCTGTGAAACAGAGAAAACTGGAGGAAAAAAAGACACAGTCTATAGTGATTTAAAGTGATAGGCATGGCTATGCAGGTTTAATCACTGTTGTTTGATATCACTGAGTGATAGAGGGAGGCAAAACTATGGGCTCAAATAAGGATCAATAATATTTTCAGTTTTTGAAATGGTGTTCAGAAATAATTTCCCTTTGTGAGCCTGCAAAAACCCTCAAGACTTAGAACTGTAGAAAAAATGAAAGAATGACTAACTACAATTTGTGCATAAAGTATATCAAAGGTGAGCTTACACAAAGAGTGAGAAGAGCGGATTTCTTGGAGGAGAAAGCACTGTCGCAAACATTTACCAGGTGTACCACCACCACACTGTGAAATGTGAGGGGATAGTAATACAGAAACATATTACTACGTCACACACACACACACGCACACACACACACACACACACTATTCTGTTCTGTGTCATTACCAGTACAGGTGAGGTGAGCTTACAGTGACTTAACTGACTCTGTGATCTCATTAGGTCTCAAGTCATTACGCGTTCAACTACACCGTTGTAGCCCAAAACACCATCTCACATGCATGAAATGAGGTGAGGTCAGTGTGTGTGTGTGTGTGTGTGTGTGTAAGGTGGTTGGGTTTAGGGGAGTGTGAGCGGGGGGTGGGGGGGGGGGCATATCTCCCCTGACACAGGAAGCAGCTGAGTTTCACAGCAGAAGTGAGCTGAAG
The DNA here is from genome assembly GCF_020085105.1 of Siniperca chuatsi. Classification (NCBI taxonomy): domain Eukaryota; kingdom Metazoa; phylum Chordata; class Actinopteri; order Centrarchiformes; family Sinipercidae; genus Siniperca; species Siniperca chuatsi. Next base: position 5,782,113 of record NC_058052.1, read on the forward strand.
AGTGGGGAAGGTTTGAGCCACGTGAAAAAGAAATCCAGCTGCCCATCGTACAGTCTGCAGCAATAAATACATTTAGTCTGCGCCTGGGGTATTGCCATGGCTACATGCCATCTGACATTCAGCTCCTGTATCTATACCTGGCACTTTACTAGATATGATTGGTTGAGCTTCACACGACATCTTGCTCTGTTTGCTTGGAATGTCGGTTAATCTAGAAATTAAAGCTGCACTCGTAAGTCAACAGGAGTACAAGCTAAACAATAAGAAACTGAAAACATACGCCTCATATAAAGCGGCTGCATCCAACTTTAATTCCACCCTCTCGACAACTTTCCTGTAGCTAGACAGAACATGAACTGAACATGATGGCCCACTTCCCATCAGTGGTTCTTCGTGGACAAACTATTGACAAGATTACTTTTGATGCAATCTCATCCACGTTCGAGGTTAAAGCTGGGTCATCTAGTCACCTCCAACCTCCTTGTACTCCCTTTTAGATGAAGATGCAGAAAACAGCATTAAAATTAGGAATTCTGTCATATTATTCATACGTTCTATTCATCTATCAAAGTCCATCTATACTCGTGATAATAAACAAAACTGCTCTATTAGGGAATGACATGGGGAAGATGGTAAATGGTGACATGAAAGTATCAGTTTTACATAATCTACGAAATCAAGCTGCTGGCTTTAGGAGCAAATTGTCTATGGTTACAAATATCCACTGCATCCTTCTAGACCACATGATTCACACAATAAAATATCTTGAAGGGTAGCAGTGCGGACATTTGTATAGTCTGACATCACTGCAAAAAACACCACTGGTGTTTCAAGTCTTCAACTTCGAAGATCTAAATTAGTTCTTTAACTCTAATAGCAAGCAGATAAGAAAATAGACATGTGGTCATATATGGTGAAGCTCAGCAGAGACTAAAAATGTCAGCTAGGGTTAGAGCTTCATATCACCCAGGAACCATCTATATCATAGTTTCATGTTTGCCTTATCGGTCTACGAGGCTCTGTATGCAGCGCTTAGGCTGATTTGCGCAAGTGAAAGTAAAGTATCAGGTTTCAACACTTTTGCAAACACAGAAAGTCCTAAATCAAAGCATTAGAGCAAATTACAAATATGTGAAATATGTGTGGTTAACAGAGAACTCTGAGGACAGATTTTTGGTTAATTCAAGCAGCTTTAGTCACCACTTATTGCCTCTTAGACTTGCCAACATGCACATTTGCCTAGTGCAATTTTAAAAATGTATGATATTGCGTTATATCTGTAACAACCATAAGTTTAAAGATCAAAAACCAAACACAAACACTAAAAGAATATATGTCTAAATCAAACCCGATCATAAACCTTTTATTCCCTCCATGGTTTTACAGTCCTGTAAAGCACCATACCCTACTTTTATCATCATGACTGAGAGCTGGGGAACCCCTTGGTCCACCCCCCCCCCCTTTAATGAATCCTGCATTCCCAGCTCTCACGTGGCATCCTGCACTGTGCTGAATTGAGCAACTGTGACCAAGAATGGGGAAGTAGCTCAACGCCTGTTTGTACACGAGAACCGCTGTCTGTCTGCACCGGAGCACCACAGAATGAAAGCGCACTGAGGAAACGGCATTATCATAGACAGTGCGGTGGCAAGAGAGCGGGTTTTCGACTTGATGTTAGGAAAATCTTCTCGACTGCCTGAGAACTGGGTCAACAAGCATTTGAAAACAATTCTTTTGAATTGTTTTGAACATGTTTGAACAGTAACAACTGCAGGAAAAGCAACAGCAGCAACAACAACAGTAACAACCAGCTACAGTAACAGCAAACAACAACAACAATGATATCAGTGCAGCAGCAGAATTCAAATAAAGCATTTCACCTAAATACAATGACACTATTTACTTTGTCCACTGCAAATTAGTTGGTATCAGCATATACAGTACAGTATAATGGCAGATATGCAAAAAGAAATGCTAATATATCAGTGTTTTACAGGCTTCATTTATATATATATTACCCTTATTTTTTTATTCATGTTTAAAACATCTTTGTTTGTGTGTTTGTGCTTTTATTTATTACTGTTTAATACTAAGTTAATGGGATTTGTTATAATATTATAAAGAGTACGGTCTAGACCTGCTCTGTAGGAAAAGTGCAATGAGATGACTTCTGTTACGAATTGGCGCTATATAAATAAAACTGAACTGAATTGAATGTCATAGATAAGAGTCATAATGTTAACAAATTGATTCAGTGTCTCGATGCCTGTTACGCAGCAATAACTACCTAATCTACCTACGGTTCGCTACCATTAGCCACCATAAGCTCCTGGTCATGCCAGACCAGGTGAGGCTGTAACAGCAAAACTCCTGAGTGTATATCGAACTAAGCTAGAGTGCATTTTATTGCTTATGAATTGAACTTTTCATTTGTACGAGTGAGATTGTGTTAATTCTTCTTTTAAAAGATACAGTCTTGCTTTAAAGTACATGTACTTAAAGGATAAGGCTCGCGTTATTCTATAGTTTTTAGTTTTAAGGCAATGTCACTCGGATGGTCGGTTAGTGCACCACTTATCTCAAACACTAGTGGATGGATTGCCATAACATTTTGCACAGACCTTCATGATCAATAACGGCATGTTAGCATGCTGATGTTAGCATTTAGCTTACATCCGCTAACTTGTCTGTAGACTCTTAGTCTTGTCTCATTGTCAAAACCAAAACCAGCAACTACCTACTAAAGATGTAGATGTTATAAAAAATGATGATGTATTTTTTTTAAAGGCTCAGTAATTTCCTGTATTTTTCCTCAAACAGGAGTAAACAGTGCATTTGTTGTTGTTCTATTTTCAGCGGCGGATTAATCCACATTTGGTGAGTACTTCCGGCAGCAGGACGATGTATGTGGGCCTGACTCAAAGCAAACTACAGTAGCCATGTAGACAGTGTTGAAAGAACATGTCACCCTTTGCAACGGTGTGACTCACTGATGTGTGTTTTATAGTTTGTGTACAACAGTGGAGCTCTACGGCACAGAGGAAGCAGATATATCAGGCTTTGGATACACACACAATACCTGTTAGTAGGATACATTCATTGATGGTTTTAGTCTTTTCTTTGGATTTACTGACAACAACTGTAATTTACCCTGCCTCAGTCAAAAAAGACCACAATTATATATTCTGTTTCAAATAGTTTTTGTTTAGGCCTTTGTGTTAACAACAAATACGAGTATATGATTATCAGATTTTACTTATTCTCAAATACTAATGTCAGTATTGGCCCTAAAAAAAATCCAGTATCCTTCAGGTTCTGAAGATGATATGTTACACAAGTGGGTTGAAACCACTGCTGTCAGTCAGTGTAATGTGTACTCCCGATGAAACACATGAAAACAGAAGAAATTCAGAGCAGGAGGACTCACCATTGAAGGGGTTGATCCCTCTGGTAATCCTCTGTACGATCGCATCTTTCACTTCCCTCCTTCTCACACACTGGATACCCAGATTCTGGAAACTGCGTGAATAATATTACAACAGGGCCGTGAGAAAGTGACAGACTTTTATAGTGCTGCAGCAAGTTGATCATAATAAACAAAGCGCATGGGGCCACACCTGAGTGAAGTATGATCTCAAAAAAGAATGCTGTTGTGTGTAAAGTTGTGTGTGAAGATCAACTTCATCTAACCCATCTGGTTTTGCTTGTAAAACAGATTACCGCAAACTAATGACTTTTCTGATAATGTTTGGAGTAATTCCATTGATATACGGAGAAATCTAAATTAATCTGAATTTACTACACAAGTCCATGAGGGATTTGCAAATTATACACACCAAAAGATACTGACTCATTCTCTCAAACACATGCTCGAGTACACACACACACACACACACACACACACAAACTCTGTTTTCTCTCTCTAACACACAGTGAATATGGATGATGTCACTTGGGGAATTTCCCATATTGCCATCCTCATCACAGACTTGGTAACACAAATATGCTTTGTGTGTGTGTGTGTGTGTGTGTGTGCGTGCGTGTGTGTGTGATTTGCTGTATGAGTTTCTTCCTCTGTATCTGAGAGGTCACCGATTTACACTTGATGACTCCCGAAACCGTCAAGTGAAACATAAAATACTGTTAACAGAAAGCAAATTGATTATGTTGTGGTGTGTGTGTGTGTGTGTGTGTGTGTGTGCAAGAGAGAGGGTGTGTTGACTTATGTTGATTACAGCATGCTGATTAAGACTGAGACTGGGGTGATAATTACTCTGATGACGACAGTGACTGTGAAGTCACTGTATATTACTACAGAGTGCTGTTGGACAGAGGTGAACTCACGCGATCACTCTGCGGTCTGGACCAAACTCGGCCTCATAGAATCCGTCTTTACAGTCCTTCCCCACCAGGTCGTGTGGATGCGGTCGGTACGGCTCGTTCTTGGTCACCAAGTAAACACGTACTTTCCCTTTACCGCAGTAATTCAGGATCTGTGGAGGAAGAGGAGGATGCTTTAACAGTCATTTATAGGTATATATATATTGACACATATGCATGCAAACTTGAGGGAAAGAAGACAGAAGGAGGAAAAAATTAGGTGCTTTAAGGGCTTTGTGTATTTTTCTATAATACCAATAAGGTGCTTTTATATACAAACAAACATGTAAGTCTTTGCAGTTGAGGCGATTCAAGTTCTGCTGACTGACCTGCAGACTGGGGTAGGTCCTGTTGTTGTCGGAGCTCTTCTCGCCGGGGATGCTTCCGGCCGAGCGACCCTCACACTTGTACCTGAAGCGCATGCCCCTCTGCTTGGGCTGCTCGAAGATCTGCATCGCCGGCTCAGGCACTAGAGAGCACAGGTGATGAAAACAGTCAATGAAGGGATGGGGAGATGGGGAGGCGACGAGGCAGAGCAGAGCCAAGTTGAATCGGTGCCCAAATAAGACAGAATTCTCGACAGTGGTTTTGTGCTGGGAAGGTGAGTTCACAAACCAAACTACCAAACCTGCTTTTATCAACTAAGATTCAGAGGACAAAGTGGTTTAAAATAGTTATATTCATTTTTGCTTAATTTTTGTATCTTTTTGTTTTGAATGACAAACGTTACAGGCTCAAACCGTCAATAGTCAGTATCAATAAGTCATGCGAAGGTATATTCAGTTAATGGCCATGTTTGTGACATTCAATAACCCAGGAAACACTGAATTTGCAGGTCAAAAGACAAGTCCAAATGCCTGCTGTGAAAAAGGTCTAGTAATTGTTTGGTTCTACTAAATGTAAGAAAATAGTGAAAAATGCCCATCACAATTTCCTAAAGCCAGTGTTTTAGAGTTAATATTTCGTTTCTGTCTTTGCACGTTGCCTAAAGGTTTGTGTAAAAGTAAAAAACTATTACCAAATGCCGGTTTCAGAGAATCCCCCCTACTATGAACCTTCTCATTGACACTATCAACTACCTAAGCTTTATGGGAAAGATGACTTATTGTACACACTTCAGCTACAGAAAGACATCATCCTAATCTTTCGGTTTTTGTTCTGCATCTCACGTTCACTGCTAAATTCAAAATGGTTACTGTCCGGTTCAATAATCCAGTAAGCATTAATTCAGTGATTTGCAGTTAGTGTACACATAGTGGGCAACATTTGGCTGAAAAGTGAAAGTTTGTAGAGGTTTTCAGAGTTCAGTTATGCTTCTCATTAAAATAGTTGCTGACATACAATAACGTTATATGTAACCTGGATGTCTAAAACTCTTTCAGCATCAAATTTAGCCCCATTAGATGCATAGGCAACTTTGAAACTGCAAGTCATCAAATTAGTGCGTACTAAAAAGGCAAACCTCAGCCATTTTGCATTCAAATCAATGCATCAAGTGAGTTAGTACTACTTTAACCTTTTTGTGCGAAACAAAACCTGCCCCACATGATGCCTGTGTGAGAGAGGAACTAAAACTGATCCGGGAAGTGTTTCTGTTTCTGGTGTCCAGTGTTTCCAATGATTTTACAACACAAAAATCCGTTTTTGTGGACACGACAGCCGAGCGACAAGCGCTCCGACCAAAGTGCAGCGTTGACACACAGATGTTACGTAGGCCAGTATGAAACAAGCCCTGTTACATTTCTGACATAATTAAGAAATGTTTGTCAAAAAAGTGGCACGGCCATGACCTGCCTTCCTCATTTTGCAGCTACTTTACCAAATGACGCTCCAAACACAGAACTGAGAGATGATGTAGCTCTCTCACACACACGCGCACACGCACACACACAGACACAGACACAGACACACACACACACACACACACACACACACAGACATTTATAACACAATAAACTCATACATCACAAACTATAAGGATGACACACTCACACCACTGGTCTGAAAAAAAGAAATGCTTACAAATGAGGAAGTGAAAGACACTGCAATGCACTGAATGTTTGGCACTTATATATTTTGACTTGTGGAGACAGACAGCAAATTTTGACACAAGACGTGTCAAGAGGTGTTAAAATGTACTTACTTAGGTGTGGATCGTCTGCTAACATGGAGGGCATAAGAACTGAGGAGGAAAATGTGACATATAGGAGGAAATTAGGCAAATATGTATGCAAATTAGTTACAAAACCATACTGAATAGTGTTTCACTCAAACTGCTTTGTAGTGTTTTGTAAGCTCGTTCACTGTAACCATTTACACTGACTCCAATAACACTGTCAATCGTTGCAACAAGGAGGAAGTCGCACTGTGTTGTTAAATAGACTTATAATAAATAGTGCCAAACAGTATTTAACTCAAGAACTGTGTTGGTGTTAGTGTTGCTATTGTACATTTAGGCGTAAGATATTTCTATAAACAAAAAAAGTCGGTATATGATTATTGGTATTTATTACATTCTGCCCTGACCGCTCATTCTACACGTTACCGCTATTATACAGTAAATAAAGGTGTTGCTACTCACCGTCCATGATGCGCACACGCTCTCTCTCAGCCGTATCACAGGTTATTGTCTCTTGGAGAAGCCGAGCTGAAAGAGTGACAGTGGATAGGAAAAGTGATATTTGTTAGACGAGACCAACGGGGGGGGGGGAATTCCCCTCTGTCACCGCCCCCTTCATCTGAACTGGCCAATGAGAAGCCGCAAGGCTGAGAGCGCTGAGAGAAGTCACTCCCTTTAAACATAGGGAGTGTGAGATGAGAAACCGAGTGTGTGTGTGGGGGGGTGAGGGGGGAAATGCGGAGACACATGACAGCAGCCTTGATTTTTGGGGGGGGGGGAGCCACGAGAAAGAATAAAAGCTTAGACAAAGTCAAACTGTATACCATACTCACTGTGAAGCATGGAGGCAGCAACATGCATATGGATGCCTGATATCAGCCAGCACTGACGGTTAAGATCATTTTGAGTGTATGATCTCGCTGGTTTGTGCCTTTGTGGAAAAGATATACTAGGTGGTCATTGAAAAACCCATGTCGTTTAAAGGAATGGTTCGACTAAGGCTTCCTTGCAGACAATTAGCTTAGCTACAGCTGTGAGAACTATGTCGCTGGAGCCAGAGGCCAGTTAGCTTAGCTTAGCATAATGAGTGGAAACAGGGGAAACAGCCAGCCTGGCTCTGTCCAAAGGTTAAAATAAATAAATGAATAAGTCGCCTAACAGCACCTCTAATTAACATGTTTAAGGTTGTTTGTTTAATCCATACAAAAACGTGTAAAAACGATTATTAGCCTTTTAATGGATGGCTTATTTCTTGGCTAGGAGCAGTTGCCAGGCAACCTGCGGAGACTCCACTCCTAACATCCTGCCAAGCCAAGAACACCCTGCAAAACGGCAATTTGTATCTTCTGAAAGAAAGCGAACTAGCGCAATTCCCAAACTGTATACCTAGACAATTGTATATTTTCATACAATATAATAATGTTTTTCTTGGGTTGTACAAAAACAAAGAGGCTACTTTTTTTGTGTGTGTGTGTGCCATGAACTTAATTTTTTCATCCAGATGGTTAGAAGAGTCTTTGAGGATTCTGGAAATACTTTCTGAGCAGCTCTACGTGTTGTTGAATGACCTTCTGGCTATGTTAAGATGTCTTTGCATGCATAAACACAGGCTGTATGGCTATAGAACATGTTATGCAGATGATAACTCGAGTTTTATCCGGTAAGTCTCTTGATACCCATTAATGATGAGGCCAGTGGTAATGACACCATGAACTAATCATTAATCATACAAAGTTCATTTCTCATGTTGAGATTAATTCCTTGACCTTGGAAACAGTTATTGACAAACTGATCTTCCCACGAGGTCTGTTGAGTAGCTCTGGAGTTTTCAGTTGAATCGCATGGTCGTCCTTAGCTCAAGATGGAGTTTGCTGCCCAGTAGTCATGGAATTGTAGATATATCAATTTGCATTTTTATTTTTATTTTTTAGCACTTCAAGAACATCTCTTCCATGTTGGCTTAAAAATGGAGATTTAAATTTCATTATTGACCTTTGAATACACCACCTGACAATGCAATCTAACCACAATGTCCATTTTGTGGATTCAATTTAATCTAAAAACATAATTCAATCATAAATTTTGTACATTTAATTGCTCATGGTCAAACAATATTTGCAACAGTTTTCTTGGGAACTATTTAAAGCTTACTTGTGATTTCGTTATTAAATGTGAAGTGACACTTTAAAACAGGAAGACGCTTCCAGGCAACCAAACAAGGCGTATAGGTCATAAAAATCCCTCTCATTACTGCAAGCAGAGCTTTACATGTGGCGCAACTGACAACTGGAACAATAAAAATATAACGAAACATATGTAACAAAGAACAGACACCGGCATAGTTTTAAGGGGTTTAATGGGTGTACAGATTCATTTAAAGGAAGTGATAAACACATACAAAAATACCCTTTCAATACATTTTAGAAACAAACATCTAAATGACTTTTGTTAAATGTTTCTGAACAGCAAAACATGAGTTGTCTGAAACAGAGTGGTGCAGATTTCATTCAAGAGACCTACCTGCTATGAATGCTATTAAAAAAAAGATCACATGGTACAAATATGCAAATATAAATAAAGTGATAAGAAAACCCCCAATAATGAAGAATATGCCTTTTGAAAAAACTGTTCTCTGTACATTTATTTGGGGAAGCTGATGCTGGAAAAAGAGTCTCGGTTGACTCTACCTGCTCCGAAGAAGAGGGCGCCTCGTCAGCATCACTTTATACTTTGTTGTACATATATCTTCTGTGCTGAAGTTAAACACAAAGTCACCCAGCTTTAGACCATAAAGATGGAGGGTTGGGGCCCAAGGAAGGAAAAAAAGATGTCTCCTGACCCCCCACCCGTGGCCCCAGGATGCCTTTTAAGAACCTCCACAGGAGGCGCAGAGGGTAAACACCCAAAATGAAGGGAATTCTGTCTCTCTCCAACACACAAACACAACCATCTATGCATGCACGCTCACACACAGTCAACCACATACGCATGCATACACACACAAACCAGCACAACTTGTCAAAAAGCTTCGAACCATATTTTTCACTAAGCACCACAAACTCTTTCATGGACACAAAAACAACCAGGACCTGGCTTCATCAGGAACAAGCTTCACTAGCAAACAGACCACGGTGAACCGGTGGGGGTGGGGGTGTCAAATAGTTTCCTGAACAAATTAGTTTTGTTGTTTAGCCCTCCTGATGGACTAGAGGTTCATTTTAGGTGTCAGACAGACAATCTGTGAATCACAGGGACGTATACAAAACTGATGTTCAAACACTTTCCTGTAACTGCCTTAACTGTGCAGAGCTCACCTTTTTTTTGTATCAACTACACCTATCTTACATCTAGGGCTTAAACAACCCATGAAAAGTAAGCAAAAAACTGACCAACCTTTTCTTTTAATCCAAGACGAACAATAGGTGTGACACGGTGACATTGAAGCTACACTGAACAGAAGGATTAGCGTAGCATTTTGATATGGTTCTTTCGATATTCTGTACTAATCCTTCCAAGAGCTAAACCATAACTGAAAGGCTTCAGATCCATTTTATCACTTCCAGAAAATGCATGATGTTTCCTGTTGTTGTAAGAATTATTTTTTGCTCTTACCGGCACCTGAGAAGCACTAATGTCACTGGGCGTCAATGATCACCTACACACAGCAAGTCCAATACTAACCTGGAGTCCTCTTTGGGTAGTCGTGGTGGTCCAAAGAGTTGTGGTTGTGATTTCAGTCATATCCAAGCAAACCCTCAATGAAGCCTCCCTGCAACTGTATCCAAACCTATACAGTGTTTACAAAAAATTTCCAGGGCTCGAGACAATGCTTTTTTTTGGGACAAGCAACAGAGAAAAACAAAAAATTACATTTTTTTCTTTTTTTTTTTTCTTTTTAGATAAAACTACAGTAGAATGGTCAAAAGACGTAACAGTGATCTTTTGCTCTTTTTTTAAGACAAAAAAAGTTATGTACATCAACATTTACTGTACAGGATTCTGTTTGGGGTGGGGGGGAAAAAAAACAAAAACAAACTTTCAGCATACACCAGAAGTGTGTGTAGCAAGCGTCGATAAATGTTTTGGGCTGTTTTAAAACATGTTAACGGGAAAAAAGGGAAAATGAAAAGAAGAACAGCACATTTTCCATCTGTACTGTGTACGTGTTTAAACACGGTGGGAGAAGACGAGTAAAAAACGGTCGCTGTAGTTCTCATGTCAGATATCTCCGTGACTGTTGTGTTAAATGCCCTCTGGCTGTGAGCGTGACAGAGGGGCTGACATCTGGTTTTGACCAAATCACCTATCCACTGGCAAATCTGTAATCTCTGAAGATTTGAGGTGAGGTGTCCGTCCTGCTGCTTCACACTTGAGATTGACTGACTTGAACACACTCCCTGTCCCTGTGTGAAGTCATCTTCTTGGTGTTTGACTTAACTGTAAAGCCCCACCTCTGTGTATGTATGAATCCAGTCTACAGTTGTGTGTTCAAGCTATGTGGATTCTGGCCTTCTCTGTTTCTTTCAGCCTCTTGGCCTGCTCCTCCACAGAGGGGGAGTGGGGTCTCTTGGAGGCCGCTCCGTTCAGCGGGTCAGCTCCTCGGCTCACTAATGTGGGGATGGAGCTGCCGACGGGGGGTGCTGCGTGTTTGGATGCCACGTGTTCTACAGAGGGAAAGAGGACAAAAACGGTTAATTTTGGCACCTGATTTTGTTTTAGTGTTAGTCTTTTGACAAAAATGCATCTCAGTTTTACTTTAGTCACATTTTAGTCATTTGATTTTTGTAAAACATTTAAGTCTAGTTTTTGTCATTGAAATCCTCAGTTTTGCATTTCTAATTCTGTTGCCATCTTTGTTGTGTACAGCGATCATGGTTACAAGTGTCGTACTTCACAAGGTTAGTGGAAAAGGCACTGTACACCTGTTTATAGCAGACTTATTAACATGTCCATAGACAGAGATCCCATGTCTCTCTAATACAACAGACTGAAGAACAGACTGAAGCTGGAATTATGCCAACGTGCACAGGGTTTGCTCAGAGACGTTTGCGAGGCTGTTTGGATTTTAGAGAACAATCCAGTTTGTTGTCTGGGTTTAACTTAAGACAAGCGGCTAAAATGTTAGATAACATTAAGACAAAACTGTTCCTTCAGGAGCACATCTAGAGGAAGCGTTATGTTAAATAGTTGACAGCGATGATCATGCACTCATTCCTACCGATATACTACCTTTAAATACACACACAAACCCCAGCTGACTGAAAGTAACATTAATTTAAACACCCACATACTGTATAGATATTGCTAAAGGTGTGATAAAGTTAGATTACTTTTAAAAATAAATGTGTGTGCTGTCCTGCATGTTGTTTTGGTTTGTTCAAGCTGTTTTGTTGCCGTCTCTTTTTTAATGGATGTAGATGCAAATAGTCAATAAATCTGTTAGTTAGCATTACTGAAATGTGACATGCTGCTTAATAGTTCAACAGGTCAAGCAGCTAAATCAACTTTTGACAAAGAGATAGTTTTAACAGTCAATACACTCATTTCGCATTATAGTTCATTTTTTAACAAAACCGTTTGGTTATTATATGTTGATGGAAACTGTAATAAATTGTTTTTGTCTTGGAATTAAAGGTTAACAATATTTTTTGGTCATAGTTTTCCTTAACAAAATTAACACTGGACAAAATACAAATCTTATTAATGAATTACCAGAACTGATAATTGACTGAGAATTAGACACTCACTTGAGCCAATGACAGGAATGGACATGCCCTTTTCTTCGCTGGCAGGGGCTGGAGCGTCAGTGGTGAGGGTTCCCTCGAACACTGGGGGCTTGGGAGGTGTGATGCTACATTAAATTGAAACAGACAGGCCAAGACATACAAAGTTAAGTGTAGTTAAAATATTAGAAAATCAAATAACAGACAGTTTCAATTGCTGTGATGGTGCTGGAAAAACAGTTGAAACTCACTTGTGGCGGTTCAGGGCCAGTTTAATGGAATTTTTCACGACACGGCAAGTGTTGCTGGCTGGGAGAGGCGAGGAGGCGTCTGGCAGCTCCATGCTCGGAAGTCTCTGAGGTAGGAAACAGCAAGCATTTACGTCATTTAAAGTAATTTAATAACTGCTTTAACAAAACCAAAGTCCATCACATAGAGAAAGTAATTACCCAATGTTAATTAAAATCAAACCATTCAGGTATAAAATAAAGCTAACTGTTTACAAAGAAGACGTTACCTGTGTTCTTGAGGTATCAATGGTTGGAATGGGCTTAGCCTTTGATCCAGAAAGGGGGGTCTAATGGTGAAGAGAAACAAAATGTGAAAACACTAACGTTTTTATTTCATCTGGCTATACAGAGTTAATTGAATCAGACAGAGTCAATAACACCTACAATATTGGGTCCTTCTCCATGTGTGTAGGAGTCAGAAGATGGTGGATATGGCTCTTTAAATGTAGAGTCATCATTGGACACCACCTGCAGCAACAACAGTAAAGCATGACCATTAAATTCCATTTAATTTGCCATTAGGTTTAAATCCAACACCAAATGTATTCAAAAAAGACATACTGTAACTCCAGCCCTGAACGGAGAACATCCTCCTTACCTCTGCGTCTTTGTGCCTCTTGGCCAGGTCCTCTTGTGTAGGCGAGTGTGGTCTCTTTGCAGGAGCTCCGTTGACAGAGTCTTCCAGGCCGTTGGGCTCCTCTCTGGGGCTGCTGGTGGCATTGGGCTTCACATCCCCGCTCAGCACTGTGGTGATGGAGCTGCTGGCTGGTGGGGAAGGAGGCTTTGCTTTAACCGGAGGCTCTTCAGAATGAGAAGGAGACAGACATGCAGAAATGTGATCATGGTGATTTATCCATGTCTTTGATATCCATTTAACGACATGCTTTCAACACTTCCAATAGCAACATGCCTTTTGTTACTTAATATTGTTCTCTAGATTTTAAGTTTTGGTTGGTATTCATTATTATGTATACATATGGTGGCTACGTAATGGGACTGTTAATTATGCCATATGACTCTTTATGCAATTTCTAATATATTAAACAGCCTATCCCAGAAAGGATAATTACTTTACTTTTCCATACTTACTAGATAGTATCTGTGTAATAGTCACTGGATTGACTGAATTTACTCACTTGAGCCAATGACTGGGATGGACATGCCCTGGTCTTGAGCAGCTGGTGCCGCGCTAGGCACTGGGGAGCCCTCCACAAAAAGCTGCTTTGGAGGGCTGACACTGCAAAACACAGACGACAGAAAATATTCAGTCAGCATTATATTGTGGATTTGAGCCTGGTCAATTACAACACTGTATCTGGTAGAAAGGCCAGAAATAAAAATAAACTGCACTAGAAGTATAGAGGTTATCATACCTGTCATCAGTGTCAGACGCGGGCTTGGAGGGTTTGCTGGTTGGGGAGCTAAAGGGAGTCCCCGAGTCGGTGTCTCTGGAGCTGTCCAGATGACTGCTGTCCAGAGAGATCCGCTTAGAGCTCCCACCGTTAGAGCTGCGGTTCAATTCAGCTATGCTCTGCAGAAAAGAAGAAAAGGGGGAAAATAAACACTATAGACAAAGAGGAACAATGTTAAGATAATAACCACGATATGCTTAAAAATTATTAAGGCTTTGTCCCAACATGCACTGGAAGATATCTCACCCTCTTCTTCTTTTGCACCAGTTCAGGAGGAAGGTACTGATGGAGCTGTTTCTTCTTCACATGTGTTGCTTCAATCTTCATCCCATCCTTCAGCATGTTGATATTGTTGGCTTGTCTGTACACTGCAGAGAACAACATGTCATGTTAAGGTACACTGATGAATGTATAAACATTTTTCTTCTTAGCATAGTCCAACTGACTGCTGGCCATTTCTTCGATTCTAACACTAGACATCGCAGAATTAATAATTTCAAATACTTTTTTCAGTAACAGAAGAACTGACACATAGGGCTGAGGGTTGGGCAATATTTTGCTAATGAGGTATGCTTGTGTATTTTTTTAACCTGGCACTGTCTCTTTCTGTCTTGTCTTGAAGAGAAAGTCAATTCTGCTATATACCCAGGGAACTAAAGCACATGTATTGAGGCTATTTTATGTAGCACATGGCTTACGCTCCTGGAGGTTGCCTCTGCGTGTCATGTCCCTACAGAAAATTCTGTTAAAGATTATAACACTCACACTATACATACAAGCTAGAGTGCCTTGCTTAAAAAGTATCTCCATGTTATTTTTAATAGAATTAAAAAGTGTTTTACAGATTAGAAAAAGTCATGTATATTTTCTCTTATTTTCTTAATAGCCAAATAGTTATATTGCATGTGATTAGAAAAACAGTGTGGGATAATTTGATTAATTCTGTGGTGGTCAACAAAGCAAAAGAGCAGAAATTGTTCCTGAACACCTGAATTTTGAAATTTACTGTAGTTATTTTAAAATGGGTATTTATCTCACTAAATGCTACCTTTTAGCCATTTTATACACTTGCAGTACACAGTATAATAGCAAATGTCCGGTGCTGTAGCCTATTTTATCTTAAATGTTTGAATAGGTTGTTCCACAACCACAAACAGAAAGTGATAGGCCTTACCAGTGTCTGTGAAGGACTGGATGTCGTACGTCAGGTCAATGTTCACACTCTCCGCATTCTCCACTTTTTTGAAGATGATCCCAATGAACCACATGGACACAAAGTCGTTCCTGTTACAGAAACACACACAGCAAAATGAAAGTAACAACTGACTTTCAGACCTTAGTATTGAACATGCTTTGTGATGCTAGATCCAGTAAATGCATACACTTGATGTACTCACAAAGCTCAACCAATTCCACGAGCCTGCCTAATAATTAACAAGACCCTAGCCAATAATGATTTCATGACTCACTGGCTTGCACTAGCAGTATTCACACATGTCAACAGGAACCTTGTTCTAATTACTCAAGGACAAAAACTAAAAATAACTTGCTGAAAAGGTCTGATTAACAGGATTTGCCTTTACTAATCCCCAACTTTCTAACTGAGCTGTTTGTATGTATGGATAAAACTGGACTCACTCGTTGCGGTTCTCTTTGGATCCAGGGAAGGACTGGGGGTTGACATGAGCCAGGGTGATGTACTCATTCCTCTCCAGGTTTCCCACCAGAACGCGGATCTTTGACTCTACCAGACCGATCCTGAGGTAAAACATCAGGATGTATTCACAGAGGTGTCGGTAATACAAGTTATCTTCACAGTACTGCTGTACAGTTTCCTGCCTCCACAAGTTCTTCTTTTAGTTAGATTATATTTATTTCTTTGTTATCTTGTGTCAATGATGTGCTACTCATTAATTTAAATTCATTGAAATTTACGCTTACACACACACACGTCAGGAATGGTGCAGAGCCGCCCCAGTTGGCTGAGTTGAAATATACTGATGTAGTTTAAACACAATGAGGGGTTAGGGTGGTCTGACACCTACTAGAAATCCAGTTATTTGACACTCACCATTCTAAGTGGTTTTCTTCTGTGGACGCACTGGCAGTGAGAACGATGTAATGCCTGTAGCACAAAACAGAACATCAGGCAAGATGCAGAGTAACTCAACCCAACAGACTACCTCTAAAAGACTCATAATGCTGGCGGCATTATTGCAGCATTAGTGAAACCCTCCTCAGGTTTATTTATGATGAAAAACAGCTTTAGAACCATACAATTGAATGAAAACCTCCCTCATTACAATCATTATTTCTTGAAAGACTACTGCACATGCATAATGATCTTATGTCCAGCCCCTGTACATCTTTACATGTATGATTCAGCAATCTTAATTTCTAGTGTACATGCGATTTTGATCATTAAATGATGTCATTCAGCAGCATTTTGATAATCAAAACTCCTGGGTTCAATGTGCTACACAGTGCTTAGGTGACTAATGTAGCTCAAATGGTGGTGCAGCAGCCAACAGAACCTGGCAGAAAACTGGTACAGTTGTGTTACTTGAACTGCGTGGAAGGAACTTTCATAAACAAAATGAGTCGACCAAACTCTACTGACCACAGTTAGGATGAGTCAAATCTGCCCAAACCCAAAAAGTGAAAACAATAAGTTGTTCGGAAAAAAAAAAAGAAGAAACTTCCTCCGGTTTTAGTTTCAACTGCACAAATACAGTCCATGGCCTGCCAAAACTGTTAATGTCACACAAACAGTTCATTTCCACATACCCTTACATGATACTTGCTGATAAAAAAAAAAAGAAAAAAAAAAAAAGAAAGTTAAATGCATACAACTTGCATGTTAAAGAATTGTGATCTTAATGCTAAGCAAGGAAACCATGACTGCCATATATACGAAAAACATGCAGCTCTACTTTTATTCATCTTACATTGGTTAATAAAATGTTCCATCCATCAATCCTTGACTAACTGACAAAAATCAACACCTACTTGTACTTTTGGAAAAAGTTAGGTGGCTCAAAGAGTTTGGGCCATTCTGCTTTTCCCTGAAGAATCTCATCTGTGACGCTGAGGCCTGTTCACACCAGACACAGTGGGACAAAGACATATCAGGCTTAACAATTCAACATTCAAAATGACACACTGAAAAATGTAAAATAAGGTGGTCTTAAAATTCTTAGCAATGTACTAATACCATTGCCTTTCACAAAACTAGGTGAGACGAGATATGAGATTTTAACTGGAAAACCAGGTGAACAGATATTAAATGTTTCAGTGCTGTTTCAGTCATGCAGTCTGCATTACCGTATTTGAACTCCTCGCTCATGATGGTGCGTGTTGACGTGGAGACGTTGTACGTGGAGTTCTGCTGGGGATAGGCAGGTGTGATGATGGGCATCAGGTGGTATCTGTCAGATGGGTTCACCTAAAAAAATAAATAAAAAACACAGCACAGGGACCTAGATTGGTTTCACTGCAGAAATGAGAGCCTTCACCAACACGCCAGCACACTCCAGCCACCAAACTGAACGAGTAGCGCAACTTCACACCCACGCACTGAAAGGCATCATAAAACCAAGGGTACCCCCCACCCCACACCCACACACACAGAGGGTACATCCCAATTCACTTTACGGTTTTCACGTTTCCCTCATTTGCATTTTTTCCCTCAAGTGATGTGAGGAATCAAGGAAACATATTGTAAAATGACATGTACTTCCCTTTCAAACATGCAAAATGATTTGTCAGTTACTGATGAAAGCTGCAACAGAGCTTTACCATCAATATTTAATGTAATAATGATGTGACGTACTACCCAAACAGCAAGTCACCACTATTTAGCTATTTAATATTAATGTTCTCCAACATGACAAAACATAATCTGAAATATTACATGTTTCCATTGAGCCTTAAAAAGGGAAAGTTAACCCCAAAATCGAAAATACATTTCTTCTCTTATCTGTACTGCTAATCCTCAGACCTTGTTGTGAGCAGTTTCATGTAGGAACTTTCAGGAGAAAATAGTTCCTACATGAAACTGCTCACAACAAATCTGGGGATTATCTTGAATAACCAGGTCATGATTTCTGGAAAGAGACATTGCTGTTTAGTTTTTCAAATAATGTTTTTTGGAGTTTTGAGCACCACAAGCCAAGTGCCATATAGCCCCATTATATTCAAAAAAAGACAGACATCTCAACGGCTGATATCTCCAAAACTTGGCAACTCACACCAAAACAATCTAGATGGACAAATAACACTACAGGTAAGAGGAAGTTGGATGCTAACTGCACATGACTTTTAAGCCATTTCTGCTGGCAGCAAAGCCTTTACCATGCAATTATTTGTTTCTGCACTACATTTTGCTTGCAAACGTTTTAATCGTCTACATTATAATGAGCATGTCTCACAGCAAACAGAAATAATTAAAGTAGCCAAAACATTTGGGAAATTATAATATTGTATCTAAAACTATACTTTCTGCCCAATGCATGGTGATTGTTGGCTGTACTGTGACTGAACGGAAACGACACCATTAGATAATTAAAATGTGTTTATTGCTGAAGGGACACTACAAACATGACACAGCATTTACAACAGCTAGAATGTTTTCAATTAAGGCTGTAGACCAATTAGTTTGGGATAAGTAAATGTACGATATTATTATGAAAAAACAGTAAGACAAAACTAAAGCCAAAACAAATATATCAAAGCCCTGGCCAAGGAAAAAAAAATTATTAAAAAAAAATCAAAAATCAAATGAACAGCTGACAAGAGTGTGTAAAGGCGTCCTAAACAAATATTTACTGCACACAGGACCGTTCTGTCCACACAGGTTTTTGATTGCAGTGTTGCACTGATGTGATTTAAACACAATTGTCTGATCTGTTGTGCTATTGCTAATGTATTTTTACTGAAGGGGTGTGTCTGTCTGATAAAAGACGTCCACGTAGGAAGTCTTCCTTGCTCCAAGCTGCTCTGGGAAGCCTCCTCCGAGCAGAGTTAAGGGCATGGAACTCATATAGGGGACCCGATCAATTTCCGGGTCACATGATGACAGAGGAATGAGGAGACATGAAATAAGAGAAAATAAATGTACCTATACTCTATCTGTTTAGCTAACCATGACACACCAACAAACTTTTCAAAACTCAGATTAACTCCAGATACTGTTTCCTGTGTCTGCACACCAATACACATACAAAACTTAGGCATAACATCATTATAAACGTGGAAATAAAACACTGGCGTCATACTCACTCTAGGATCCCACACAGGTAAATTCAGATTACTGTCCTCAGGCTGTTTCAATAGCACAGGATTTGGCCACTCCCTGTAGGATGGACATGTAGTAAAACGTGTGAATACCGAATACAATTGGCATTGCACATGGCTGTGAAATACTGCCATCAAGTGGAAAAGGAAAGTAGCAAGTTACAATCGCAAGAACTAAATTCTCACCATTTGGAAAACACCAAGAAGAACTTGTGGACCAGCGTGGCAGCCACAGCGTTAGGGTAGAGCTGACAGGTCCTGGCCACTAGCATGGCCCATGACACTCCACCCAGAAACCCCAGCATGTTGGAGTAGATCCCACGACCTGCGGGCAGAGGACGCAGTACAATAAGGTTGTGGCACCTTCAAAATATTGGTGTTATCTAAAAGATTAGCAGTGTCGGTTTGTAAAGTATACACAAAACTGGGAGGACACCTGTAGGAGGCAAATATCTTAAGTTCTACACACAAATTTGTCACTGCCACTTTTTTGAGCATTTATGTATTTGATATTAGCTCTTAAATTGTGACAACTACTGAATGACACCCATGGATGCAATAAAATGCAATAATAACAGATTACTAGAACATTGAATCCACATACGTTTTGCCCACAGTTTGATGGCTCTCAATGTCAGCCTGAAGTTTTCTTTGTTTGGCACCAGGTACAAAATTTCATCGGTCACCCGACAGCCTGTAAGACAAAATGTCAGAAACCCAAAACACTGAGAAAAGTAAGACGGTCCCTCATTCGTCCAGGAGTGTTCTATCGTAGAAAAGGTTTCAGTCGTAGTCATCTGAACACTGTTGTCAGAATCAAGACGTTTTGGTTCCCATCCGGAAGTCATTCTCAATTACTCAAGGATACTCAGGAAGATTCCTTCCTGAGGGCAGGGCTTAAGTAACTCAGAGTAGCTTAAATTTCGGAGTTCCCGGTCCATTTTTCACAATTGAGAATGACTTCCGGATGGGAACCGAAACGTCTTGATTCTGACAACAGTGTCCAGATGACCACGACTGAAACCTTTTCTACGACTGAGAAAAGTATTACACATTTACAGTTAATGTGTAAATTCCTAGAAAGAGAAGGTTACGGTTTCAGAAGAAAACAAACTTATGTTGTTTAGATTCATATACCTGCCTCTACTATTGTACTTATTAAATGTCACTTTGGAAAACAGCACCAGCATCAGGCCTCAAGTCAATATCAACTTCTGTACTGTATGTATACAATCCAATAGAAGCCATGAAGTGTACCATTAAGGCTGCGGATACACCGAATGTCCAAGTTTCTCAGGATGGAGTCCCCCCTCAGGTCCAGGTTGTCTGGAATGGACTGTAAGGCGAGTCTGGCGAAAAGCAGGTCAATCTGCTCCGACAGAGACAGAAAAATATGAGTAAATAGGAGATGAAACAGTAAAAATCACTCATCTTCTATAACCGCCAATCCTGTTCGGGGTAGCAGGAAGTCAAAAATTTCTGAACTTGGTGGTTCTCAGAATCAGATACATAAGGGACTGAGGTTAGACAGCCAAAATGGTAGGCAGAACAAATTGTTTTAAGTCATGAATTGGTAGACAAGGGCTGCTTAACCCATTTTTTTCTTGTAGGAATGGCAGTATGGCACAGTAGGATGAGCGTTTACATTATTCTGTTTAAATGTTTTATTTAGAAATTTCATCAAGGCACAATACAAAACTTGCCCAGAGGTTTAAAATTTTGGCAGATTATGGTCATGTTAATGCTCCTCTCGGTCACCTTATTCTACATCTCCTTTTCTGCACTGTTGTAGAAGTTTTCATAGACCTTAACTACAAACTGAACCACTAACATGTGTCATGAAGTTCCTACCTCGGCCTGAGAAAACCTGTTTTAATTTGTACACATTTTTTGTTAAGTCTGATCCAAACTGGAAATCAAAACCATCAGTCTTTGCACAGCTATTATAGCAGACATTAGTACCCTTTAGCTGTAACTCTTTACAATCACAGCCCTACCTATGCTTAACAACACGTTACCTATAAAAGCTTTGTCAAAATGGTAATTGTTATTTCCGAGTAGTGTGTATTAAGTTAGGCAGTACCCCTATATGTAGACAACACACATCACTTGGATCTCAAAGTGACTTACCTCTATTCCGTCAAATTTGAATTTTATCACTGGTACAAAAGCATCCTCGACAGCCTTGAAAAAGCACCAAAAGAGACAATATCACCAACAAATCTGAGACAAGGCGAATATATGGACTGAAATTAAGACCAAATGAACCAGAGGTGAAAATCAAAGTCAAGTAGACAGAGCTTGCAGACAGTAATATTCCAAAGACATGTAAAGTAATGCTTCCAGCATGCTACTCCTTTAGAATGTCACCAACAGTGCCTTGAAAATGTTTGAAGACAGCTGATAACAGATTTCAATGAGAGTGGGTTCAAATTCAGAAAACATGAGCATAGTGTGGAATGTGAGTGTCACTTCTGGATGTCTTTGGAGACCAGGGTTCAAATGATCATCCTCCTCTTACAATATCCAAGAAACACAGGGTTACTCTCAGTAACATCCACCAGTAAAAGTGCACTCAGCTGCTCCACTGAAAGTACCACTATGCATTTTCAGATAAGATCAGCAAGATGAGAATCTAATTTTATTTATTTTTTTGGTAAAGTGCAAGTAAGCACTTCTACAAATAGCTATTTTGATAATCGTATTTAAATATTTAGCGTCACAACAAAAATAAACTAAAGGGATGTACCATTTTTTAATAATGTGTATTGTTGTTAATGAATACACACAACTTAGGAAATCAACACAGCAGATCTAACACCATAGGCAACACTCCTGGGTACTGCTCATCTGCTGAGAGTTACTACAACAGTCTGTTGCTCTTGCATCTTTTTCACTGAAGAACAGACTGATTTTTCAAGATCAGGGATGAAACAGGGACTTTCTTCATTGGGAAATGGCCAAACAAGGTGGTTCCCCTCTAAATAACTTTAGCGTGGGACTTTTGTCACAGAAGCCTATACATAAGTACATTTGTTACCCTGTGCTTTAATGACAAAATGCCAGAGAGACTTACCCTCAGGTCTTTGATCTCTTCGTGCTGTTTCAATTTCTCAAAGAAAGACTGGAAAAAGTCACTTCTCTCTACATGGCGTGGAGCCACACATAAGGCATCAATATCAGCTCCTGGAAGAAAGAGTAACTTTCATCTATGTAATCTGTGTTGCCCATTTGGTTAAATGGTTGATGACTTCAGTAATAGCAGAATTCTAGGCTAAAGAGAGTTCATGTAATAAAACATCATGGATAAACAACAAGTAGAGCAGCTAAAGTGAAGTGCAGCAACTTTTGAACTCAGTCTATAAAATGTTTAGACATTTTTTAACAAATGAAACCACACATCAGAGCTGGTTTTGCCGGACACTGATGGCCTCCAAGGAACCCTGTAAAAAGGCAGGCAAAAATGAAATACCTAATATTCAAAAATGTGTCCCTTTAGAATGGAATTATACCTGATATCTTCAAAGGAGTTGTGAAATCGAATTCAGATAGCGGGGTCCCATGTATTATTTTTTAGTATTTTGTATTTACTGTGAAAGATATTTATATTCTGTAACAATAGCACTAGTAAAGCCAGTTCAATTTAGATGATGATCTGTTGTGACAGGAATGTTTGGACAGGATTTGGGCAGCTGTTCTTTCTCTCCAGCATGAACAAAATACAGAACTTCAAATGCAGTTTTCAACCAACAGCAAACAATTTAGAGGTGGGCACACCTGTGAAACTTGAAGACTGAAATTGAAGGAAAGTGACTTTCTTTTTACTCAAAAAGCCTCAGCTCACTATGTTGGCTTTAGCTGCTTTTCATTTGTTTGCTCTCCTCTGCAGATCACTTGCTCACAACTGTGATATGAAGAAGTTCAAGTGATTTAATGGAACATAATGTGGCAGTTTCCATGTTTGTTTATAACAACCCATTGCATTTCTAGATAAATCAAAGCATTGAAAATTGATCAGGGGTTTTATAGCTGATATCAATCAATGAATAACTCAATCACCACCAGGACCATTACCAATTTTGCAGATTAGTTTGGAACATCCTTACTTATTCAGATTAATGGCACACACTGTATAGTTTGATTAATATTTTTTTAAATAACTAAATAATTTTATTGCACAACAAACAGTAAAAACCACAGCAATGTATGAACAACATACATGTATAACGATACATGTATATTCTTTAAAATAATTTGATTTTACTTGTGTCTATTGTTTAAAGCGAGGAGGTACTCAAACCACATTCACACTAATGCCTTCAGTCTATACTAAGCCAGTGTTTACCAGCTTTCATTAACCCAAAACTAGTCTTTTCAAAAACACTGTCAATAACATGACAATGCCAGCCTTGTCCTTTAGTGGTCAAGGTGAACTGAGCTTTTCAAAAACAATGACGCATGCCTGATTAGACAGTGCTGTGTGGCAGTAATGTTGTTACCTCTATTTGTCTTTGCTCCATTTGAATGCCAATATAGCAAATCACACAGTACAAGTGTTGTCATTAAAGTTTAATGTTTTCAGTCACCTTCCCGGCATAAAACAGTGATTTGATTGATGATGTTGTTGCAATGAATGAATGAATACAATACTAAAATATCAACTAGACATACCTTTTGTGTGCACTCCAAGTCGGTATGAACCAAATGTAAATATCTTGCCCCCAACACAGCTTATAGCTGATGGTGGAAGGTTCTGTAGAGGAGAGAAGCATATACAGTTAAGTCAGTATGACATGTTTTCCTCTTTATAGCATAACTATAGAAAGCTGTAGTGTCTCTAGTGTGATTTGATAGTCACCATTAATGACCCCATATTACATCTTAAATCAGGGCTTTTACTCAAAAGGCATTCAACACCACAACCGAACCTACCTTTAATTCACTGATCTCTGCAATCCATTCCTTAACAAAGTTATTCAACTTTCCAAGAACTGCAAGTCTGAAAGGAGATACAACTTTTAGCAGGTGCTTCATTCACAATACAGCCCATTCACTAAATCACAGTGAGAATGAAAATGATACAAATACATCATACACATTCACAAATTCAGTTGTCGTAAATATGTAGATTCAAGCACCAAGGCATATACATTTAGTTACCACAAAGACGGGAACACACATAAAATGCAGAACAACAGCCTTATAATAAATGCTACCTTTGAGAGGCTTAGAAGTTTCCATTTTTGTTGACACTACCAGAGAAGGTGCGTTATATCGCAGGTGTTCATGTTATAATGTGCACCACTTCTAAGTGTAGTTGTGATTGCTGCAATGAAAGGTATGCAGTCAAGATGCCCAATAGTTGTGTTATTGTTAATATGAAATTATACTTGCTGTTCCTCACCTATGATTCAATTCCTCTTCATCTTCAAACACCCCAAAAGGTTTCATAGCATCACAGAGCTTCTGGGTGTACTGGTGGTCTATTTCTCGTGGGGGTGCAAGGCTAATGGCGGAGGTGATGCCATAGTGTTTCTGAGGCTGCTGCCCACCAGGCATGGTGCTGTGAGGGAACACGACATGGGAACAAGGCGCAATACATGAAATGACAGCTACTACACAACAACATTTCACGTTACTACCCTCCTTTTATCATGTCATGGTTTCTCAAACTCTGTCTTAAATAATGAACAAGATGTGAACTCACAATTCGTTACCAAGATAAGACATTTATCAGCCACGGCCAAAATATGTAAGGTGTTATTCATTACTAGTCCATTCTAGCTATTCTCCCAGTCCTGTTTTGCTCTTCCTGAGGTTCCTTCCATTTTTCCCTGTTAAAAGGTTTTTTCCCTTATACGAATTGAGGGTCTAAGGACAGAGGGTGTTGTATGCTGTACAGATTGTGAAGCCCCTTGAGGCAAATTGTGATTTGTGATATTGGGCTATAAAATGAAATTGACCTCACTTAACTGAGTTAGTTTATGTTCCTCTCCTTTCTATTACCGCGAACCCATGTGTAAACACTTAGCTACATGCTCTGACAGCAAAGTGATACATTTAGATTACTTAAACAACAAGCGTATTAATGACTCCATAGTTGTGTGCAATTCCAAATCTTCCAAAGTGAGTTTACCAAAATTACAGAAACGTGTTTGAAATGTGCTACTATTCAACCTAAGCTGGCGGCGAACGAACGTTAGCTGAGAGGCTACAAACAGGTTGGAAGCGCTAACAAATTGGCTAATTTAGCAAGTTAGCAAAAGCTAGCTGCCTGCTACGGAAGAATTGGTTTTACTAATGACTCGCTTTCCGGTTAGACCTATTTCAGAGTAGAAATTTTATCAAACAAAAACAAGTGAAATCTGTTCGTTTTATTAGGCATATTTACACTAACGTTATAACGTTAGTTACCCAACAACAAACAAGCGAGGTAGCCAACAAACGCTGGCTGCAGGCCTTGTTTGGTTGTTGTGACAGTTGGCTAACGTTAGCTTTTAGCCTATTCTTTAGGACTCTCTTACACGCGAATAAAAATGTTCATAAATGGAAAATGTGCCACATGCATAACTTACCTTGACATTTCTTTCATGACACTCTAAAAAGCTTTCACAGTTTTTCTGCTGTAAACCCGTAAAAAAACTAAGAAAGTCAGCAAGTGGAAATGATAACAGCCTCGACCTGATTACAACAATGGTCACTTTCCAGAGAGCAGTTCAAACCTTCCCACTGAACCGGAATCACTTCTTATAAGTTAACGCATCAGCTCGTAACCCTTAAAGAATATTCATGTCTAATTAATTTACAAAACGCACAGGATTTTTTGGATGCTAGCAGCTAAACACGCGTTTAATTGCTGTTAGGCCCTTTTTTTAATTCAAAACTTCAAATGTAACGGCGTTTGTTGGGACAACGTCTGCGTGCAGCACGCTGAGCAACCATCGTCAGGAGGCAGGCACCGCCTAACTGAGGCCACAAATCACGTGACCGCCGAGGCCTGAATGCTGCTGAGCCCGACAAAATCCAGCACAGCTAGCTGCAACATGTTACCCTCACTTGTTACACAAGGTGGGTATGAAGTCGTAAATATATATCAAGACATTTAGAATTTAATATTTTGAAAATGAGGTAGCATAAAAGCCAAAGTATATATATAATTTGGTGAGAGGGTACGTCGGCAAATGTAGCGTTATGTTAGCAAATTTTGGCTGTTTGTTAGTCTGTGATTACTCAAACGTACTGTTAGTATATATAGTAAATTTTAAACTGTAGAATTGAAGTATTTCCCCGCTGCGCAAAACTTTTTTGGGACCCAACTAAATCTTATCGAAAAAAGGGAGGTAAAATAATACACTTCATTAGTGCCTGTGTGTATGCAAAATAAAGGTTGCATGTCTGAAAAGTAAACTGCTGTGTTGTGCTCATTGTTGCTGTTTATTGTTGTGTCCACCAGGGAGCAAGATACATATAAGATAAAGGTATAAAACTGAAAAGTAAGGTTGATTGCAAGCTCCAGATCCTCAACCTCTGTTTCAGTAACTAGATGAATACATGATGATGTTTACTAATATGTAATTGTAGGGCCAATAACCGTAACAGACGATAATTATCTGTTGTAAGGTTGAAACATACTGATATAAGCGATAAGAGATAGTCTACTCTTGCTACTGCGAAAATTTAAGAGGACAATAAAGGCTATAACAGAGGCTTTTAAGAATCATAATTCCTCAGCAAAAAAAAAGCAATTATAATATTCAAATAGTTATTGTTTAAATGTCTCAAATGATAAATGTATCACTTGAAGTAGACTAATGAAAAGCCACTGCACTGTAAATAATGGAAGCCAGGCATGAATAACACTGTTGTTCTTGTTAGTTAGCCATATGCTGTTAATCACAGGGTGTTCAGGTATATAGAAAAATAAGAGTTTATGTGAATATTTTTTCTATTTACCTGATAAACTGTTGAAGTGAAGTGTCACAACTAGCACTGTAGACAGGTATTATGAAATATGTCCCAGTGTTTAACGTTTCCTGGCCGCTGGTAAACTTTGAAATGTTGAATTGAAGTTGTTGAAAAGTACTGCCTGAACACACCATTAGTTCTGTGATCCGCCTTCTGGTTCTCTGAAGAACCCACAGCTTTTATCTAATCTCACCAGGTTAAGCAACTCTTATCTAGAGGACAGTTTAAATTATTACCCCCCCCCCCGGTGTAAAATAACCTCAAATAAATCATAAATCATCAGCCTTGATCGACTTCAGTGTGAACAGTGAATGATCATCAATTGGTTACAGTCCTTGTCAAACCTCTGCAAACTTTGGTGCTATGGAGGAGATACTACACATATGATGCTGGCATGTGAGATTACACTGCATAATTTGCCATGTTGCAATCGCCTTTAACGTTTTTGACAATAAGTATAACTACTATGAGTATAACGTGTAGTTTAAGGTATGTATGTAAGGCAAATATTTCAGCTTAAATATGACATTTGGTTTTAATTGGTCAGTGTATTCTTTGCTCAACAGTGTTTTATAACCAAATATCTCATCAAAACGTTGTTAGAACCTTGATGTTCTCTATGAATTTACATCAAAAGATTTATGGTAGGCTAGGTAAAAACTATTTTGCAAATAAATGTGTTTTAAACCTTCAATACAACCCTATTCTCAGCCATTTTAAACCCTTTTCTGTGTTTGTTCTATTGTTATGTTGAAGTGCTAATATTAGTATGTTCTTGTCTCTGGGATTGCTCTGGGCATCACCCTCAAGACCTGCGTCCCTCTGTCAGACAAATTATGTATTGGCTTTCCAGGACAAACCTAATGTATGTGCACAGTGGCTCAGCTTGACTTCATGAGTATTGTAATGGATTCCAGCAGGTCTACAGGGTCACTGCAGGACAACACTATGTTACTTGTTATGACAGTGCAAGCAACCTTTCACCTTGCTAGGAAGCAGAACTCCTCCCTCCATGTCCTACACCCACTGCTGCATTTTGGACTTTCAGTGTCAGTCAGATTGTTTAAACTAATCAGACTGGTCAGAGGAGCTTAATACTGCAACAAAAAGTCAGTTCAAATCAGTCCAGTCAGAATCAAAAATGAGCAACAGACCTGTTCTTGTGAATGTGGAAAACTGGATTGCAGAGAACCAGAATGCTTTTCTGCCTCCAGTGTGTAACAAGCTCATGTGAGTAATTTTAGTGGGTTCTTCTTTGCAACAACTTGATCGATTACATGATGTGATGAACAATCAGCAACTTATTTCACAAGTTTACAGCAACTCAGATTGAAAAAGTCTGTAAATCAGTATTCAGTTTTGGTACATAGACAAATGAACAACAGAGTTCCATATTTGAGGACACGTGGTGAGCGCACTGTTGTCTTTAATTCCTCTTTCTCTCAGGCACTTTTCCCAGTTGATTATCATGTTTGTTGGAGGTCCTAATACCAGGAAGGATTATCATATAGAGGAAGGGGAGGAGGTAAGAGATAAGTACTGATTTATTCTGCATAAAGTCTTACTTCCACCATAGCTATCGCAAAAGAGTTTCCCCTCGGGGGTCAATAAAGTATTTCTGATTCTGATTATTTAATGCAAACTTAGAGTTTATCTTTAACTACAAAAATACAACTCACTTGAGCATAAGTTTTTCAAGCGATTGCACATCATCAGGGGGAGGAGAGACATATGAAAGTCCATAGGTCACCAAATTCCAGCTGTTATTTTATCTTTCAGTTCTTGATTTAACTGCTTTGCATTCACAGTTAACTCCACATCACAGTTAACTCCCTTCTTTCAGTTCCCCAAATGATAACTTCCTCTTAAAGCAAGACCTGCAGTAATGTTTGCTTTTTCTGTTGTTGGCATCCTTTGCTGTTTGGCTTTTTGAAGTTTACAGTGTCAAAGTATAAAGGGCAGTCAGGGGACAGGCATATGTAACATGCACCAAGCTGTTAATCAATAGTGACACTTGAGTAACATTTCTAGAGTTGTGGTAATTTTCTGCACTATCCTAAATATTTCTTGAATCTTCTCTGATAATACAGTTGTGTAATCGATGCAGCAAAACCAGAGATATCGTCTTTTTTATTCCACACATTCTTCTTCCTTGTCAAAACCTGGCGCCTACATTACCCACAATGCAACTGCCAATAGTTTGGTCAGAGATTTGGGTGTGTTATGCTAGTAGCAGCTAATGTAGCCTCGAGCCGCTAGCTCATTTTTCATTTTCAAACTTGTAGTCTTCAGCTCCAGCTGACTCTGACTCAAGTGACATCACTTGAGGACATTTATCAGACTTCACACAGCTCCCTCTGGAGACACAAAAGGCTTTATACAACCTTTTCACATATGCAGTAGTACTCCCCGACACCTTTAAACACACTTTGATGTGTAAAATCGGTGGGGTTTCCCTTTAATCCAATAGTTCTTTTGTCTTCCACTTTCTGGTTTAAATAGCTGTTCTTCCAGCTGAAGGGGGACATGTGTCTGAAGGTGATTGAAAATGGCAAACACAAGGATGTGCACATCAAGGAGGGAGAGGTGAGCTCTAATATACAGTGGTGTGCAAAAGTGTTTGCCCCCTCCCTGATTTCTTATTTTTTTGCATGTTTGTCACACTTAAATGTTTCAGATCATCAAACAAATTTAAATATTAATCAAAGATAACACAAGTAAACACAAAATGAACAAAATGAAGACAATTCTGCAAAGATGAGTGGGCCAAAATTCCTCCACAGCGCTGTAAAAGACTCATTGCAAGTTATCGCAAACACTTGATTGCAGTTGTTGCTGCTAAGGGTGGCCCAACCAGTTATTAGGTTTAGGGGGCAATCACTTTTTCACACAGGGCCATGTAGGTTTGGATTTTGTTTTCCCTTAATAATAACAACCTTCATTTAAAAACTGCATTTTATGTTTACTTGTGTTATCTTTGACTAATATTTAAATTTGTTTGATGATCTGAAACATTTAAGTGTGACAAACATGCAAAAAAAAAAAAGAAATCAGGAAGGGGGCAAACACTTTTGCACACCACTGTATGTTTTTATATACTGTTTTTTTCTTTGGGATTGTTGTATATTCTGCATAATAAGTCAATTATAACATATTATTACTACATATGGAGTCAACCTTAAGGCAGTTCAATTCACTCTGTCACTCCTCCTTTCAATTGTTTAGGATTTTCTTCTAATGAAAATAAGCTGGTCACATACAATGCTCCAGTGCAACTCTGTCAGTTAAATTTGTGTGATGAACCTGATCTCATTCACACTGTTTTTTCTCTGTCAGTCTGCATTGCATTCATTTCTCCCCCCTTTTTAGATGTTCCTGCTGCCTGCTCGGATCCCCCACTCCCCCCAGAGACAGGCCAACACTGTGGGACTGGTGGTGGAGAGGAGACGGCTGCTGACTGAGACTGACTGCCTGAGGTTAACCACTGTACCTCCTCCCCTTCTCTTCTCTCCTCTCCTTGTCTCTCCTTTCTTTACTCATGTCTTCTTAAGTAGATCATAGCAGGGGATACAGGACAAATGAACCAAATTACAATTACAGGAAAATCCAAACTTTGTTGAGCGTTGGGAGAAAATATAGGTACAGCTTTTCTGGCTTGTTTTGATGCATTATTTGAAACAAAAGAGCAGTTCTGAGAATAGGTGACACAAACACCATAACTGTATATCCATTGGCAAAACAGCAAACATATGTTCCAAAAGGTGTTATGTTCACAAAACTCTTAATTCAGTCTTCAAAATCACATACTGGTGTCTAAAAAGAAGATCCTGTAAGAAAAACTCCTCATTCAAGACAGCAAAAAGAAAAGCAACCATCTTTCAGAGGTGATACACAAAATTGAAAATAAAATCAGCAAAATATTTTAGGTGGTCTGTTTACTGCTCAATATCTTGTCTGTGAATTACATTAGGCCATTGACTTTTAGCCACATAACCTACTGTAATATTCTTCCTGACTGGACTCCTTAATAAAATAGTTTGTGTGACAAATCCAGCCTTAACATGACTACACTAATGTCATTACAGGCCAAGTCCATGACCTGAGTGAGTTACCTGGACATGAGATGTGAGTTAGTACATTTTCCACAAATAAATAAATAATTTAAAAAAAATTACTTTTTTTGAGGACGAAAGACCATTGATATTTGTTTGCCAACACTCCCAAACTGCTGCACTACAGTCTGATGAAAACTCACATTTTCAAATATGACATTATATTGGACAATATCCCTCCATGGATTTTCCCATCTTACATTCACACACCCCTACTGTACATCACAGCTGCTTTTCCTTCTCTCTTTGCATCCATATCTTTTCACAAACACCAGGTAAATAACCTGCTGCGTCTCATTACATGTGACTTCATGATGATTATAGAGTCCAATGTTTTGTATCTTTGGTCGTATTCTCACAGTGAATGAGTCGACACAACAGAAACAGATTTCTCTTCATTGGGAACAAGATTGAAAATATTTCGAGCCGAAGATTCATTTGAAATCATTTGAAATTTGCACTCCGTCCCTACACTTGTGTTAAATGGTTGTGTGAAAAGAAAAGAGAACTGCGGGGAAAGACCCAGAAGTCATTAAGAGTTAAGTGAATGCATTTGAAGTTGTGATCACTGCTGTCTTAGAACACAGTTGGCAGAAATGCATCAAATCAGTGGAGAAAAACTGTACACTAAACTATGACTTCCTGTTTTGTATCTCAGAGGACACTCTGTCCAAATAAACCATAGGATTCAGTGAGAAAGTAACAAAACAGTATATATGTAAGAGTTCCAAGCAGCATTAACATTAGCGTGTGTTGGTGCTTTCAGGTACTATGTGGACAACACCACTGATACCCTGTTTGAGAAATGGTTTTACTGCCAGGATCTCGGAACCCAACTGGTGCCAGTAATCAAAGAGTAAGACATCTTCATTGTCATCATCACATCTACACACGTCATCTCCATCAGATCAGGTTGTTTGTTTTAATACAGTTTGTTGTTCTTGGTTGACTTTTTATTCACAGGTTCATGGCATCAAAACAGTGTAAAACAGGAAAACCTGATCCAAGTGAGTTGTTTTGAAATTTCTTGTGATTCCTGTTGAAATGTCTCGGGTCTAATCTGAAGTCGAATCCCTTTGGATGAACAGATGAAGTCTTCAGAGAGCCTCCGTTCCAGATGAACACCATGAACGTGATGTTACCCTTCTCCTTCAAAGACTGGGTGGACAAACAGAGGCCGTCCCTGGCCAACGGCGGGCCCATCGACATGTTCGGAGCTCCGTTTGAGACAGAGGTACCAGGAATCATGTTATCAGATGTGTTTTCATAAAAGATTTTTAATCTTGTTTACTTATTATTTGATCAGATAGTTGCTGATTTAAATCATAATCTTGCCTATTTTAAACAATTTCATTCAGTCAGTGCTCTTATGCAGCTACTTTTGATTAAGTCAGTTTTATTTATGTAGCCCAAAATCACAAATTTGCCTCAAGGGGCTTTACAATCTGTACAGCATACGACACATCTATCCTTAGACCTTCGATTCGGATAAGGAAAAACTCCCCAAAAACCCCTTTAACAAGAAAAAGAAAAAGGAAGAAACCTCAGGAAGAGCAGCAGAGGAGAGATCCCTTTTCCTGGACGGACAGACATGCAATAGATATTGTGTGTACAGATTAGAACAATATGGAAAATTTCTTTAGATGTTTAATACTTGAGAACTTTTTTTATTAAATGAAAAATGGATTTTATTGGAAAAACATGTTTATTTTTCTTAAAGTAAGGTCCTGTATAAAAATATATTGTTACTGTTTTAGTAGCAACAATCAGGTAACATATTGGCAGTAGTAGTGGAAGATTTCAAATACCCAGCCCTAATGAAAACATGTGTAGCCTAATGTCAATTTTTACTTTTTTGCTGACAACTGTTAGAATGCGTCATTTTAATTAAATGTTTTGGACGACTAAGCTTGGATGTTCATTATTGCATTATAGATGAAAATAAGTTACAGTGGATTTGATTACATTTACAAACCAAGAGATGCAACAATGCAATAATGCTACATTTTATGACCATGACAGGCAATGGTGTTTGGACCTGGGCAGACAGAGACGTCAGTACGACAAAGTGACGTGTGGATCTGGCAACTGGTATGTTCTGTAAATGTGCTGTTCCTTCTGTAGCTTCATATATCCAACCCGTATGTCAGTGCTGTGTAGATGCTGCTGTCCCTAAGTAGGATGTACCTGTGTCTGACACACTGTGTAATAACCAAACACTCAGTTTGTCAGTCTTTGTCTAATCACCTTGTCTCTTTTTCCATCTCTGTCTCTCTCCGTCTCTCAGGAGGGATCCTCAAGAGTAACTATGAATCAGCATGAGTTCACACTTTCTGCAGGAGACAGTTTACTCATTTCTGAACAGAGCCAGTGAGTCAATGTTTACATTTAAAGGTGGCGTATGCGATTCTGGAGAAATCCAATACCATGACAAATACCATGATAGAGAGCGAACAACGACACAGCAAGTAATGTAACTAACATTAGCTGGGTTGTGGGTTAGCAAACTGTGCTACAGCTGCTGCTGCGAAGCTAACAACCAGAGAGGATGAGACAGTTTCCCAGAGCCAGCACAGCAGCTCCAGACAGCGATACTCACAACTCTCCTGCTACTAAAGACCAGCAAAAAGACGTGTATTGGATTAGAATCGCATACCCCACCTTTAATGACAAACCCTTCCTCTAAGTGTACAAATTATTAGGTAAAAAGTGTTGCAATTTCGCTTCCCGAATATTCTGATTTAGTTTTAAAGGAGGGGATGTGACAGTAATGACTTGAGATACTACTTTCAAAACTCAAAAAATCGAACACGGCTTCTTCTTCTGTAGGTACCAGTGGCAGAGAGATGAGGGGACCGTTGCCCTGTTTGTGGTCCAAAACCCTGAGCGGAAGAGACCCTGAGCATCACTGCCAATTCACACAAACACATTAAAGTGGCAATCTTGAAGATTTTCATTAAAATAAATGTCTGTTAAGTCACTATCTATCGCCAAATGTGGTAACAAAATGGTGATTGAGCCTATGCCCCACTGATGAAATTATATTAAAGTCAATTGCAGTATTATGAACTGGGTGTCTGTGGCGACATTCTCGGAAAAAATGCTGTATTAAGTTACTGCTAATGCAAGCCGAACATTTCCTACTGCTGCAGCTTCACATTAAAAGCATTTAACACGAGATGACTTTTATTATGAAGCAGTCACAGGAAATGCAATGATAGTCAATGTTTTGTTTGTGAGCTTGACACTGACTGCTATCGTTCGGAACTAGAAGGAGCAGCCACTGTGAGCTGTTAGATGAAGAGCTGCAGGCGACAGGATGCGCACCTCCAACTTCTCAGCGAGGTAACCACCTCCTTTCACTCTGCCCTGCTGTTAGCAGACTCAAGCCATGTGCAGCATAAAGTCAGATCACGGTTGCTCACAGAATGATGGAAAAATCCAGTTATTGCCTGATTTCTTTATTAAAACGACAATAGTTTGTTTTGCTGCCCCCAGAATTTTGTGACCTGTAGAATTAAACCGCATTTGCTGTTACAACCAGTTAGGGCTGGCTTGGGTGAGTCCTGAACCATCCCTTAGTTATGCTGCTATAGGCCTAGACTGCCGGGAGACTTCCCATGATGCTTTTTCCTCCTCTCCCTCTCCATCTGTATGCATCTTTATCCCATTACTGCACGTTACTAACTCGACATCTTCTCTCTGCTGTAGTTTTGTGCTTTCTCGTCTCTCTCCTCTCCTGTTACAGCAGGTATTGTTGCCTCTGGAGTCTGGATCTGTGGTTGTGGGCCACCTGCTGCCCCTGTGTTCCTGCTTGACAACTGCTACTAGTCTTATTACTATCATTATTATTCCTATCACTATCATTCCTTTTATTTTATTAATATTACCACTACCATTACATTATCATTATTTTTATAATTTGCATTGTGCCCCCCCCAACCCAATCTGATTCTGCCCGAGGTTTCTGCCTCTTAAAGAAAGTTTTTCTTTACCACTGTTGCCAAGTGCTTGCCCATAGTGGTATTTGTTGGGTCTCTGTAAATAATATTATAAAGAGTACGGTATAGACCGGCTCTTTAGGAAAAGTGCAGTGAGATAACTACTGTTGTGAATTGGCGCTATATAAATAAAATTGAATTGAATTGAACTAGGTGTTGCCAAATCAACCAGGACTGAAAGCTTTCATTCATTCATTTAGGTTGGAAACTTCTGTTATGTGTTAATGAAAGTGAACACTGGGCTCAATGTTCATTTCAGTATTGATAAACACCACATAGCCGCCGACATACATGGCTCAGGAGGTAGAGTGGGTTGTCCACTAATCAGGGTTGGCGGTTCAATCCCTGGCTTCTCCTGTCCACATGTGTATGAATGAGAGGCACATTGTAAAGCGCTTTCTCCTTTAAGGTAGAAAAGTGCTATATAAGTGCAGTCCATTTACCTTATCTTTATTTATGAGAGAAATCAAATAAATAAATATCTGTAGTGATAAAATTGTGAGTTGTGATCATTTATCTTAATACACATTCTCCCCTGACAGTTTTTGACTTTCACTTCCCAATTACCACATTTCTTGTGGTAGTGCAGGGGTTTGGCGTGAGATTCATTTACTCCATTTTACACAGGAACTGTATCAAAAACCCTCCCAATCCATCTGCCTTGTAAACTGTGATACGGTATGTAGATTTCCTCTAGAAGTAAAAAAGTTGGGCTAAAAAATGTCAAAACTACACATTACAGACACAGTCCTAGAGTAATAATCTTATTGGCTGAAAAAGCGTTAAACACAAGTTTCAACAAGTGTTAGGAATAATCACCTTGTTGTCAGATGATATTCGTGTGTTACGTGCCAAGTAGAGTTTGCCAGGTTCTTATTTAAGCAACACCATGTAATTCTGAGGTGCTTTTCCAAAGAAACCCAGAACTGACTTGACGTGATTTAAGAGCATATTTGGCTGAAACCCGCACTTGGTGCAGCAATGGGTGCAGTTACTGATGAGACATACAGTGCATCTGGAAAGTATTCACAGTGCTTCACTTTTTCCCACATTTTGTTATGTTACAGTCTTATTCCAAAACGGATTAAATTCATTATTTTCCTCAAAATTCTACAAACAATACCCAATAATGACAACGTGAAAGAAGTTTGTTTGAAATCTTTACAAATTTATTAAAAATAAAATATGAAAAAATTAACATGTACATAAGTGTTCACAGCCTTTGCCGTGACTCTCAATATTGAGCTCAGGTGCATCCTGTTTCCACTGATCATACTTGAGATGTTTCTACAACTTGATTGGAGTCGACCTGTGGTAAATTCAGTTGATTGGACATGATTTGGAAAGGCACACACTGGTTTGTATAAGGTCCCACAGTTAACAGTGCATGTCAGAGCACAAACCAAGCCATGAAGTCCAAGGGATTGTTTGTAGACCTCTGAGACAGGATTGTATCGAGGCACAGATCTAGAGAGGGGTACAGAAACATTTCTGCAGCATTGAAGGTCCCAATGAGCACAGAGACCTCCATCATCTGTAGATGGAAGAAGTTTGGAACCACCAGGACTCTTCCTAGAGCTGGCTGCCTGGACAAACTGAGCAATCGGGGGAGAAGGTCCTTAGTCAGGGAGGTGACTAAGAAAATTCTCTGGTCTGATGAAACAAAGATTGAACTCTTTGGCCCGAATGGCAAGCATCATGTCTGGAGGAAACCAGTACGATCCCTACAGGGAAGCATGGTGGAGGCAGTATCATGCTGTGGGGATGTTTTTCAGCGGCAGGAACTGGGAGACTAGTCAGGATCGAGGGAAAGATGAATGCAGCAATGTACAGAGACATCCTTGATGAAAACCTGCTCCAGAGCGCTCTGGAACTCAGACTGGGGCGAAGTTTCCTCTTCCAACAGGACAACGACCCTAAGCTCACAGCCAAGATAACAAAGGAGTGGCTACGGGAACTCTGTGAGTGTCCTCGAGTGGCCCAGCCAGAGCCCAGACTTGAACCCGATCGAACATCTCTGGAGAGATCTGAAAATGGCTGTGCAGCGACGCTCCCCATCCAACCTGATGGAGCTTGAGAGGTCCTGCAAAGAAAGAATGGGAGAAACTGCCCAAAAATAGGCGTGCCAAGCTTGTAGCATCATACTCAAAAAGACTTGAGGCTGTAATTGGTGCCAAAGGTGCTTCAACAAAGTATTGAGCAAAGGCTGTGAACACTTATGTACATGTGATTTTTTTTTCTACTGTTTTTTATATTTTTAATTATTTTGCAAAGATTTCAAACAAACTTCTTTCACGTTGTCATTATGGGGTATTGTTTGTAGAATTTAATGCCTTTAGGAATAAGGCTGTAACATAACAAAATGTGGAAAAAGTGAAGCGCTGTGAATACTTTCTGGATGCACTGTAAGGGTAGGCTTGTTGTAGGTAAAACTCCAATGCAAAAAACGCATGGATCACATATCATTGTCCGCTATTCTTATGATCATGGACAGTATGAACAGTTTTTTGTGAATATAAACTATTAATATAAACATTTTAGTGCATTAAACTGACTAAAAACTGTTAAAAAGCTCTTCATCCTGCAGCCCAAGGGAGTCAAACTGGATTTGTGCTGCTATTGTAGAGTTTTTATACTTAAATGCTTGCAAAATGGTCTAAACAGCTCTGAATTCTTACATGACTGAAAGTGAAACTC
This sequence comes from Siniperca chuatsi, assembly GCF_020085105.1. NCBI lineage: Eukaryota > Metazoa > Chordata > Actinopteri > Centrarchiformes > Sinipercidae > Siniperca > Siniperca chuatsi. The sequence goes on from NC_058052.1 coordinate 5,820,107, forward strand.
CAATCAAACTGTCTTGTCAGTATCACATACTCACCACCTGTAAAATTGAAAGCTGCAGTTTCAGCTTGAATAGATTACAATATATTGCAGTGATGACCATAAACAGCATACTGATGGACAGCACAGAAGTGGATTTTGCTGTAGGAGGGATTTCATATGTCTTGATGGACGCTTGGATACTTTTTTTGTTTTGTTTTTGGGTTTGTTACATTGCCCACAAAGAGCTCCTATTTATTGGGGGCCCTTAGCAGAATGGAATCAGAGATTTGCTTAAAGATATTTGAGAAAAGTTGCTAATGTAGCATGTGCAAATGATCATTAAAATGCTAAAGAATCAAATAAAATGAAAAAACTTTTTTTGAAAACAAAATTTCAGCGACTGTCTGGATTTGTTAAGTGTTGAATGGGAGAGTTGCTTGTTCATTCACAGATATGAATTTGGTTTTGCTGCATGTCATCTCCTCTCTCCTCCCTTTACATGTCTGATATCAACTGTAACTGGCCTACAGTCAGACTGATTCTGAGTTACGTGCTGTAACCATTTCTTGGTGACTTCCTGGAGTCATCACTGTGAGTTTGCTAAGCAGAAATTCCGGGAAGTCATTACTAAGAAATAGTCAAGCAAACCACAACTTGTTGTTTTTACACTTTTGTTTTTTTTGGCCAAGCTAGCTCTTTCTCTATTCCACTTTTTCTAGTCTTTGTGCTAAACGAAGCACCGTCATCTGCCTGTAACTTCATATTTAATGGACAGATATTATGATATGAAAGTGGTGTCGATCTTCTAACTCTTAGCAAGAAAGCAAATGAGCTTATTTCCCAAAATGCCAAACTATTCCTTTAAAGCTGTCATACAGTCAGTTACATTACTAAACCAGTTGTATACACATACATACACGTACATATACATATACATACAATCAGTCTGTGAGAAAAAAAGGCTCACAGATTGAACTGAAAAAGGTTGTCAGATTTAAAGACAGCCCAGGGACGTCACGAAACTCACAAAAGCGTGGTGGTGTTCCTAAAACAATGCCCATAAATTCTTTCTAGTTGCTTTTGGGAGCACATTATTTCAGACTGATATCAGTTCAGCTGTGCAGTCTTATCCTCAAAGTGTTCCTGATCACATGCTTCTCTGCTATAAATGCTGCCACAGCCCAGGGCAATGCATACTCCAGTGTAACCAGTCCTCCCAGGTTGTACCTATAACCTGAGTAGTCCCAGGGACAGGCCCCCAGCAGCCTCAGCCCTGCCCCCCAGCTGAACTCCCATAGGTAGATGAACACCGTGTAGGCCGTAAGACGCACTGGCAGTGGGTGATGCTGATCCAGCAGCCGGGATCTCAGGCTCTCCATGAAGTAGATTGCGGTAGCGTACATAGGCAGCGCCCAAAGGCTGCTGTGACCCGCCAGCCTCCTGTCGTGGGTGCTGCACCAGTCCCACACAGCAGTGAAGGCCACCTCACAGAAACAGCCATGCAGTGCGTACACATAGAGGCGAACTACAGCAGAGAGAGGACAACTTGAGACGCTCCCATGTGGCTTTGCTGGTGCTTCATCTTCAACACCGGTACCTGTCACAAAGAAACTGTAATTACTGTATGGTTATGGCCCATTTGGAGAGTAAGATATCCAAAATGTGCGAAAAGTGTTCACAAAAACAAACATGATGAAGCTATTAAATAACCTTAGCAAAGATTCTTTATAGTTTAGAGTGAAGGGATGAACTTCAGGCCTATAAATTTGATCTAGGGAAAAAAGAAAATTAGCCAAACAGTAACAATTACCATCCCATTACCACATTAAGTGCAGAGGTTACAATGATACATTTCTGTTGCGATGCCTATTATTGCTAAATTTCCATTCTTTAATGAATACCATTTAATATGTAACAAAGTAAACTTCTTAAAGTAATTTTAACTTAGTAACTTATTCGCTTTTTTGCTGAGACTTAGATGGATGACTTTGATGGATATTTTTTGGCCGGGAGCGGTAACTTCCTGAAATCAAAAAGTTACTATGCCCAGGCCCAGCCAAAAAATAGTTTGACACACAACCCCACACACATTTTTATTCTACGGTTTTTGTACAGATTAAACATTCAAGATATGTTAATTTGTGACCTTTAGAGGAGCTGGATTTTGTTACCTTTGGACAGAGCCAGGCAAGCTGTTTGCCTCCGTTTCCAGTCTTTATGATAAGCTAAGCTATCCAGCTGCTGGATCCAGCTACATCTTTACGGTACAGACATGAGAGTGGCATCAATCTTCTCATCTAATTCTTGGCAGGAAAAAGTGAATAAGAGTATTTCCTAAAATGTTGAACTATTCCTTTAAAGCTAGGGTAGGTAACATTGGAGAAACTAGAAAGAGAAGAGCTAGATTTTGAAAGTAGTATCCAACCGAAAAAAATCCTACCCCCTCCCTTCAGGTCTCCCTCCAAAGCTACTCCCCCAAAACACATTTTCATGCGCAATGAGTGCACGGGCAGAGTGAGCGCAGGTAGACAGGCAGGTAGGTTTATAGGTAGGCCAGCCAGTCATTTAGCCAATCATTTCATTCGGGCCGAATCAGGGGTGAAAGTAGACTGAAGTTCTTGCCGGTACTACTACCCAAACCTTCATCGCTTCATGTTGTTCTCCTCCTGCCCCCAACTTCATGCATCCCTGAACACAAGCATTGCATTTTTTAATGGAGCAGTGTGCAGGATTTATTGGCGTCTAGTGGTGAAATTACAGTTTGAATACCGCTCGCCTCACCCTCCCCTTCTAAGTGTGTAGGAGAAACTACGATGGCCGCGAAACTCGCAAAAAACGCAAAAGGCCCAATCTAGAGGCAGTGTCACCCACCCACCCACCCAACAACGATGTTATCATCCATCGCAATGTTTCACTGTGGACATCCTCATATGCCAATTTGGTAGACATCGCCCAACCCTACTAGGAGTAAAACCTAAGAAGCGTCCAAGAAAAGTTTCTGATGCGCCAAGTAAAAAAGAAAAAAAGAAAGAAAGCGATTGACGGCGAGGACAAACACGGATAGCCACTGGTGTAGCTTTACCTTTTCCTTGTTGGAGAGTACTGAGACAAAGGACTGAGGGCAGACACAGATGTCACATTACTGCTCTTGGACAGGTTGGTAAAATATTTGGAGTAGGCGATGTAGCTATTACATTTACTCTACCTAAATAATGGATTATTGTCATGGAACTGTGGAAATTTCTCTGTATTTTTGCAACTATTTTTGAACACAAGCCTGGTGCGAGCTCAATGTAGGCATACATCACAAGCACGCATCGACAGTGTTTGTGTAATTACTCGCACTGTAATTACTGTAATTAGACAAAAGGTCTGCACTCCAGCTTTAAAACACACATAAGTAAAAGTGAAATTACTGACTACTACAGGAAATGCAAAACTGTTTCAGTGACAGGTGTTGCCCAATCGGTACATTTTTGACCATATTAATCTGAGATATAGTTACACATGTAAATGAAAAGTTATACTTGAAAAAAGAATGCGTGTTTCTCAGCTGATCATAATTCAAATCATAGCCCTATGAACCTCAATTATTGTGGGAGTGATAGCAGTTTGCAATCCTGTGCTTTGAGTTTTAGTAGGGGGACCACAGGTTTGTGTGCATTGGGATTATGAGTTGTTGCTTCCCCTTTTGTTTTCGTCCATGAATGTGAAACATGGTGATCAAAACTGGTGCGTAAGAAAACCAATAATTAAGTAGATAACTGCTGCAACAAGTAATCAATAATGAGATGTATATTGTTATAGAAAAGTCACAACTATTGGATAAAGCGGTGTTGTTTGCGACATGTTTGCATTATTGACTCTGTTAACCACGAAATTCTCCAGTCTAAATAACAAATCTTCAATTTTTAATTTCTACTTGCTTTTAAAGGGGTGGAATCATACCTCTTAAACCAATCTCTTTATAGAGAAAACGCAGTGTTTCCTATGAATCTATCATGTGTTACAGCATTTGTTTTACCATAAGCTTCAGTTTAAACAAACAAATATATTAAATAGTTATATTAAACTTTTATACAATTTTGACAGGTAATATTTAGGCCCTATTTCTTTTTGGAAGAGCCCATCTTTTTTTCTAGATTTTCTTCCCCACATTATAATACCCCCGGTGCGTATACAGTCCTGTTTCATCCCTCCTCCACGGGACAAACACCGTAGTGTACATGCTCTAATGTGGATTAACAGGCTAATAGCCCAGCTCAGTGAGTTAAAGGCTTGGAAAATCTTCAACAGCTTTTCATTCTGCACTATAAAAAAATGTACCAATGCCATATCAACTTGGTGACTGTCCCTGTCATTAAATTCTCCTCAAAATAAAATAGTCATTTATATAATACACAATAATAGAAAATAAACAGTAACAATTCTCACCTCGGTCATTACTACCTTGCGTTCTCCTCGCATTTAGTTTTATCGTCTCCATCCCTGGGCAGCATACAGGTCTCTGTGCCTTTGTAATCCCTCTGCTTCCCTGTGTGTGTGTGTGTGTGTGTGTGTGTGTGTTTGTGGCTAAACATTAAGCGGCTCGGTGTTATCAGAGTGAGACAGTGATATCTCTGTCACAGGCTGAGGTCGTGAACCAAGGGACAGACCCAGGAAGCAAACACCTGAGGAAAATATTTCTGTGTGCATGTAGTACCAATAAAAGTATTGATCTCACAGTGGATGAATGGTTTCTTTTAAGCATACAGTAAGTACGCAAATGTATTGATGTGTGTTTTTGGAGGGAAACTTGGAGGTTATCAGTGAACCACAGAAGCTGGGTGTATCAGAGAAGATGCCAAGAATTTACACATATCAATCGACAAGACACTGTACAGTGTATTTCTTTACAAACATTTTAAACTATTTTATAACAATAGTTTTCAAATTTTGGTTCCTAACCTACCAGCAGATGTGATACATTTTGGACATTTGCAAGGTCATATTTCAGACAAAAGAATATTTCTACTACATAAATATTCGTTTTGTGATAATTAAGGCAGAAAAAAATCTGGGAAAAAATTATTCAAAAGGTTGTGAATGTTATTTATGAATGTACAAATAACACAAACATTATCATAAGAGTGATATGTTTGAGTTGCAAAGTTATTGCAGGTCTTTCGGTTTTGGCTGCAGTAAAGATATGTACGACACCAGATTGTTAGTAGTCATTCATCTGCAGTTATAAAAATGAGTAACTAGAATTTACTCACTAAGCACTTACAGCAAGACTTGTGCTGAGAAAGCAGCCAACACACATATAAACACACGCTGTATAATGGATGCAGAGCTCTACCAGTACAGTTTCACTCATGCACAGCATGCAATGTAACCATAAAGTGTCTCTGAAAGCAGATGTCGGTCCTGACGTGGTGCCACTGCTTAGTCCTGTGTGTTTGTTTTGTGCGTACTCTAATAAAACAGTTGGATGAATGGCGGACCTGTAGATCAGAGTCCAGTGATTCTAGTAAACACACCTTTAGGGCTTGGAAGGGGGACTGCGCCGCTGTATGGGAGTCAATGACCATAAAGTTATCGAGCTGACAAAGGTCGGACAGCGAAGAGCTCGGCTGACTCTGTGTGTGTGTGTGTGTTGCATTGTTGCATACTGAATTGTCACCAAAGAAAATTTGGCTAGGGAAATTAACATGTTCTCTCTCAGTAAGCACAGAGAGCCTTCACTCACTGCCCTTTTCAAATCACTTATGATCAATGTTGAGTCCGTTTGGTATGGGAAACTGAATGGACTCAAATTAGATTGAAATCACAGTTCTTCTATTGTTTTCAGAAAGCACACCTCATGTCTGCAAAACTCTACTGATCTCCTGCAAAATGAAACACACACACCATCATCTTATCTGGTTAAATAAAGGTTTAATAATTATGAAAAAATATGATTACTAATACATTTCTAAAAACCAATTGAACATTGATGTGCTCAATATAAAACACTATCATGAATGGAAAACACTAGTATGAATGCCTTATCATGAAATGTAATGGGTCTTTTGCACGTCTAGTGTTACACTTACTACATGTACAGTAGTCTTTATTTTCCCAAAACACTGTCTACATCCCAACATACACACAGCTGGATGTGTAAAGTGTTCTAGTAGAAAATACAATAGAAAATTGTACTGTATACACTACACTGTATACAGTAATGAGATGTGATGAAATGACATGACATTGATGTGAGATAAGATGAAATGGGTCAAAATGAGGTGAGGTGGTGTTACAAAATCCAAAATAAGATAAGATGAGATAAGATGAGGTTGGATAGGATTACATGAGGATTTGAGATCAGGTGAGAGGAGTTGGGTTGCACAGGTATGATGAGATGACCTGAGACGGGTATAATGGGTTGAGGTGAGGTAGATGAGATGTGTTTAAATGAAATGAGATAATTCGAGATGAGCTAAGATGAAATGAAATATGATACAATCAGTCCAGAAGTGGCCAGGTGACACTAAATAAGACACTTGATGTGACACTTCGAAACCGAAATTAAGTTCAGTGCAAGTCCACACACAAAAAGTAGCTAAAATAGTTATGCACTAGTTATACACTGGCTAATGCTTGTAAACTAAAACACTGGAGAGGGTTAAAAGTACGGAAAAGACTAGTATTTGACATGACTAGTGATTAGTTTGGAGTAACTAAGTGTTTTTTATTTTACGAGGGAATTAAGTATTAACCTCTCATGAATGCTATCGCACTGCTTATTTAAACCACAGTATGTGTATTTATATTTTAGTCTGTGTAATGCCCCTAGATGATGACAGCAATGCTACAGGGGAGTGCCCTGACTGGTGCAAAGTACAGGGAGCTTTGTTGTAACATCCATAACATCAGAATAAATACAGTGACCAGTGGAGTTCCTGCAAATGTTCAATATTCATGGATGTGAATGTCAATAAAAGCAGTAAAATGTAAGTGTGTGCGTTAATTTGTTGGCATTCACTGTACCTATTTCTTTCTATATAGGATGTCTACTGATGCTATTCTCAGAGGTGTTTATGATAATGAAGGGATAACAAAATGCTATTGTATTATATTTTATTAAATGTTTATCAAAGGCAAAAAACAATACATAGCTCTTGAAATATAATTAATTAGGATTTGGGCTGTTGATATTAACCATTCAGAAGCGAAAGTCAAATTATATCTCATTACTAATGGGTAGGTATTACATTGACAGGGTTGCTTCTTCTTAATAACATCTTATTATTGAGCTATGATGAAATGAAATATGATACAATCAGTCCAGAAGTGGCCAGGTGACACTAAATAAGACACTTGATGTGACACTTCAAAACCGAAATTAAGTTCAGTGGATGTGATGAAATGATATGAGACAGAAAAGGACCAGACCATATAGGGCAGACTGACACTTTATAATTTCATAACTAAGTGGAAATTCTGATGTCACTGCATGATAGTATAAAGGTCAGATATAAATTTTACATTTTACAAAATACAGCACAAATGGTAGTGTAAATTATTGCAATGGAAGTGTACCATTGGCAGTAGCTACTAGATATGCACTGATATGTACAGTACCTACAGTATACACCTATGCATATACAAGACTGGAATTACTGTTTAATATTAACACATATTATACAGTAGATACAAATGTATCAATGAAGTGAAATGTGTAAATGAGGATATTGATATACTTATGAACACAGAGGCAGAGTTTTTTTTTTATGTCAACATTAATAAAAGTATTAATGGAAGTGGGTGTGTGTATGCGTTATAAGTGTCATCACCGACAACAACAACAACAACTATCTCTGTCAAGAAATAATTGTCTCGCAATAATTTCTGTTTTTTAAATGATGAATTCTCATTCATCAATACAATATTCCCATAAAGGTTCTTTGGTATAAAAAGTAGGACAAAAAAGCGCAACAAACATGCAATTATGCAACATTATACAACTGTGATCCCAAATACCAGAAGTGATTGTCTTTTGTCAGTTTGTTTTCCCTGGAACCATCATGGCCATCCTCGTGTTGTGACATGCCCTCAGAGGAAGCCAGCTTTTATACAGAAGATCTTGTCCCACTAGATCACTTGAAACACTACTTGAAAGCGATTTGTACACGTTATTGCCTTTGTCTGCTGATAATCAATCAATAAGACAACTCTGACCTCTGAGAAGGAGGGTGTTCAGGTCTTTTAGAGGGAACCAAGGATTTCAGTGTTGACTGCTGGTGAGTGCTGGAAGTTAAACGTTTTCTGTACTGCACACTCATTTTGAGTTTAGACCTTTAAAAGACTGACAAAAGCGTTTTTACTATCATGATGTATCTCATGACTAACATCGCAATATGAAGGCAGTTGAACAATACAATGTTATATTTATATATGAAGTGATGTAGAGTATAGATAGGAAAAAGCAAAACTGTGTCGGCATACAATTTCACACATTTTATCATATATTGTTATAGCCCTGAAAGAATGTTGTGTTGTATGAAACAAGAACTTTGGCTTAAATGTCACTCTATGCTTTTTCAGGTAAAAATTGACAACACTGCTTTATCATATGGAAAGTTCGGATACATTTTTTTATAAAAAGTCTAAAATTGATTTTTAAGGTACATGGCACACGGGGACAGAAATTACTGTAGTTACAGACACACCTCCTTCTTGTCTTAAAAGAATAGTTTGACATTTCAGGAAATATGCCAATTTGCGTTCTTGCTGAGAGTTAGATGATAAGATCGGTACCACTCTCATGTCTGTACACTAAATATGAAACTGCAGCCAGTAGCCAGTTAGCATAGCTTAGCTGAAAGACTGGAAACAGGAAACAGGAGGAAACGGATTAAACATGAAATATAGCATTTTAATTAGTGAGCTTTGAAGTTGCCGGTAGGTGGATTTTGTTGCCTTCGGACAGGGCCAGGCTAGCTGTTTCCAGTCTTTATGCTCGGCTAAGCTAACTGGCTGCTGGCTGTAGCTTCATATTAAATGTACAGAAATGAGAGTGGTACCAGTCTTCTCATCTCACTCTTGGCAAGTTGGAAGCGAATAAGTGTATTTACATTTACATATATTCATTTAGCAGATGCTTTTGTCTAAACGTACAAATGATTTACAATCCAAGCCACAGCAGATCAAGGAGAAACCTTCGAGAATAAGCGCTGCAACACTCAGCGTGTATTTCCCAAAATTTTGAACTTTTGCTTTAACTATATGATCCATGAAATATCAAAGTCTAAAACGTTTTTCTCTCTCATTCTCTCCTCTGTGGAAGTTTCAAGAACATTAGATCTTCTGAAAATAAGAAGCAGTGGAAAAACCAGAGTGATCAGACTGCATTCATATCTGAAATGGAGTTGATGACTGGCACCAACGAGTCGATAAATGACACTACCATTTTCATGCATTGCCAACCCACCCAAGACCTTGGAACTTTGTTCCTGCTTTTTTTCATGATCATTGAAGTGATTGTGGGCCTGCCAGGAACCGTAGTAGCCTTGTGGATTTTCTGTTTCCGCATGAAATTTTGGAAACCCCACACTCTCTTTCTCTTTAACCTGGTTCTAGCTGACTTCCTGCTCCTCATCAGCGTACCCTTCCGCATCGACACCCACCTCCGAGGGGACTGCTGGGTGTTTGGACACGTCTGGTGCCGCATCAACCTCTTCATGCTGGCTGTCAATCGCTCTGCCAGTATTGCGTTCATGACAGCTGTGGCACTGGAACGCTACTTTAAAGTGCTCCATCCGCATCACTGCATCAGCCGTATGACTTTAACTCAGGCGGGTTGGCTCGCAGTCCTGATGTGGATTGCTGTGATCGCCCTTCGGATTCCGCTGGTGACCTACAACCTCCTCAACCAGAGTGGCACCGTCTCCCAGTGTCGCAGCTTCAACTCCTACATTGTAATCCCTTTGGCGATAAAGGTACACTACGTGGCCTTCACTGCAGAATTCTTCCTGCCCTGGTTCTTGTTGCTGTTCTGCTCAGCCCGGATTGCATGCTTCCTGCACAAACGGCAGATGGGCAGGCAGAAGAGGGTACGGAGGGCCATCCGAGCAGTAGGGGTGATCAGTTTGGTGTTCACCATCTGCTTCATGCCAAGTATTGTCACAGGCTTAGGCGGGATGTACATCAAGTATTTCTACCCCAAGGACGACACGTCCTACAATCTCATCACCCAGCTCTTTATGATGTGCATCGGCTTCACCTACCTCAACAGTGCTTTGGACCCTGTCATCTACTCTTTCTCTAGCTCCATGTTTCTTGATGCCCTCAAAAGCTCTTTCAGCTTTAAGAAAAAGAATGTCAGACCGGCCAACAACCCAGCTAGTAACTGCTGAAAGGCAGAAATAATAAAATATTACATATTTTTTCAAATGGATAGACTTCCCCAGAACAGGGTTGTAGGTTCAATCCTCAGATTGTTGAAGAATCTTGAGGGAGCTGCTGAACCACTCTGATAAGTGCATTGAGAACATTAACTATATGGCTAATGCTTGTAAACTAAAACACTGGAGAGGGTTAAAAGTACGGAAAAGACTAGTTTGTTTTCTCTTAGCTGATGTTCGTTTCCTATTCTATATTTGACATGACTAGTGATTAGTTTGGAGTAACTAAGTGTTTTTTATTTTACGAGGGAATTAAGTATTAACCTCTCATGAATGCTTTCGCACTGCTTATTTAAACCACAGTATGTGTATTTATATTTTAGTCTGTGTAATGCCCCTAGATGATGACAGCAATGCTACAGGGGAGTGCCCTGACTGGTGCAAAGTACAGGGAGCTTTGTTGTAACATCCATAACATCAGAATAAATACAGTGACCAGTGGAGTTCCTGCAAATGTTCAATATTCATGGATGTGAATGTCAATAAAAGCAGTAAAATGTAAGTGTGTGCGTTAATTTGTTGGCATTCACTGTACCTATTTCTTTCTATATAGGATGTCTACTGATGCTATTCTCAGAGGTGTTTATGATAATGAAGGGATAACAAAATGCTATTGTATTATATTTTATTAAATGTTTATCAAAGGCAAAAAACAATACATAGCTCTTGAAATATAATTAATTAAGATTTGGGCTGTTGATATTAACCATTCAGAAGCGAAAGTCAAATTATATCTCATTACTAATGGGTAGGTATTAAATTGACAGGGTTGCTTCTTCTTAATAACATCTTATTATTGAGCTACAGTACACTCTTTTGTTTCACTTCAGTCATAGTCATTTCATTCATATCTGTATCGCTGAGCAAATCAGAGATGTGGTCTGTGATTCGGATGTCTGGAGCCAGGTAAGGATTATAGTATAATTTGAAAATAATGTTAGTCATAGATACTTTATTACGTTCTTGGAGGATGTTCTTGTCCACAGTCACTTGCAGCTCTACACAGAGCACATCAATACAGCATGTACACATTAACAATACACAAGACATACGATGCTTCAGCACAGCTATTACAGTCAATACAATGAATATGCAAATGTTTGAAATGGACCAAAGGGTAATATGTGGCAGCATACCTGTGAAAGAGGGTAGGTAAACAGAAAGACAGAGAGACAGAAGGTAGATAGAAACAGATGGGGGACAAATCAAAGGAAAAACCTGAATAAAAGTGTTGAGAAACATATCATATGCAGATGCTTCTGTGCACCAGCGCTCACTGAATGGTTTGGTGAGTTTGAAAATGACGTGAATAAAATGCTACGGCCTTTACAGTCATCAGATCTCAACCCAGTTGGATCTCAACACCTTTGGAAGATTGTGGACCAACCTGTAAGACAATGCTCTCCACCACCATCACCATAACACCAAATGATATAAAATAAACTCTCATCTTCAGATCTGTTCAGCGATGTCTGTGACTGCCTCTGATGCTATATGTCCTTTTGTTATGTCTGGCTATGTTTGTTTTTCTTTCTATCTGCTGTACTCAGGTCTCTCTTGCAAAACAGATGGCGGAGGATGACACACTAGAAATAGTGAAAGTATTGGTAAAGGCAGCCTGCGCTGTTCGTCAATATTTCAACATTTGTGCTGTATAACAGTAAAGACTTTTATGTCTGTTGTGTCTTTGAGATTCACTTTTTCTGCAAGAAATGTTTTACTTTGAAAATATGACGGCCCATCTGTTTCCTCGTGTATCGCCGTGACAAAGAGCATGACATAATTGACCCATCTTCCTCTTACAACCCTAGCTGTAGCCTAGCTACTGGCAGTGGGGGACACGCTGTGAGGACATAGCAAGCCACTGTTGACATATTATTTTATTATATACATTGAAATATAAGCCTATTATGGCAATGCTCGTATTAGCATTTCTTTCTGCTCGGTAACCCTGCTGACATCTATTTATAGCGCTTCGGGTAACAGCTTAGCAGTCATTTCACTATTATTCAATCCACCATTGTCTTTTCGTACTTTCATATAAAATATAAACGTTGTCGTGAAGCTGGTGCAACGGCGTTAAAAGATAAACGAAACACGCAATATGTAAATAATTAGTTCAATGCCGTTTGTTTATAAACCCAACTGCGGGGAAAACGAAGTGAGCTCCAGTGGCGCAATCGGTTAGCGCGCGGTACTTATATGACAGTACATTGTAGAGCAATGCCGAGGTTGTGAGTTCGAGCCTCACCTGGAGCAGTCTTTTGATACTGAGCAACTGTATGTTTTACGCGAATCTACTTCATTTTGTATTACAAATACGAGAAATCCTATTCACAACGGAATACCGATAGTGTCTCATTTTGACTAAATCACCTCTTAACGAGAATAAGCACAGTTATACAGCTTTAAATATAAAATACAAGGGCATTCTTCCAAATAAATTGCAAGTCAGTAGGATTATTATAGTGATACCATAGAAACCATAAAAAAATGCCATAAAAGAGTGAGGTCACTTATATTCACTTACTATGGACACAAAGTCGGTACATAGACATTTAAAACATATTGGGAGGCAAATATATATACAAATATTTGTATATATACAAATAGAAAATATTTATATTTTCATATTTGAAACCCACATTTGTTTTTACCAACAAAGATATATTATCCATTATTTATATTAATATCTTGTGACAAACCTGAAACATCATAACATCATATTGTAGTAACATGGCATGTAAGATATGACTCAGTATTCTTTACAGTACAAACTCTTAAGTAGTATTTCAGCTTTACTGTAAACAGGGGGCAGTATGTCTCCATCTCTGAAAAGACCCAGTCTTTGAAAGTGTGGTGAAATAACACGCCACTCATACACTGTACTTACAGTAGGTTATATGCTGACTTCATATTTGCATCTTAAAATAATTATTTACAAATTGTTTAAAATGGATATCAGATTTGTAATGGATATCAAACCCCACATCTTGTATGGTGTGTGATTTGATTTACATTCACAAATAGTTAAAGATGGATATCAAAACTCACATCATGCCCAAAAATAATCTTTGAAGAAAAGAATACTTCAGGTCATAGATTTTCAAGTCAAAATATTTGTATTGTAAATTTGATACAGATAAAGTTTCGTCATTCCACACCTGCTTGTTTTCTGGCTTCAAACTGTTTCCAGGAGACTCAATTTTACCCTGGGACCCATTTTTCCAGTTCAAAATCAATAGCATATGGTCAAATTCATTTTCTAAACACTGTAACATGACAGAAATGCAAAAATTAATTATCATGCAAGTGATAAGATCATGAGTCAGTGTGAGAGAAAAGTGTTAATAATGACCTGACATGACACTTTGCAGGTCTGCCACTAGAGGTCATTGTTGTCCACTGTTTTGACTTGCTAGTGTTTTTTTTTTCTTCCGGTGACTGTTTGAATGTGACTGGCTGTGTCTGCTGTTTGAATGAAAACAGTTGGCTTTGCTTTTCCCGCTCTGTGTATTCCTTGTGCGTGTTCTCATCTCTCATACATGCAGTTACGTTTTACACAAGCTGACTTTATTATCTAGTGGGAAATGCCGCAAGACCTGCACATATGGATGTCTGAATAGGCTGTTTTTTAGTTTCATCAACATTTGTGTGTTGATAAAAATGTGATTTTTGGAGTTTGTCATCTGGTTGCTCCTGCATGTAAGTTAAACATGTAGGAATAATTTTTCATCTTGCCATGCTGCCCATTAAAACACTTAAGTACTGTAGGAGGAAAGTTATGAAGATATGAATGGTATTGTTTATGCATGAATGGAAAGATGGATATATATATATGGGTAGATATGATATGATTGAAACCTCAATTCAACACACACACTCACACACTGGTTTCAACAGTCTTAACCCCAAGATGGATGCATAAGATGCATATTATTGACTGTCACACGCTCCAGAACAGGGTTAATGTAGAAAACACGGCCTGCTGAGAGACTTCATCTTGCTCCATTATGATCACATGAGGCCAGATGCAATGTGCATGAGATCACCATTTTGCAATGGTCGGATGTGTCTGTGTGTGTTCATGGTGTTTGCGTGTATATGAGTGTTGGTTTGGAGTGCAAAGAGTACTTGATTACCCACTCAAGTAAGGAGTATTTATAGTTCACTCAAGTGTGGAATGGCAAAAGCTCACTTACACTCAAGACATTACCCTGCCTCTTCTGATCTAACAACCACACTGTCAGTTTTTCCTGACATTTTCATCCCTGTCCCTATCATCACTGTACAATACTTATTTGTCCAAACATGAGACTCTTTTCATTCTGCCAATGTTGTCTTTTCTCCTCCTCCTCCTCCTCCTCCCATAGCTGACTTTACTGGCTCCCAGCCTGAACCAGGCGTATCCTCTCAATATATACTTTATGTGTGTACATGTTAGAATAAATATGTAGCTATAGTGCAGTCAAAGTAAAATGGTGAGTAAAGTATGAATCAGTTATCATCATAAGATAATATCCATTAACACACAGCATCAGATGTGATTAGATTAGAGGAATTGTGATGCAGAAAAAAAGAAAAGAAAAAGAGAGTGCTAAAGCTAAGTCATTTTAAATTAAACCTATCACTCAGCATAGTATTTATAAAAGTCTTAGCATTTAGTATACATGGGGCCTACTGTCTTTCAATATATAGTGTATGCTAAAGTGTTATCATGCAGCTCTACTGTCACTCAACTTAGCATTTGCTAAAGTGTTAGCACGCAGCCTACTGTCTCTCACAGTATATGCTACAGTGTTCACATGGAGTCTATTGTCTGTCAATGCGGTGTTTTCAGAATGTTAGCATACAGTTTACTGGAGACTGGAGTCTTCTGTCTGTCAATGTAGTATAGCCAAAGGTACTGCGTTTACTGGCTCTCAACAAAGCATGATAAAGTATTAGCATGGAGCCTACTGTATCTCAGCCTAGTGTGTGCTAAAGTGTTAGCACGGTGTCGCTTCTCTCTCAACATAGCATATGCTAAAATATTATCGTGCTGTCTACTGTCTGTCAATGTAGTGTGTGCAAAAGTGTTAGCATGGAACCTACTGTCTCCCAACACAGTGTATGCTAAAGTGAACACACAGAGTCAACTTTATCTCAACATAGCACATTCTAAAGTGTTAACATGGAGCCTTGACTCTCAATTTATTGTATGCTAAATCTTCAGCTACATTTTGTGTCTATTTTCCCCTCACTTAACCAGCCAACCTACCAAAAACACGGGACAAGAATTTTTCCAAATCACGTTTTGTCTCAAATCCGAGCAATGTCTTGGTGACATTGTTTCCTCAAATAAAATGTAATAGGGCAGTGCACGGTGTACTAACAGTATACATACACAGACATCTTTTTTTGTTTTGTTTCTATTATGTCAGAACAACCTGTGCAGCATTATTAGATCAGGGGTTAGTATTGGTTATACAGTAAGGTTCATATCAACCAACACATTCCACTTGGGACACATTTTGTCAGTCTGTGAAATATGTGTGTCATCATGTCTTTAGTTGTGCAATAGCTATGGTTTGTTATGATTTGAATATACAGCCTGCTGACCCATTTTATTCTATTGGAGAGGGGTAATGAGGGTGTGTGTGCGTGAGTATGAGTGATAGTGTAATTAAAAGAGAGAAATGAGATGGGGCAAAATGTTTGATGGGAAAGGAAGAGTCGGAGAGTGTGTGACGATGAGCGAGAACCACGCAAATCATGTGTGTGACGAGGGAGAGACCTCAGAATAAACAGAACCCGAAGGCACCGTAACTGCGAGTCTGTAGGTGTTGTGGCAAGGCCTGTTCTCATATCTCTGCCGTGATCTGGCCTGCAGCATCAACCACCTCCTCTCATTATCCAGCCCTGTTCATGCACACACACCACTGCAAAAGAATGTAAATCAATATAGTTTTTTTCCATTAAAATATCCCATTAATCACCACTGCTTTTATTTGATAAATAAATACACTTGTCATGAATGCAAACCACCAGTGGTTATAATGAAGCCTTTATTTACCTGTTAAGACTACCAATTTTAGGTTAACTGCTTCCCACAAGAGCACTTTGTGTCAAAAGGTCTGTGGGAGGATATACGTGCATTGAAATTCCCTCAAAATTTTGCAAAAAAAACCCAGATATTGCAACTGTTTAGAGGTTGACCCACAACTTCAAGCTCTAATGCAGCATTTCAGTGTTTTGAAAGGCATCCTGCAACAGTATATTAAGATCTTTAGATCCAAGCCCGCCCCAGCCTGTTACTAACCACACAGCTATGTGTCACAAGCTATAATTCACATCTGTCTTTGGTTTGCACTGAGTGCTCACTCACTATCTAGCTGCCTGACAGCTCCCAGGCCCAGCTGTTATGTATTGTGGCCCGTAGGCTTTGCTCATTACGTGTGAAGGTATAATTATTATCATTATTGTTTTCTTTCCCTTCCACTGCTCTCTCAAGCCTGGAGCGACTTCACTGATGAAGCCTCTGTCAAGTTACCAAAAGGAAGTGATGTCATTTTGCATGGCCGCACACCACCAAACTTTGAGGTCAAAGGTGTGTCTCATCAGAAGGGGAGATGTATGTGTGTGTGTTCATGTGTATTGGATATGACCTACAGCCAGGGAGGGTGAGTAAGTTTTGAGAAAGATGTGTGATAATGTTTTGTTCCTAGGAAGCCAATTATGTGACTGTTCAACATGGGAAATGTGTGAATTTCAGGGTAATCTGTTGAAGAATTCCCATATGTGCCATTTACCTCAATTTAACCTCCACTTTCTCACACTTTATCATCATCATCTTTTAGCAGCAACTGGTCAGGTTAGCATTGTGTGTGTGTGTGTGTGTGTGTGTGTGTGTGTGGAGGATAGTTGTGTTCCAGGCAGTTCACACATGCCGACTCAAAAGCTGGGAGAGCAATAGGCTGCTATTCATTGTGAATGGGAGCTGCCTGATGAGCTACAGAGATTTAAAAGTCACTTAGCAGCAGAACAGGTCAGTCATCTTACTAGATACTAAAGTGTTAACATGCAGCCTACTGTCTGTCACAGTATGTGCTGCAGTGTTCGCATGCAGTCTATTGTCTGCCAATGTAAGGTTGTCACGATACCATAGTTTTAAACTTCGATACAATACTTGTATATATGATACTTGATACCTCTCTTTCTAGGCACACAAAACTTTGGGTTGAATATCTGTTTGTAGATCTGTTTTTTTTTTTTATAGCTTGGGTACTTTCGATACCATTGAATGCATAATTAACGGAGATCGAAAAAAGTAGCAACTTTTCGATATTTTTGACAACCAGTGATGTCAATATGGGGGACAGAGCTTTTGCTATCAGGGCCCCGAAGCTCTGGAACAACTTGCCCGAAGAAATTAGGTTGTCTGAGTCAGTGTCTTCGTTTAAGTCTCGTCTCAAAACACAATTTTATCTGAAAGCATATCCTGATTTTACCTGAACTGGCTGTTTATTTTACTGTTTATTTTATTGCTTTTCTGTATTTCATGTGTTTTATTTCTTTATATTTCGTCATTCACTGTGTTATTTTATTTTTCTTGTTGTGAAGCACTTTGTACTTTGTTTTGATAAGTGCTCTATAAATAAAGTTTTATTATTATTTATTATTTTCAAAATGCTAGCATAGAGTTTACTGTCTCTCAAAGCGCTGAGGTGTTAGCATGGAGTCTTTAGCATGGAATCTTCTGTCTGAGAAAAGCTCAACTTTACGCAAATGTCCTCTGATGCAATTCGAGCAACAACCATGCGAGAGCCCGTCGTGCTCGTTTTGATTCCCACAGAAACTGAAGTACAAAGTTGTTTACTATACGCTCCAAGGGAGGCGAGGTGCAGATACAGGACCGCAATGCCAATCAGTCTTGCCAGATCGGGTGTCATTGTTGTATTAAAACAGTTTCAACAACACGTACAGGAAATGAACTATGTCGAGTGTAGTATCGTGACTACGTCAGAAAACAAATGTTTAGTCGGAGCAGAGTGCTGAACACCACTCACCCACAGAGCTACAGATTCATGACCCTTTGGCAGGATGCTACAACCTATTCTACCTGTTATGGATCTGATTTGCTTAGGCAGTGTGTTGCTGGAGGCTGTTGAACGGCACTGCGTCAAAAGATGAGCAAGGACAAACTTTTATGCAGATACACACTATGTGTTTTTGCCTGAGCCCTCTACCTTGCAGCCTCAATGCCGTCGTCTCACTGAAATAAATGAGAAGGCTGTGTCTTGTGGAAAACGGCCTTACCACCCCATGTCAAAGACCTCTGCCAAAGTTCCACTAAGCAAGGCTTCTACCTACGGCACGCAGTGGTGGAAAGTAACTAAGTACTGTACTTGGGTACAAATCGGAGGTACTTTACTTTAGAGGGAAATATTTACTTTTTCCTGCACTGCATTTATTTGCCAGCTTTAGTTACTAGAACTTTGCAGACTAAGAGTTTACATACAAAACATGATAACAATGCATCATGTTTTACAAGTTCATCATTTTTTGAATGTAAAATATATTAAACTACCCAACAGTATATACAATAGTTCAAATCAGCTCCACCTCAACCAACTACAACAGTAAAATGCTAATTACACATGAATGCATCAGTAATAATAATCCAATAATCAGATATATATTAGTGAAACACTCACAGGGGTTATTTTTCAGCATTATGAGTACTTTTACTTTTGATACTTTAAGTACATTTTGCTGATAATACTTCTGTACTTGTACTTATATTTTCAATGCAGGCCTTTTATGTAATGGAGTATGTCCACAGTCTGGTATTGCTGCGTTAGAGACTAAAAGTGAATGAAAGGTTGCTGGTTACTGTGAGTTGTGCTGTGCGTCCTCACTCAGGAGTAATGAAAAGTGAGTACAGCAGCAGGTGGCAACTGGAAACTTGTACAGTTTTCCAAGTTTTCCATGTACTGAACACTGTGCTGAGCCAGACGGGCCAGATGCACTTAAGAAGTGGAGTATCTACAAGTGTGTGTGTGTGTCGAGGACAAGGGTGTGTAAGGCTAGTTGGCTGTCTTCCCTGCTGCACCTCCTTAACCTAATTAAACATCCATCCAACAGCTTGGCTCTTTTGCCAACTCCAATCACACACACAAACGAACACACACAGTCTTCCTGGAAATTACAGTGGATTTAAAGGATTTGCAGCACTTCACTCTTCATTTACGGACTCTTGGGTCAGATAAGCAACATGTTGTATGAATCAGTGTTTGTGTGAGTGTATAGGTACACATGAATGTATTCATTCCCTTGTTTTATTTCCAGGAAATTTGTACTTAAAACTTTACTACAAACTATTGCAGCGTCCAATAACTTCCAGGAAACTTGGACTTGAAACTCCCTACCTTATGCAACTTCCTATATCTTCCCAGCAGGGTTTAAGGCTTTTATTTGTCAAAGGAAAAAAACAGCATGGGGATTATTATCATCCCGGCCAGAGATTTTGTTTATATCCCAGCCTCCACCCCTCTCCCCTGGCCCAGCAGGGCCTGGTGAATGACCACATCCTCTACACACGCCTGCCCATCCAGATAGATGTCACAAATAATGGGGGGAGTGTTGGGAGTGTGTTTGATTTATGTGTGCGCAGAGCCCTCTGGAAGAGGAAGAGTGTGTGACCTGATGGAGGGCCAGGATCTCTAAAAGGGTCCTTCCTGAGAGTCTGAGCCAAGCAGCATTCTTGGCTGGACTGACCTGAACTCATCACAGAAAGCGAGAGGAGAGTTTTTATATGTTGTTAATACCACCGTGTATTTGTCTTGCTTTCAAGGTTGTCTCTCTCACTGTTGCTCTGTCTTTTCCCATGAACAGTCTGCATGTGCAAATAAACACACACACAAGTTCAACATCTCAAAATTTGACCATTCTTTAAAACATCTGCTTCTGCTACAACAGACACTGACATAAACACACACATATGTGCTTCCCTCTGGTCTCCATGACTTGTGTATTTGCTGCTTTGTTGCTACGACAAACACCATAATCTTCATTTTGGCATGAGCCAGGTGTGTTTCATCAATCCTCCAAATACTTAATATGGACTCAATGACTTATAATGCGTCCATTGTGTCTGTTTCTGCTCGCTGCATAACAATCGCAGTATGAGTCAGATATGGATGGTATAATTAACAGAATCGTGACCTTTGATAGAGGAAGCAGACTGTCTGATCCTGTGCCAGAGTGATTGTGTACTCTACCTGCTCGGCCAGCTTAACGTCACGGCGGCTGAAAAAGGAGGGAAGGATGTCTGATTTGTGTGTTTAGTTTGTGTGCGAGAGAATGTGTACATGTGTATTTGCTTGTGTATGAGTGTTTGTCTAGGCAAAGACGCTTGGCGTGTCTCAGTATATTTGATGTGTTTTTATGAATGAATGCATAATCTGGTTTTTCTCTGATGTGTATGTATATGTATTTTTGTGTGTTTGTGTAGTACAAATGACATCATAACTTTCTTTATAGTGAAGTTTCTCATTTTACAAGATATGAGAATTGATATTAGGCATATTATATTAGACATAACTAGTGTTGTTTTCAATTACACAAAACTATTTTTCACCAGGGCTGTGCTACTGACGATTTAATCAGTATTTTCCTTGAAGTCAACATTAAAGAACTTGAAGATCATCTGCATTTAGGAAACTCATTTATTTACTGTAGCTCACATTTTGTAGCTGCATTACTGATATATAGAATTACTTTATCATTATTCTAATTCATTCAAAAGTGGAATTATATATTATTGTGGTGACTGCTATGTAGTTGTCTACTTAAGGTAGGCTATATATCAGATATCTACATTTATCTGCAGATAGCTCCCAGTCTCCCTTTAGCTGCTGAGCTAATGTTAGCTCACATGCTAGTTTTACAGACAAACAGAATAAGCTCCTGCTCCTCAGCACTGAATGTCCAGAGATCCCAGTTAAGGCAGCGTGGTCAGCAACACTGGGGCCCCTCAGGGGACTGTCCTCTCTCCCTTCCTCTTCACCATCTACACCACAGACTTCAGCTACCACACAGAGTCCTGCCACCTTCAGAAGTTTTCTGATGACTCTGCTGTGGTGGGATGTGTCAGCGGTGGTGATGAGACGGAGTACAGGGCTGTGGTGGGTAACTTTGTTTCATGGTGCGAGCAGAACCATCTGCAGCTCAATGCAACAAAGTCAAAGGAGCTGATTGTGGATCTACGGAGGGCCAAGGCACCAGTGACCCCGGTTTCCATCCAGGGGGTCAGTGTGGACATTGTGGAGGACTACAAGTACCTGGGAGTACACTTGGATAATAAACTGGACTGGACCAGGAACACTCAGGCTGTTTACAGGAAGGGCCAGAGCCGCCTCTATTTTCTGAGGAGGCTGAGGTCCTTCAACATCTGCCGGACAATGCTGAAGATGTTCTATGAGTCTGTGGTGGCCAGTGCTATCCTGTATGCTGTTGCATGCTGGGGCAGCAGGTTAAAGGTAGCGGACGCAAACAGACTGAACAAACTGATCCGTAAGGCCAGTAACATTGTGGGGTGGAGCTGGACTCTCTGGCGGTGGTGTCAGAGAGGAAGATGCTGGCCAAACTACACGCCATCTTGGACAGTGTCTCCCACCCGCTCCATGACGTGCTGGCTAAACAAAGGAGCACCTTCAGTGGAAGACTCATCCCACCAAAGAGCACCACAGAGCGCCACAGGAAGTCATTCCTGCCTGTGGCCATCAAACTATTTAACTCCTCCCTCTAAGGATTAGTCTGTTTGACCCTAGGTCACTAAACTGGACATTGAGCATTACATCTTAATAATAATTGTGCAATATTCTGTTTACTACTCAAGTGCAATATTAGTTTTCCCTTGCTAGTTTTTCTTATTACTGTTACGGATATACCTCAATTACTCTCGACAGTACATGCACCTCCGCTTTTACTATTATTTATTACATAATTAGTGACATTGTATTTATACTGTACTTCACCATCTACCAGTAAACCCACTTGGTACTCGACACTTAGTTTATCTTATACTTATACCAACATGTTACTTAATTTATTTCTGACCTGTTTATAGTTTAAATTATCGTTTTCTCCTGTGTGCACTGACGTAAAGAAGAACTACTGGAACAAAGAGTTTCCCTACGGGGATCAATAAAGTATTTCTGATTCTGATTCTGATTCTGATTAATATTAGTGTGAAAACAATGACAATGTGAAAGGGGGTCGCTTATAGTGATGAATCTACAGAGAATTATCACCTGAACCTGCAGCTCCCCTCGGCTTTACGAAGCTTCACAGCGAATAAGTTTATTGTTTAGCTGTCCGGCCCACAACTTTCCTGTTTTGGTTCACTCTCACCGCTCTCATAGCGTTGTTTTCGGCTGCAGCAGGCAGCTGTTTTCAGCGAAAAAGCTCCAAAAACACACTGTACGCTACCTGCTCAGCACCAAACAGCAGATAGACAAAGTTAGCAGCTGGTGAACTTAGCGGAGCATTTAGCAGCTAAAGATCCAGATATTTCCCCTCAGGAGTTGGTAAAGACCAAAAACAGAGCTAAAAGAGAGTGAACATTGGACTTACACTCTCCAGGTGGTCAGAAACAAGACTCTAAATGCATGATAATGTTGCGGTTATGCATGATAAGTGTTACAGGTTAGCTTTAGCAAGTGTCAGCTGTCAGTACTTAAATGCTATCTTGCTAGAATGTACAGCAGTCAGCTAATGCTAGATTGTTTATTGACTGGCATATTCATCTCTCTGTTGGTCACTTTGAACAGCAAACAGAATCCTCACTAACTTTAAGTATCAAAACGGTACTGAATGGTGTCTCTCTCAACAGTGAAGACCTATTGAATCACATAAATTGTCGTTGTGAAACCGGGGCCAAGTGACCAAATTAATACAGAGACGTGGATTTTGACTCTGGATGGACAATTTATTATTATTTATTTACTATTACTATTTACTTTACTAGTTATTAAAAAGGTTTTAGACAATTTATTCAGTACAACATGATAAAAACACACAGTCCTAAAGGAAGCATGATGTTAGTGCCAACTTGCCACAGGTGCTAGAAGGAAAGATAAAAATCGGTCAGTACAAAAATGCCTCCGAATTCGCAGGAGCCAGACATTTGGGAGTTTCTAAGATGCTACCAGGATGCCCAGACACTACCACACACACACGCACTCCATTGCTACCAGTACGCCACCCTGTTCGTCTGGCAGGAACACTACAAAAAAAGAAGGGAAAAAGAGGCAAAAGGACTGAGGTCGAATCTCGCCATAGCAAAAAACACGCAAGAAACATGAGCAAAACCTTAGCAGTTGGCACCAACATTCTCACAAGCTATCCCCCTATTAGCTGGATCCAGTACAGAACAAAAAGGCACGGACAGCAGCACAAAACATACAGGCAAAACAGCAGTGGCTATGACAACCTAAAATGACTAAACCACAAGGTAACTTTTACCTCAGTCGATAACCAACTCCAAAAAGCCTTCCCTGTGGTAAGCTCCAGCTCAGCAGCTACCTACACATACAAAATGTATTGAGTATTAAAATCACCCAGTGCCATGTGTTATCTAGCATTAAGACTAGTCACTTATCGTACCTTCAAGACGGATTATCCAGCCTACAGGGCCGGCAACAGGGTGCTTAAAATGCCTGTAATAAAAGAGGCAGAACTGATCAATACAAGTCTTTAAACATGTTCATCAAGGTTAAAACAAGGTCAACTTTAGAACATAACTTCCTTCTTTATTGCGTTTTGGGTGCATTACCGCCATCTTCTATGTTGGAGTGTGGACCAGAGTTATCTATCCTCTTAATCAAACAAACAAGCAAAAAAAACAAAATTAAAATAAAATCTAGATATGATATTTCACTGATCACTAAATTCTTTTGATCAGTCCAGTTTCTTTCAAATAATGGAATAGCCTCCCTGTGTCAAATACATTTTGTAGACTCAGTTCTTCCACTCAAAGCTTCCTGATTTCCCTCTTTAATGTTTCCCTCTTTGCTTCAGATTTACTGAGTGAAATGCCCATGATCTCCTCATGCTTCAGAGCCTGTTTTGCTAATGCATCCACAATTTCATTGCCCTTAATCCCTCAGTGAGCTGGTATCCACATAAATGTTATCAATATGTTCATATTTTGAAATCTGTACAGCATTTCATATATCTCATTAACTATATCCTGTCTACTGTGAGATGTAAATGACTGCAATGACATTAATGCAGAACAGGAATCTGTACAAAAAAATAACCTTTTATTTGTAACTCTTCTATCCACTGTAGTGCTGTTGCAATTACCAAAATCACGACTGTATCTTCAACCAAGACTGCAATATTTTCAAATCTTTTATGAACCTGCATTTTTTTCCAGAATACACAAATCAACTCACACTGAGGGACACAGCCAGGGTGGTGTTACTGGTAACAGTACTGTGGGGATATATCTCACAGCTCCATGCAAAACACTCCTGTTTGGCCCTTTCTCTCTCCCAACATGGGAGAAGTACCTTTGTTGTTGGATGAAGTAAGATCCTGAGTGCTACCATCACATATAAGCTCTTTGTTGGGTCTCTGTAATTAATATTATAAAGAGTACGGTGTAGACCTGCTCTATCGGAAAAGCGCAATGAGATAACTTCTGTTATGAATTAGTGCTATATAAATAAAATTGAAATGAATTGAATTGAATTAATGAGACAATAGTCTTCAGTTTTGTGCCTGCCAGTGAACGAGGCAGAGGGCGGAGTTTCCATGGGGAGGGAAAACCTGAAATGGTGCATTACTAGGCCAAAAGCCTACCTATCACACTTATTTACTCAATGTTTGGTAATGAACAAGCTACTCGCTAGCTTGTGAGCATTGACACACCCACAGCGACAAGCAGAAGAGTGATTTGTTCGCTTGCAGTATGACAATACTGTAACAAACATACTGGTCGAGTGTACAGACACTGCCCTTAATTTTATGGGGGACACTTGGGCACTGGGATGTTGTAGTGATGGCATATTTTATGTTTTCAGGGGGTCATTGTTGCAACGGTGCCCTTTGGCTCATACCCTGTGTCTGTGTGTAACTGAATGCATGCTAAATGCAAGAATACAGGCATTTGGCCCATATTCCTCCTCCCTCTCTGTGTTTTATGTTCTGCACATGCCTGTTTCAGCGTCTCATGTAAGCAGACAGGGCACAACTAAGCGTGTGCGTGTTTGCGTGCATTAGTCCCGGGTGTTGTGTGGATCTGTCGGCGCCCAGCCTATACCTCCCCGTGGGCAGATAAAGGGCGGTAAGGTGGCTGAGGGCTGGGAGGTGCTGACATGACTGCCCAGTTCAAAGAGATGGAGCAGGAGATGCAGGCAGAGAGCGAACAGAGTGGGCTTTATATTTACCTTGGCTGAGCCTGGGAAAAAGTCTGGAGTCCCCCCGTGTTCGCCTGTGGTTACAGGCAGGGAGGCAAGTGGACTTACAGGTGCTGCATAGTGCTGCTCAGACTCCGTGCTATGCCATAATCTGTCATCTGTTGAAAAATCTCAACAATATCCCATGTATTTTCACTGAGAGCTAAGGACTGATGGATGGCACAGAGTGTAATGTAGTCTGGTGAAAATGTCAGTACTGATGCTGTTCCTTTTTGTGAGAGGCTGAAAAATCATGTCTTCTGACCTCCATCCATGCCAATATTTTGGGTGCATGTTCACCTTGTTACTGTTGCACTTACTGTAATTGCAAATTAAAAATGAATGCTATTTACTCTATGACTTCATTACCCAGTGAAATGGTTTTAAGACATGGCCACAGCAACCAGGATAGTTTCTACAAGTACTTGTCTTTTCCTTTCACAAATAGTTATGTCCATATGCTTAAAGTTTAACTACTAAAATTACAAATATAAAATCCAAGTTGTAATAGACTGTAGTTTTATACAATAAGCACAGGTAAAGACAAAATGTTATTCACTTATTTTTCATATTAATTAAAAAGACAAAGCCTAGCTTGATATTACCGTAAATTCTCAAATAGTAGCCTTTATTAACCTCACTTAAATGCAGGGAACCAAGGCCTTTATTTGAAAATGTATTAATAATTTCTTCTAAGAATATTTGATCATATTTTCCTGTTTTCTGATCTGTTACAGGGCCAAGGGACCTGGGGGCTAGACAGGTGAGGGGCAGAAGACCTCAGGCGGTTGGCCTGAAGGCAGGACAGAAGAGCAGAGCAGGTCAGGAGGGTGACCAGACGTGCGGGGCAACTCCCTCTGCAGGCTGGACAGGATGCCAGGGGTGAAGATAGAAACCATCTAGAGGCCGGCATTGTGGCTGGAGATCAGGAATGGGGTCTAATGACTGGAGAGCTGAGCAGGAAGCTGGCAAGAGGACAACTGGACTGGAGGCTGGCAACAGAGAGACTCGCAGAGTAGCTGGTTGAGCCAGTGATGCCAAGAAACCAGGAGGTGGCTGCAGCTCAGGGCCTGGTGATTCCAGCAGCTCAAGACAGGCGACTGCAGCAGCTCATCAGAATCAGGAGACATCGGCAGCTCAGGAGGTACAGGCGGCTGCGGTTGACTGGATTGCAGGCTGGGGTGTATGCTGAAGGCTAACAGGCCGGGAAGTAGGCTGAAGCCTAACAGGCTGATTCCTGGCTGACCAAAGGCTAGCTGGCTGAGACACAGGCTGAGGTTGAGATGCAGATGAGGCTGGAAAGTTAATAAAACCCTCTATCAGTCCAGATAGCAATCAGCCAAGGCTTGGAAGAAACTGTCCATCGTGCCATTGTCAAAGATGCCTCTTTCTGCTCCATACTTGTGGCCTTTATTGCAGTATTTCAGAAGGCACTCCATGGTATAAGTTCATTCATTCAGTTCCTCCACAGTAAACGATTCGCCTGCTGGGTCCGTTTCTGGTCAGGTCGTACTGTTATAGTTCAGTTCAGGAGGTGGACCCAAAAGCAGACAAGACACACGAGGACTGGTAAAATAAACAAATTATGACTTTTATTACTTACTGAGGAGGAACACAAAACAACTAAGGGCAGCTGAGAAGTCCAGGTAAAAGTTCAACAAAGAGTAATCCATGAAAAAGTCCAACAGAGAATAAAAGAAGCCCAACAAAGGTTAATCCACAGGGAATCCAAGAACAAAAGGGAAATGCAGGAACACAGGGAGAACACACTGGAAAAATGCCGGACTGAGGATCAAAGGCAGAACTGGGGGGAACAAACAACCTGACAACTGACAGAAGAAAGGTACATGGACTAAATACACAAGAGACTGATTAACTGATGCAACACAGGTGACACAGAAAACAGGTGAGAAACTAAACAAAGACAGGAAGTATACTATAAAACACACGAGGAGAAATGAATATAACAAAATAAAACAGGAAATGACTAACTAAACCCAAAACTAGCAGTCAGAGGGTCACCAAAAAATCAGGAACCATCTTCTGGGGATCATGAATATCTCTGCGATTGCAAATTTAATGGCTAATAGTTATGAAGACGTGGTATCTTTATTTGGACCAAAGTGTTGGATGGACCAAGGAAGTGCCAAATCGATGGGTTAACTGACATCACTTAACAATGGTACGTTCACCCTTTTTTCATTTTGATATATAGTGTATAAAAGCTTGGTTAATATACATTTATTTATGTATTCAATTTTTGCTGCAGCACCCACTTTGGGAACAACTACTGTATAAGTACAGTTTAACACTATGTAGAGCTATAGAATGCAAACACATGCTCTTCACTGCCCTGATCTTTCTCTAATCCCCAAAAATCCTACCCATTTTACTCCTCACTATGGTCTTTCTTCATCATCATCCTCATCCTTCTGTGCTCCCAATGGAATGGCTCTCTATGTAGCACCATTCTTCTCTGCCCTATATACAGGTTGGCTATCACCTCTGACACTCCACGCTTAGTGCTTACAACCTGCAGTCCATGCACTCACACCTGGCTGTAGATACTGTTGTACTTGTTACTCTGCCATCCTGCCCTGCCCCAAAGCCACAGTACAACCATCCTCCCTCAGCCACACACAAATTACCTCCAGGATTTTTCCAGTATTTTTAAATTTTTAAACAATTTTTTACGACACCTTCCTTAGGGCTGACTAAGATAACACTTGTTGCTGGAAGGGGCATACGTGTACATTGGCAGGGCCAGGCATGTGTCACTCAGCAGGCCCTTGCCGTTTTATTAATAGTGTTTTATGTTTCGCCACAGACGGCTATGAATGTGGCTATTCAGCGGAGGATGCAAGAAAGGGTTTGAGAGTAAAGCAAAGGAAGCCATGTGTGTGTGTGTGTGTGTTTTGTAAGGACTGGCTAAGGTAGGCTGGTATGCTGTCTGATTTGAGCGATCGGGGGGGGTGTCAGTTGTTAGTGTGTGTGTGTGTGTGTGTGTGTGTGTGTGGGAAGGGAGGGGAGAGGCTGACATCACTCCTTCCAGTGCTGAGGAGGTTGTTGTTGTTGCCATTCTTGGCCGAGAAGAGCTGGAGCTACAGCAAACATTTCTACGGAAATTCACATCACAGGGGCTCTGTCATTTCCTACTGTAGACTCACACACACACACACACACACACACACACACACACACACATAAATAAACTGAGGGAGACACAAACGCACACATGCTAAGACACATGCTGAATGGCATACGCATTCTCACACATACGTAAGCATGAAAAAAGGCCAAAGCACTTCACACAATCACACACACAAACACACACACACCAGCAGATAATTTCCAGTTTAATTACAGAGCATAGGTCTGACACTGCTGCATCATTACTCCCGGTGAAACCGCCAATTATGGATCAACATCAGCTGTAAATCTGCCTATATTAATAAGGTAAAACTGGGCTGGTGGGTTGGGTGTGTGTGTGTGCGTGTGTGTGTGTGCATGGACATGGGTGTGTGTGCGTGCATGGGTACAGCACAAGTAGGCACTTACTTGCACATATTGCCCAAACTCGGGGCTTAAACACATTAGGCTGCATGCAAGGAACATGCCTTCAGGGGAAATTTATGAAGCCTGACAGCACAGTGCGGGCAAAGCAGTCATTTTCACTGAATGGAGTTTAAAGGTGCAATCTGGAATTTATTTGACCATCCACACTCACATGTGCGTTAAAACGTTTTGGACTTTGGGAAATAGCTGATGGGAAATAAGCCTTCTTTAAAACTTTGTTAAGCCATAGTAACTTGATACAAATGTTAGACATATGAACAAACCTTTGATGCACTTTTTCAGTCTTATTTTGGCCTTGTATGAAAAGAAGTACATTTAAAAGTGACAAAGTCTAAACAAACACTGTAACCAAAGTAGTGTGACAAGGATTCAATGGGGAAACCATAGGCTAATTTTAAATGTACCTTAATACATTAATACATTCAAGCAATCTACAGAGGACTTAAAACTATAATGAGATTTAGAGGATTTTATTTGACATAATGCAGAGAACCAATATTTTGAAATGAAAATCCTTGATATTTTCATTATATCAGTCATCAATGATTATGTCAATTTCCTTTCAAATTGCATACAAACACACAATGAACTCACAGGAAACAAAGCATGTACATACTGGATGTGATGTAAAAACCAGAACATGCACACATTTCACATAATGCTGAAGACATTTAGTAACATTTTTAATTTAATTCATCATTTATTTTAGGACTTCTTTTCATTTGTTGTCAGTAACTTCCAGTTTAGCCCTATGCTAACTTGAATGGGGATAAAAATAATTAAATCGTGTGGCTCTTCTAGACTTCCTAGTTGTTATTAGACTGAATGAATCAAATTCCGATAGTGAAACGAGTAATTTCGTGGGGGTTGTGACGCTAAAAACAATTTATCCACTGTTTTACAGCCGCAACAGTAGCGACGGGGTAGGCTATGGCGGAGCCTATGACATAAGCACAAGTTTAACTAACTTGGTTGTAATTGGCCAGTGAGCCCAGTCCCGGTACACACACGCAGCACGTGCTCATGCGCACCCTGAATGACAGGCACACAGAGAGTGCCGGTAAAGAAAAAGACAGGCCGGACGGCCGGTGAAAACGTTATGGATTTTTTGATGGCCCACTGGGAGTTGTCCCGATATGCCAGTTGTTCAGTACACCACTGACCACCAGTAACCACAGATGTTGTCAGATTAAGCAGGATTGAAATCTTAAGGATTCACTTTAATACCAAAAACATTTGACTTGTGTACTGAAGTTGTAAAATAAGTGGTTAAACTCACACAAAGTAAAATGTTACGCTGACGATGTTGTGTGTTCAAACCTTCTTTCATTTCTGACTATGTAAGTGTGTGTGTTTGTTATATCAAAAGGAATGAAAACATTTCCTCTTCCTTTCCATTTCAGTTTGGAATGAAAACATGGACCCCTTCCTTCTGTCTGGCTGTCTGTCTGTCAGTCTCCCTGTGTGTGTGCGCGTGTGTGTGTGTATATACTCTGTGCCTAGGGTGGAGATTAGGTCTGGTATTAATGGGATGTCCCTTGCTGCATGTCCCCCCTCCCCTTCCTCACATTCCACTGTCCCAAACATACACACTCACATACACGGCCTTATGTGACCCTCTCCACCCTGCCCTACTTGAACATACACATGCACACACAGTCACACACACATTCCCCTTTGGCAATGCTTCACTCCCTTGCTCACTCACTACCTCCCTCACCCTCCCGGGCCTTTGGACATCAGAGCAGGCCTTCCCAATCCCCCTTTAGCAAGCATCCAGACCTGTTAAACCAACAGACGGCTAGGTCTATTGTTCCACAGCTTGATCTGGAGTATGTATGTTGGTTTGACCCGGACGGTAGGTTAGGATAAGGTTTGGACAGCGTTGGATCCCCTCTAATACCAGAAAAGCAGACGTAAAGCCGAGTCCAGGACCTCCGGCGCTTTCAGCGATACACCCTCCTTCACCTGCATACACACACACACACATAGTGTTATGATTGCCCCATAAGAATAACAATGTTGTCTTTCATTACCTAAAAGATGCGTTCACACCAGAAAGTGGCACATCGAAATTCATCTGTGCATTCTCGCAACATATTTGGCTGTAGAAGCTTCGTGACTTAGTGAACACTTAGTTAGTAAGCTTGTTAGCTCGGCCACTAACAGGACAATAACTGCACACAGTTTATTCAAAAAACGTATTTGTACCATTGACTCCTATCTTATAACTGCCTGCAAACCATTCCTCTTTTGTAGAGCAGTTTATACTCGGACAGAGGAGTATAAATAAAAGTGGATGGTGCAACAACTAATAAGATACGATAAGTTTCATTTTGGACTCTGTGGCTTTCCGTTCCCTCACCAAAGTTGAACTGGACGCAAACAATATGCGTGGATTTACTTACTTACTCACTTTAAATGCTAGCGTGACCGGGCCTTAATAGGAATTCTTCAAATTGGATAGTAAAAACTCAAATAAATATATGCACACATATGTTAACCCTAGTCTTACCATACCCCTGGACTTTACCCTTACCCTAACCTAAACCTAATTCTATTTTTAACCATAAAGCAAGGTCCAAATGTAAGACACATTACTCAATACATTGTTAGAGAGTATTACCCCAACATTTGAAAAGATAACCTTTCTCAGTGGAAAAATTCAAGCTAACACCAAAAAGAAAACATTCAAGAGAAAACGTAAAGATTCACATTATTCATACTGGGCAAACAACATAGAGTCATTTCCATTATACAGTAGGTAATTCCTTCCCACACTTTCGATATTGAATGCCTTTCAGGCTTCCTGTTGCCATACATAATACATGATGCACATTCAAACGCCTGTACATTGAAAACAAGCTTTTATACCTGCCTCTTCTTGACATCCAGCTCCTGAACACTCCTCTGTGACTGTTTCAGAGGAAAGAGTTAAGCCGTGGGGTGTAAGTGTAATGCATACTGCCCTTGCGAATTGACTTTAAACGGGGGGAAAGAAAGTCAGAACACGGCAAATGGTTTTGATTTATGGGAGCAGAACCACATTTGATATTCATTTCCGCAGCTGTGGCCAGCTAAAAAAACAGCCACACTGACAATGGCGCAGTGTAACCTTCCAGTGTGTGTGCGCGTGAGTGTGTGTCTCAGAGCCTGCGTGCGTCAGTCCTATTTTAGAATTGTTTTGGGGCTCTTTCAGTCAAACTCGCCGCAGATGTTTCTGATTCGCCGAACACATATAATAAGTAATTATTGAAAACACCTTTCGGTTGCCCAGGGTTGTGTGGTGCTTCATTTTGTGTAATCGAAGCTGTGGTTTTTCAAAGAGACAGGATCCAAGAGTTTATTGAAAGCCAGCAAAACAGCCCCGCAGTCAGAGTTTCCTGAGAGAAGAAGAGAGAAAAGGGCGCTTAAAGAAATATTCCCCCCACTTCAGTGAAAAGACAGAAAGAGAGATGAGAGGGAGGGTCTGGAGATGGAGAGATGAAGGGGGAAGGATCAGCAGCAATCATAGCCAGTCAGGTGGAAAGAGATGAGGAGATTTGGTGGTTAGAGATAGAGGGAGGAAGAGATTGCTCATTGTTAGGATAATTAACTAACTGAGACTTCAACTAAGACAATAACTGGGCATGTAAAATGCTAATGTTCGCCTCTGATAAAACATAATGTGCAAGAATTCTTACATTTTTCTATCATTTTCCTTTTCTACGATGGAACACTCCTGGATGAATGAGGGACTACACCGTCTACATGTTGAATATTTTTTCCATAATTTCTTCAGCATCAAGAGGATAAATCTACAACTGTTAGCAAGCATGCACAAACACACATTACCTAAACTCTCCATTCAGGGAAGAACCAATGGAATATATGATAAGTAGGTAAAGTGAACTGAAACATTCATGAAATGTAAGAACCAGACTGAGATGTGAGTTACATTTGAAATTCAAAACACACGGAAAGTGTAATGACCCTATGTTGTGCTTGTCTCATAAAATACGCCCCCTGTACTCTTTGTGACTGACTCGTTTGGCCTGATCATGCCAGCGATTGGAATTGGCTTAGTGCAATTTTGTGATCAGTCTTTTGAATAAACTGTGTTGTCCCGTTAGCGGCCGAGCTAACAAGCTTGCTAACTGACACTTAGCAAGCTTGCTAGTTTGGAGAGCTTCTTTACCCACTACCAATAAACCTTTATTTAATGAAATGATAAACATTCCTGAGAACAAAATGCCAGCCAGAGTGGGGAGTGACCAAACGACACATTGCAGAGAAAATAGAAAACCTTACAAGCTAATGAAGCTTCATAACTTTGCAAACTTTTTGTCTGTCTTCAATAACTCTTTATTGAGTTAAATGATGTACAATCCTGAGAACAAAATATACCTTTCTCACTTACAAGCAAATATGACAGCAATTCAGTGAATATGTGGTAATGATAGAATGTTGGTATCAGTTTATTCTCCTAGTCATCTCTCTACACTGTATGCGCGTCTCCCCGGTAGAGCTGCATTTACTTCGCTGCGGAAGGTCTGTGACTTTAGAACTGTGTTTGCACAAGCTTACATGTCTACAAATTGGTGTCTGCGATTCTGTGTGGGTGTCTGAGTGCTTGTTCTGTATGTGGGTGTTTGTGTTCTGCGTGTGTGCTTGTCATTTAGAGAGAGATGGATTGAAGAGAAAGGAAAAAAAGGGAGAGAAAGAGATTGGATACAGGATGGGGGATGACAGGCTGGATCTGATTACGGGTTGGAATGGCTGGGAGGGTTTGCGGTGCAGCGCTTTCTCAATAGTACATTCCTGTGTGCAAGTTGGGGCAGGATCCACAGCTACAGGCCAGCCTTTGCCA
The DNA here is from genome assembly GCF_020085105.1 of Siniperca chuatsi. Classification (NCBI taxonomy): domain Eukaryota; kingdom Metazoa; phylum Chordata; class Actinopteri; order Centrarchiformes; family Sinipercidae; genus Siniperca; species Siniperca chuatsi. Next base: position 5,854,390 of record NC_058052.1, read on the forward strand.
GAGGGATTGAGCAAAAAGGACTTAGTCAGAACAAGAAGCAGGTCAGGACTCACATTTAGTAGGCCCTTGCTAGATAGCAAGATAGAAGATGAGTTATTCACACATCCTGCGCTGACCTCCCTGACACTGGAACACGTTTTTACCAGCCTCCTGTGTTATATGAGCACAGCAGTTTCTGCAGCTCGGAGGTCTAAGGTTGGAACGGTGGTTTATTGTTTCTGGACACTAGGTGAATGTTGAATTCACATGCCCACTGAAACTGTCAACACTGAGTGGTGACCTTTAAAGAAGGAAGCCGACTTTTTTAGAGGCACAGGGGTTTGTGTGGGCCAAGGTTTTGTATTTGTGTGTGTGCCAGTGTGCCAGCAGGAAACGTCTGACAACTGTACAAATCAGCGCTTTTAAAAGTCAACAGCTGTATGCCAGCGTGACCCCTCAGTACTGGAAAATTCAAAGGCTCACCTGCTCTGTTGGGTAAAATGTTAAATGTTGCCGATGGGTGCTTGGCATCCTTTCCCTCCCTTCTACACAAAAACACAAACACCAGTTAACAGATCAGACCTGTCTATCAGTCCCACTGGGAATGAGCCAAACGTCTATCTTTCTATTTAGCTGTCTGTTCCTTGGGCTAACTGTCTGACTGGCTGTTTGCACTTGTCAGTAAACGACAGACTGTTTCTCTTCCTGTCTCTCAATATTCTGCATTCTCTCTCTCCTCCACACACACACACACATGCACGCACGCACGCACACACACACACACACACACACACACACACACACACACACACACACACACACACACACACACACACACACACACACACACAAAAGCACTCCCTCTGTGTCAAGTTCAGGCTGAGGTTTTGACACGAGTCAGTGAACAACACAGAGGTTCCCATGCTGAAAGCTGATAAGGAGGCTTTCCTCCCACTGCCAACTCCTCTCTCCTCCCATGCGATGCTAGGCAGTGTGTGGTTTTGTGTGTGTGTGTACACGGGCAGCTGCGAATGGTAGGTGGGAGGATGAGGAGGGTGATGCAGGCCTTCGCCCAGGCCTTTGTTCCCTCTCCTACTCCTGCCGCCATCACTGCTGACGGTAAACACCTCCACCAACTCACAAAAGAACCCCCCCCCCTCGCCCTTTAGTTTGATTTACTACAACGAAGGAAATAACATTAACATGTTCGTGCGCCCCTCCCTCCCCTCCCTGCTTGCTCTTTGTTCACAGGTTTGTTTACTATTCTCTGTATGGAAAATCCTTCAGGAATGTGGAGGAAGTGGGTGTTTCCTCCAGTAGCTTGAGTTTTAATGGGGTTTTGTGGAGGGCAACAAGAGACAGGGGAGGATGGGGGCAACCATCCAATATCCCACAATGTTTCAGGTGGTCAGGCAAGAAGGGTGTGTGTGTGTGGAGTTGGCTTCAGGTTACCCGAGGCAGCGGGGCCAATCATTCCTCGGGCTGCATTAATTAAAGGGGTTAGTCTAATAAGTTAAGCTTCAGTCCACACGGGCAGACACATGTACAAGATGGATGTTCCTCTAAAGTTCCATCGTCAATTTTAAGAAACAAAGATCCATTCATCTGCTAATTATCCATGCCCAACTATCCTTGGATGATAATAATAATTCAATACCATGATAATTTCCCTGATCCAAATATAGTCTCATTTTCATTCTAGTTCTTGCATTTTTCACGCAATATGAAACAAGGATCAATTAAAATATGTTTATTAAGCCTTAAAACCCCTGAAAACACACACCAAAGATTCAGTTTGTAAGGTTGTCAATGTCACCACAAGGTCCATTTGTTTCCAAGATCAAGAATGAACTTTCAATCTCAACTTTCAAGCTAACATGGAAGAGGAGACTTAAAGTGGTCAGAAAGAAAAAGAAAAGATGTAAATTTGAACATCTACAATTTCATGACATCTCATCAACCTTGTTTCCAGCAGCAGCAGGCAGCAAAAAACTCAACAGCACACAGTAATCACACACACACACACACACACACACACACACACACACACACACACACACACACACACACACACACACACACACACACACAGACACGCACACACAAGTTAGCAACTAGCTTGTGAACATAGTGGAGCATTTAACAGCTAAAAAGCCAGATATGTTTGTTAGGAGACAGAACAGAACTAAAAGCAGAGTGAACATTGGACTTCAGGAGGTCTGAAACAGGACTTTAAATGAATGCTAATGTTGCTCGGTGTCTACTGGACGTGTAAATAGGCACCTCTTTGCTGACACATTAGCCATAACAACTTTATTAGGTGATGATGTGTCTCAGTTGTGCCAAAAAATCAGTTATTGCAGGTTTAATTTCAAAATCCCTTAATTAACAAATCAAGTAGACTTTAAGGGCTACATGACTTTCATCTTTATTGTTAGTTTAAGGTATTATTAAGGGATTAACTCCTTTATTAAGAATTAATTTACCCCTAAAAACATACCAATTTAAGTTAAAGTGTGAACAAGAAATGTATGGCCCCTTTAAGATATAAATTAAGAGTTTACTTTGAAAAGTCAAGGCATTCTGTTTCATAGTGACAGTTTAGAAAGTAGCTAATTACCTCTTTAACTGTTCTTTACATCACTGTTAATTTGTCATGCCAGTACTTTCCTGTTGGTGTTGTGCGGCCTTTGACCCCCTGCTACCAGTAAAACACCTCTCTGATTACACACACACACACACACACACACAACTGTGCTCACCTGCAGCCTTCCTCACTGACCTCTGACCTCAAGAGCTTCAGTAGCTGCATATAAATCTCAACCTGTGTTTCAAGCTGTTTATGTTCAAGTAATTATATGAGGACAATCCAGACGAGGAAAACATGACGACACTAACAGTGAGTGTAATAATGCTATTAGTTCCTGGCACCTACGCAGGAAAGAAATTAACTGTAATAACTGTTTGCAAATACTGGAGGTCACAACCTTTCCATTGTGAGCAATATTTTAGTGGATGGTGCTCTCACACCCACTCTCACCCCCTCACCCCTCCACACACACACACACACACACACACACACACACAGCATGGCCCTGTGAAAAGGGGCTGAATCATCTGTGTTAATGAGGGCCTTATATTTCCATGCTGCTCTGATTCTGACTGTGTCTGCGTCTGCCTTGACCACTAAAGAGCCACAGCTGCCCACAGAAATGCCTACAAGGGGATGCCTGCCTCCTGACTCCATGTGCTCTTGTGTGTGTGTTTATGTGTGTGTTTGACCAGCATGAAAAGTCCATTGTGTACTTCTTTTTTTGTGTGTTGTGTGCATCTCCCTCCCAGCTAGTAGTAGCAGATGCAGTGGCCTCCTGGATGGCAACATCTGAAATGAACCTGGCTTGAAAGTATTTGTTTGGAACGAGTACCAGAAAGTTTGGATAATCCCAGAATAGGTATACAAAAGTTGTACACTGTTGTGTGATGTCATCACTTACCTAACATGACCAGTATTATCCCAGCACAATAAAACAGACCCCAAGAATGAGTTGCAAACACAACAGGTCTGGTTTGTATCTGTTGCTGCAGCCCATCCAGTTTAATCATTGAAGTTTCTGCATTTATGTCACTGCAATTTACACTCATTTGTACATGTGGACTATATCTGCATGCGCAGAGTATGTGTGTTAGTAGATGAGGGAGGGGATCTAATCTGTGTGTGCACGTCTGTCTATCTTTGCAGGCGATGATCTGATCTCAGGTGTGTGTTTGCGTGTTTTTGTGTTTGAAGAAACCGGCCCCCCATCTTCCAATCTGTCCATCTCTTGGCGCTCTTGTAGCAGCAGATCAGAGTCCCACCCCTGTGCAGCAGGTGATCGCAGGACTCCTTTTCTATTTTATGGAAACAGGCCTGTCACACTGGTATGTGACCCGTCTGTTAGCACACGAGCACTGCTACTAAACAGTGTTTAACTGTTTATAGAGCTAGTCACTGCTTCTGTTGGACCTTCTTTTAATATTTAGCAACGTAACTTAATATCTACCTTGATATCTAGTAATTATCCCAATAAGGGGTATACTGTATATTTACAGTAACACGGCAGCGGCGGATGGCCGCCCATTGAGTCTGGTTTTGTCCAAAGTTTCTGCCCTCTTAAAGGAAATTTTTCCTTGCCACTGTCGCCAAATGCTTGCACATGGTGGGATTTGTTGGGTCTCTGTAATTAATATTATTAAGAGTACGGTCTAGACCTACTCTGTAGGAAAAGTGCAATGAGATAACTTCTGTTATGAATTGGCGCTATATAAATAAAATTGAATTGAATATTAAATTCCCAGAAGAGGACCTTGATATTTTCTATCCAATCAGACTTAAACAGACTTCGAAAAGTTCCTCCCTAAAAACACATGACATCTATTGGTCTAACCAAAGCAGTAAGCAGAATTCCAATTAACAGGCACATATGAAAACGTTTTATTTTCAGGTGAACATGGTAAACATTATTCTTGCTAAACATCAGCATGTTAGCATTGTCTTTGTGAGAATGTTAGCATGCTGACGTTAGCATTTAACTCAAAGTACTGCTATGCCAAAGTACAGCCTCAAAGAGCCGCTAGCATGGCTGTAAACTCTGAGTCTTTTTATATTTCTGTTTGTGTACAGATTAAACAAACAGATACAACATGTTAATAAGTGAGCTTTAGAAGTGCCGGTAGGCAGATTTTTGAAGTTTGGAGAGAGCCAGACTAGTTGTTTCCCCCTGCTTCCAGTCTTTATGCTAAGCTGAGATAAAGCACTACTAACCTATGTTAAACACTTGTATTCATCCTACTTTTTGTTATATATGGTGGAGTCATTACTCTCATTTTAATCTTCAGCCTTTTACTAGCATAAACTAAAGAGGCAAACCTCAAATTTTAAAACTTCACTGGCAGGAAAATGGGTATCTTCTTAAAAATACTGAATATTATAGTAATATTCAGAACCTTCAGTGCAGTACTACAGTATACTAGGCTTTGAGATTACTTAGTCACATTAAACCCTACTTCATATACAGTGAGATCATATAGAATTAGGCAATTAGACCATTAAGCCATCAAGATGAAGCTAGAACAAAAGTCTTGCACAAAAACTCCTCAGACAGGCTATGATTGACATTCTCCTCTCAGCCCTGGAGTGTTTTTGATTAACATCCACCAAATTCCAGCTCTTTTAAACACCACTCAGACTGCTCAGATTAAACAAGGCTAGCATGTAAACATAAATCCAGCGTGTCTGTGCACTGGACAGCTATAGTATATAACCACAGCAACATTTCTACCCGTTGTTTTTTTTTTTCCTTGCTCCAACTCCAACTCTGAAGGGAGGAGGCTTCAAGTAAAGGCTTGATTTGGATGGGAGATGTCATCTTGAATAAATATCAAGCACTGCTCTGAGAGACAATTCAGCGCATGGATATATACAGTGAGAGCCTGCCTCGCTGTTTGTGGTTGATCCTGCAGATAAAATGTTATGGTGGGGTTAGGTGTGTTTTGGATCAATAGAATTACTGTAATTGGCTGGCTCGATTTCAGGGGCAGAACCGTCTGGATGTCATGGCTGAACAGACCATGACCTAACAGATGATGGAGTTAAACACATAGTGCAGACTGCATGTACGGCTGCAAATTGAATTTAGGAGAAGAGGCAAACAAAACAGCCTATAATCTATTTTGAAAAGCAAACAAGAGCACGAGCGTGTGTGTGAATGTGTGTCGTAGTGCTTAAAGCATGATGGCTCCTAGAACCAGGAATGGCGATAGCCCTTGTTGTACACCGACGACTACTGCCGTCTCATCCTCCGACATACACACACACACACACCCGCACACACACAAAATCTAAACTTTTTAACAGTTCTACAGTAAAAGTACTGCACATTTATTTATTACAAACAAGAACAAGAGCTAATAAGAAATCAAGACAAATATCAGCTCCATCATGTTTTTTTAAATGTCAAAATAAAAAAATTACTTTTTTTTTTCCTGGGCACAATTTTGTTGCCCCCCTCTGGGTGGTGCCCTGGGTGGCCGTCTGTGTCGCCTATAGGAAGCGCCCCCCCGCTGAGGCTGAGGAGATACAGGAGATGGATAGTGGGGTCATGGTCAGGAGAAAGAGGTATGTGTGTGTGATTCAGGTGGGTGGTGACAGTAATTGCTACCTATAGAGCCCCCTGGGGTGAGCTCATGCTGTAAATGGGTTGATGCTGGTGGGCTTGGGGGTGTGTCTTTAATTAAACCACTACATTGCTTACTAAACATCTTGGCTCCAAGGTTCTGGGTGTAAAATGAGCAGCTAATTGAAAAGCTCTGACTATTCTGCTTGTCTTTGGAAGAACCAGAATGGCCGTCTTCACTGTTTCTACGTGTGGAAACACATGCATACTCAACAGTTGTAAATTTCTCCTAAAATGCAAGATGCAAGATGCAAGATGCAAATTTCAAACAATTTGTATCAGTAGTCAGTTAATCTATAAAAAAAGTTTGTGCACGTTTTCCCATAATAACAAGCGTGGCCTCAAAGAGTTGCAAAATCCAGGTAAGTATTTGACTAATATATTAAATAAACAAATTTCAATTATAATAATAATGCCGGGGTGCACGGTGGCAGAGCGGCTAAAGCTCCTGCCTCCCAATAAGGAGATCGTGGGTTCGTGGGATCGATTCCCGGACCAGACCAACATCACACAATCTCTCTGGGTGGAGTCTGCATGTCCTCCCCGTGTTACCGTGGGTTCTCTCCGGGTTCTCTGGCTTCCTCCCACCGTCCAAAGACATGCATGTGTAGGTTAATTGATAACTCTAAATTGCCCGTATTGATTGAATGTGAGAGTGAATGGTTGTCTGTCCTTGTCTGTGTCTGTGTTAGCCCTGCGACGAGTTGGCCACTGTCCAGGGTGTACCCTGCCTAAGGCCCAAAGTCACTGGGATAGGCTCCAGTCACCCGCGACCCCTAACGGGACCAAGCGGTAGAAAATGGATGGATGGATAATAATGCCTTGACTTAAAATGATTATTTCTTGGCTAGGCACAGTAACTTCTTGGAGTCTCTGGTGGTTCCCTGGCAAATCCTATGGGCCAAGAAATAGTTCAGCATATTACCCCCTATAAAACATCAAATTGTTGTTTTTACACCTCAGTTTTTGTATGGATTTAACAAACAAGACATAACGTGTTAATTAACACGCTTTAGAGGTGCTGGTAGGTGGATTGTGTTACCACTGGACAGAGCCAGTCCAGCTGTTTCTCCCTGTTTCCAGTCTTTATGCTAAGCTAAGCTAATGTCTGCTGGCTGTAGCTTGATATTTACCATATGGACATGAGAGTGGTATCAATCTAATTTACCACCAGAAAGCGAAAAAGCGTATTTCCCAAAATGTTGAACTTTTGAATTAAATGTAGCAAATAAGGCTGCGTAACATTCAGACTTCATTAGAAGACATACATTAGATGAGACTGAACATGCTGGGAAGCAATGCCTGTCAGAAGAGGTTAAAACTCCAGCAACACTTGTGGTATATAGAACAACTTTATTGGTGTTTCATGATGACCCTGATGAAGGCCGCAAGCCGAAGCGTGCTGGTCTAACAGTAGAGTTGTATACTAGAAGTGTTGCTGGAATTTTTACCTCATAAGACTTTTTTCCCTTCTCCATGCACCTTGGAAGTAGGTGAAGTTGTACCAGAAAACCCTACAACAGGGATTGACGAGATATTGGCAGATCTGGATAGCTAGCTAAACCGAAAAGACACAAGAAAGAAATTCTGTTTGATTTTCACAGTGTTTCTTTATGTTGATGGACAGGTTCTGGACTGGTTAGTCAGTCAGGGCAGTTAGCTAGCTCTCAGGACTGACACAGTGAGCGCGATCCTGATGAAAAATAATCGCGTGCGGCCTTTAGAGTCAGCACACACACCTGTACCCTGTCTATCTCATTAAAAAGAGACACCACCTAGTGATGAAACCTGGCACTACACCAAAACCACAGTACATTTGCTGACAGTGTACACCGCATGTCCCTTGTCTTCTATGTTCTTCTTCATTTAATCAATTAAATTATTAGCAATGATTAATCAATTATTTATTAATCATTGACATCCCTAACCAAAATGTTTTTTTTTTCCTGCTGGTAAAACTATTCCAGACTTAGATTTGATTTCTACCCATTTAACCTCCACATACTTCCAACAGACTTTAAAATTTAAAGAATTAATGTTGTAAAGGTAAAAGGCATGAAGAGAGGTTGGTTGATAATAACAAGGAAGTAACCAGAAGGCCAGTATACTGTATATCTACATGGCTGCCCTTTGTCTTTGCTTTCTCAACTGTAAATTGTTAGCTGGGGATGCAAAGGCCCCAGTTGAGTTTCCCCTGACCCAGCATCTCCCACAATGCAGCGCTGGTGCCAGGGGAAGTGTAGTTTGGGTTCATGCTTGTTTCATTGTGTTTCCAAAATGCCACATCCACAATGGCATGAAAGACGTCTTGCTGGGGGAGACGGGTGAGAGAGGAAACCAAAGCAGCTGGAGCACGCTGAGCCGAGTGGTTTTCCATTGCAAAGAGAAAAATATTTCACTTTTGTCTTGCTGTATCATAACAATAACAACAAGAACGTTACAATGCTTTCCCTCGATCTCGAGACTGCCACCGCCTTCTCACATTCACAGAGCGATGTTGTTGCCTGTTTTCACCGAGCCATTCAGAGTGTGTCCTTGCTTTCTGCCTACGTCACAGTGATTTAGGTTCTTCCTGCTATTTGGAGAAATAATGATGTGATAGTATCAATGAGAAGCAGACGGGGGGCAGGAATACAAGACCACAGACTGAGCTGACATTTCCTTGGATTTACGTTGTTGTCACACAGCTATAAATAAACAATACAATATGGTTGACCAAAATGTCCACCTGGCTTTCTGTCAGACTACGATTTGACTTGCTTCTGTAGACTTTTTTTTTGACTGGTTAATTGAAAAAAGACAACTAATAGAATGACTGATGGAAATTTTAAATTAAATATGATTCATTCTGAAGGATATTAAGGGTCAGGACTTCTTGGCTAACATAATGAACCACTTGAAAAAGACTATTTAAAGATACTCAGTGATCTGAAATGGATCATAGTGATTTTTAAGTGAATGAAGCACTCAGTACGGAAAACACATAAGTCATAAGAAAAGAACTTGAAAGTGACGTGTTCCTGTCATTGACATATAAGGCTTCAGTCTTTCATGCAGGAAAGTTATACAACAAACCCAATTCACCTCAAATCTCAGTTTTATAATACCAGAGAAGACTGACTATAGTTGTTGAGGTTTGATTGATTCAGGCAAATCACAGCAGAGGGTGTTATCATGGGTAAGTGAGTCATCCTCATTACGCCAACCGCAGGCCTGTTCATGTCTGAGAACATTAGTTGGTAACCAGTAAAGTCAGTTATGAGGAGCGCACATGATGTGACTGTTGTGCACACATAATATGTGCGTGTATAAACCAGAAGTGAGCGTATGCAGCATTGCTCATGCTTTGCTTCAGTTTGACGCTTGTGGAAGTGAAGGTCTTAAATGTACTAAAAGGTGTTAAACTGTGTTTAAAACTTGCTACAGGCATGTTAGCTAGATAGCTAACAGCAAGACATAGCAAGCTAGCTAGCAGGGTAGGAAACAAGCACATCCAGGCTAACAGAGTAGTAAAACATCTGGAAGAATGTTAACAAAGTCATCTTGGATGCATTTTAGTATTATTGAAATGAATATCAACACCACTTCAGTTGTGTAGTTTTGATTCTAATGCACTGCTAATAGGGAGACAGCAAAATCTCTACTCTGTATGAGTTTCAAACTCATTACATCAACAAATAAAAGTTCTGCCTTCAAAAACTACAGTATACAAAAGAAGTATTAAACACTCAGTGAGGTGAATAAATGTGATTTACCTCCATCATGGTTGAATGATGTGACACCTGCAGCTAAGTTACATAATTTATATTTCAATACACTAACTGTCACATCGATAACAATAATCAGTCTTGTTATAATCATTATAGTATTTACTTTCTTAATAACTTAGTTATTCTCAGATCACTTCATCATGTTTTAGAAGGTAAAAATTGAAAAACAACAACAAATTGCTTCTAGATAATTTTTTTTTTGTCTTTGCCACATTCTACATAGGACACCTGCATTTTTTAAAAAACTTTCTTTATGTACAATTGAGGTACAACAATAGTTTTACAAAAACATTGTAGTACAAGCTAGAGGAGTCCGCTAAGTCTATCGAAGTCCTTTCTGAAGTTGAATTCAAAGTTAAATAAAAACTAAACTTTCAAATAATGAAAGTTTTCTTAGCTATTTTGTTCCTCACATCTTTAATTAAGGTGCCATACTGTTTGAAAGCAGGGTTTGGAGTCAATCTAGCTTTTTCGGGATATACATCAAACACCTGCAACTATGTACTTGGCCTTATCACAGGCATTTCCCAACCCAACCTTCCACCTGTGGCTTCTAGGGAGAGCACAGTTGAAAACAACACAACTTACAGTAAGTGGCTGCAGAATTCAGATGTTTAACTTCAGAATCCACCAATCACTGCTATTTTAAGGTCAGAGGTAACTCATTTGACTCTACCATGATTCTTTGTGTGTGAGACTCTACAGTTTTAAAGTAAGAACTGATTGATCGGCAAGCAAGAGCGAGCTCCACTGCAGCATCAAGTGAGCCTTGAGGTAACACACTGACACGCAGACATACACACATATTGTATCCATGCACGCAGATTTATAGCTCTGGTCCTGGAAGCATGAGTTACTTGCTGTCTCCCCTGAGACATAGCCACTCACCCAGAAAATAATGACCCTTGCAGTGGCAGTCAATCATTGCTGCCCAAAGAACATTCAGTCCCCTGTAAGGCTGCAAATTTATGAGATGACTCATATTATCTGGGTTTCCCATAGGACATACCCACACAATCAGGCCCCAGAGAACACTTGCATTCTGTCAGAGCACTTTAGGTACTTTAAACAAAGTATAAAGAGTTTGGTTGAGGTTACAGAGATGCTGGTTAAAGGTGGGGTATGCGATTCTAATCCAATACACATCTTTCGTCATATTGAGCAAATATCTCCTCGCGGTCCGCTTGCTGTCCGTTCAGTGTATGCGCTGAAAAAAAAATCTGGTGTTTGTACACAGCCCTGGCTCTGTTAATAGGAAATAAACAAAATGGCTCGGATCGGGCCACACAACACAATTCCAACCATGATTTTTGTGTCAGGTAACGTTAAATGACTTGCCCATGGACATTCAGCCCACTTTCTAGTTTGCCAAGTTATGCTGCTGTTGTGATGTTAGCTATAGTAGCAGAGTTGTGAGTATCGCTATCTGGAGCTGCTGTGCTGGCCCTGGGAAACGCCTCATCATGTTAGCAGCAGCAACTGTAGGGACAGTTTGGACGCCACCTTTAATCACAGTCATCTATTAAACCAATTCCACTCCAACATATAATTATAAACCTGGTTTAATTGTTTCTTCTATCCTATTATCTGTTATTAAAAATGTTTTGACCTTTACTCTTGTACTTTCATCTTGTGGTGCCTTTATGTCAGTTTCAATAAATATACATATACAGTATGTTGGGGGTAGATATGGACCAAGTGCCTTGCTTAAGAACACCCAAATGGTGATATACTTCCATTGGGGTGTTGAGGGGATTGGACCTATGACCTCAATTTACAGGTTGGCATTCCTTAATGTCAGGCTAATCTGTCAATCTACCAGTTGCTAGTTCAAATCCCCAGATACTGTATGTAATTGTGGTTCTGCAGTGCAGCCAACAGGTGTGAATGCTTGATCCTCCCTATTCAATTGCTGCCCTCAGGCTACTGCTGTAAATAAGAGTGGACTCTTACTGAACTGCTTTGTTCATTCCTACCCTTCAGTAATTAATCTAATGTACAATACACTCCAATTCTCAGAAATGTTATGTTTCTTGGTCTTTGTTTAGGATGTCTTTGACAACATTAACCACTTAACAAAACAAAGAAAACTTAAAATCACACAGTCTATAAGTATAATTATTTTATGTATCCGGCTCACCTAATCTGTCATGACATGACTCACAGCCAGTTGTAGGGCTGCAGCTATCGATTTTTAATAATTTTTCCATTTTTCCAGGACTCACCCAAGCCAGCCCTAACTATAGGCTTTATCAAAGAGGAAAGTCTTAAGTCTACTCTTAAATGTGGAGATGGTGTCTGCCTCCAGATTTTTAGCAATTGCGTTACTCAAGTTAGTTGAGGAATCGTTTCAGCCCTAGCCAGTTGTGTCACATTAGCCAAAATAACCCTGCTTCAACTGTTTTCAGATCAACCAGCCTAATTAAACAAGAACAAAACCCGTCACGTGTTAATAATGCATGCGTGGAGCAGGTAGAGTCTTGTTTGGCCTCACCTACAGCAGAGTTCAGCTGTATACTATGGCTGGTGTTCTTCAGCAACTGGGATTTCCTTTCTGACTTAATGGAGTAGGCTACACCATTATGGGGAAATTGACTTGTTGGACATGTTTTGCTGTAGGAAAAAAGAGATCATAGTCATCCATGTGTCTCAAGTAAATCATTTAGTCCAGTTGTCTATGCTGTTGATTAATATGAGGCTCTAAGCTAGCTTTTTAGCATACACTATGCAGGATGATGGCTCCTAGCCATTATTTGAGGGAGGACGAGGGGGGATGGCATCCCCCTTGTTAGCAGAAGGACCAAAATACGTCCCCCTTGCTAACCTGCTCAAAATATGCTCTGTGCTTTGTCTCGTAGTGGCGCTTCACATTGGTGTTTTTAATAATCACCATGATCTTGGAACATATGAGACATACTGGTTTTGAACTGGAAGACTAAAAAATAGGCTACCTATCCACAAGGGAGTCCTCCTTGCCTACTGCTACTAGCTAACACTTCAGTATCGGCTATACTATGTTTAATATTTTTGATAGGGCAAGTCTAGTAGTTTTGACATGTAAACATTCCATGAAATATGACATCAAAAATATACTGATTTGAACAACCCGATTAAGCTGCCAGTGTTGTTTGGAACTGAAGCTGATGTTAGATTCCCAGGAGGCCAAAATGGGCCCAACAGAGACCTAAATCCAGCATGGCTGGTTCTGGGATTGATGCCAGACTTGAGATGAATGACATGTCAGAGTCTGTCCAACACTTGTCTCTGTCCAATTTTGGGTGCCAGCACTGCCCCAAACCTAGCCAAAGTGCTGTTGGGTTGAGCTGCTTTTCAGCAAATTAGGTATTTACAGCCACAGAGGAGAAATGAATCTCTTGCTCATGTCTGACTTTTGTCTTTCTACCAGCGTCTGTGAAATCTTTTTATTGTTACCAGCCTTGCTTAGAACCAAAGGTTAACGGTACAAAAGACACTCAAAACCAAAGGCGTAGGTTTGCATATGGACGGTAGGGACATAGCCCTACCAATATTTTGGGAGGACAGAATTGTCCCTACCAATATTTGAGCAAACTCATTTGCATTATCTTTGGAGTGAAGTCAGATAATTCCGATGTGTCCTCCCAGAGACTATGTCAAATTATTGGCCGAGAGGGGGTGGGCTGTTGTGTCCCTACCAATGTTCAAAACTGATATATAATGAATGGAAAATACCAATTGTTGAAGCTGTAGGATAACTCACAGATTAACTCTGCTGCTTAACGTCTGATCAGTATGAAATTTGAAAATCAGAGTAGATCATGATCTTGTGAAGTCATTGGCCATGCCTTAATCACTCTGCTTTTATTCTGAGCATATAGCTTTTTTTCTCTCTGATGACATATCTTGGTACAGTTGTTCTTATACATGCACACATCTCAGAAATACTCCTCCTGCTTGTTTTTATTCACTATTTAAAACTTCCACCATCACATTATGTGCTCAACTGATGACATAATGACTAGTATTGTTTTATTCAATGTGTGATGAGTAATAAGTAGATGTTAACTACTAAGACAAAAAATTTTTTTGGATGTAGTTACTCTTTAAGTGGTAGCCATCTTTGGCTCTCTGGTGCGCTGACACTGGCCCAACTTGGCTGGCCATCTGAGTGTACATAGCTACAACCTTTATGTAGTTGTTTTGCATGAAACAATTATAAAAAGGTGTCTCTGAATAATGCCAATTGCATATGATCACTTACATATGCCAAAATATTAGCATTATGAATGTTAGTCTGAATGATTTGTATGCCTATCTTCTCACATTTAATGGAAAAGTTGACTAGACAATCTATACATACTACATACTAGAACAATTTGTTGCATTGCATAGCCAGTTTTCATGCTACCCAAAAGCCTGTGTGTATTTGTCCAGCTCCTTGTGTGTATGTGTTAGGAGGCTGCAGGGTGGAGAGTAGTGACTGTGCATGTGGAGACCCACTTTGCCAATGGTGACAGGATCCGTCAGCGTTAGCCAAACCCAGAAGGAGATAGAATCAGTCAACGCGAGCCGAGCCTGGAGTGAGACAGCTGGCTTACTTACCCTCTGCTCAGACCCTAAAGTCTCCATTTAGAAGGAGGGGGGAAAGTTCTCAACACTTTTCAGCAGCTTACCCACTGCATGTCCATAAATGGAGCCTCTTGTATCATCATCAGTCATCATCACTTTGTTGATTCACGGTAAAACAGTAAGTGGTCCAAGTAGTGAGTGATACTGAGGTGTTGTATTCACAAGGGCTTAGTTACTGTCTCACACCTTTGCCTGTTAAAGTGCATATTTGTATGAGCTTTGTATATGTATTTTTGTGAATTGTAAGTGTTCATACATGATTATCAATTTTTGTGTGTTTGTTTTTACTCTTTCATGCCTCTCTGTGTTAGTGTGTGAGTGTTTCTATGTTAGTGTGTCACTGTGTGTGTGTGTGTGTGTGTGTGTGGGTTACCAGCAGACCGGCGGTATGGCTGAAGGCCCGGCCATGAGAAGCAGCAGGATGACATCAGAGGACAAACTGTACTCATAACAATGTTTGTTTCCACGTAAACGGACGATCGCTTTGGCCCCGTCTCCACAGCATTGGCCCTCCAATCAGTGCCCATCATCATCATCATCGCCTTCAGGGGGCCGTCCAATTACGTCGTCCTTCTAGCCTTGACCTCCCAGCTGACTGCAAACTATCCATTTCACACTGGCTTCCCTATTCTTTCCCTTTGTACCTCTTTCTTTGTCCTTCTGCTTCTGTGTCTCTCCATCTTGCCTTTTCCCCTCCTTTCTTTCCATCCCTCCCTCTCTGTTTCTCTTCCTCTTTCTCCTTCTGTGTTGTTAGTGATGGCTGTTTTTCTTGGCAGGTGAAGAGGCTCGATGGTGGTTTGGTCCCAGTGACACTGCACATTTTCCCCTTCTTTTTCTCTCTCTTCCTCTCTTGCCTTCCTTTTTCTGATGGTCTATTCTTGGCTGTGCATCCTCAGCAGTTTATAGGCGTTGCTCTCCCAAGGCGTTACGCTAATTGTTATTCCATTTCCCCATCGCTACATCACTGCATCTGAATGTGTGACTGATTGAGTTTGTGTGCGTGCATTTGTCCATTTCTGCATGTGATCATTCAATCAGTTTTGTATATTTGTGCAAAAAGTGTGTTTGTATGCACTTCCTTCTGTTTAAGTGTGTGTGCGTGTACATTTAAGTTGTCATTTGTTATATTTATGTGTGCGGGTGTCACTTATCACCCTAGCATCTCTTGATTTAGGAAAGCCTGGCATGGTTGCCAGTGTTCCACAGCGAACGGGGCAAGTGTTATGTAATTAGACCTAGTTCTATGGATGCTGCAGATGTCTGTGTGTGTCTCAGTGTGTGCGTGTGTGTGTGTGTGTGTGTGTGTGTGTGTGTGTGTGTGTGTTATGGTTAGCAATCCATCTCCAGGGCATCTGCTCTCCATTATGTTTTAATGGATGTCAGATAAGAACATGACAAACGGATGCAAAATGCCTGAGAGCTGCCTCAGCCTCCCCACTGGGGGAGCTGGAGACTCATGGAAGAGAGGATAACTCTTTTATTTTTCCATCTCTCCTTCCCTTTCTTCCCACCAGGGGCCTAACAAACTGAGCCAAATCATTTTTGACGATAATTTTTGTGATTTGTGTTGGCTCTGCTTTGGTGCCAGATGGGTGGGATTTGCCACATAGAACAATTCAATGAGTGCCAGAACTATTAGACAATTATTTGAAATTATTTATAGGTCAGTTTGTTGAACTTTTCTGTGGTGGGCAACTTGACTTGACACTATTTGAGCTGTATTAATGGTGTAAGCCCCACCTAACCTGCTGGTATTCCAAAAGTATTGTTCAAAATCATTTGACCCAGGTCTGTTACCCTTTCTGTCCGTTCCCATTTATATCATCGTTCCTTTCTTCCCCCTTTAATTGCTTTTCTCTTCCTCAGTTTTTCAGTCATATCTTACAGCCAACTAATCAAATTTGACACTTTTTGTAAAGGAGGGACTGCTTGGATAACACCTCCATGGCAGACTGACAACCACATGGTAAGGAAAAGTAAGTACACATTAAAAATCACTTTACATCAGTATAGCACTG
Source organism: Siniperca chuatsi (assembly GCF_020085105.1). Lineage (NCBI taxonomy): Eukaryota > Metazoa > Chordata > Actinopteri > Centrarchiformes > Sinipercidae > Siniperca > Siniperca chuatsi. The sequence continues at coordinate 5,870,977 of NC_058052.1, forward strand.
ACACAATACTGGGTTAACTTTACTCACTTCACCAATGGGTTGTTATATCCATTGTTAGTGTAATTGTTTTATATCTCTGTTGGTTTATTTACCCAAACTAAAATCTGGTTATTTTGAGCCAGAGCTAGACACAACAAGGTCAAATTTTATCTTAAAACTGTTACAAACTGTATGTTACTGTATTTTTAATTGTACAAAATAATGTGCATATGACATTCAAGACTGCAAAGGGTACACATATTAACAATCAGTAAGAAGCAGTGACATGTAAAGTTTTAAAGCTAGAGTAGATTATAAGTTTTCAAACCAAACCATTTTAGTTTGGGTAATTAACCCAAAAGTAATATAACAAATAACACTAACACTGGGTCAAAACAATCCATTTTCTTTTGTGATTTTCTACCCATGGGTAGTGGGTAAAGTTCACCCAGTATTGCAATGGTGCTGCATTGGGATTTTTATTGTACAAGTAAGTAGTAAAACCTTTATTTATAAAGTACTTTTTAAAACCAGGTTTACAAAGTGTGTCACAGTAACAAAAAAAGTCAATAAACGCATTTGAATACATATTTAAATCAAAGACAAGCAAAAATAGAAAGAATAGGAACAATTTGGGGCAAGAAAGTCTCAACAAAATGCCCTTAAGAATAAAAAAGGTTTGAGATGAGATTTAAAACACATAATTTGCTGATCCGACCCCCAGAGGGGGACTGTTCCATTCCATAGGAGTCAGGACAGCAAAAGCTCAATCAGCACGAGTCTTGAACTTTGAGCAGGGCACAACCCTTGCTATGATAACCTGAGAGGCCTAATAGACCTGTATTTGTTCAGCAACTCACTGATACATGTTGGAGCCAAATTGTGAAACGCCTTAAAAGTAACTAGAAGGATTTGACATTAAATCCTAAATTTGACAGGAAGCCAGGGTAACGAAGCCAACACAGGGGTGATATGGGAATGCTGTGGAGTCTTAGTTAATAATCATGCAACAGAATCTTGAATTTATTGTAATCATGGTACAGCTTCTTGCCTTAATCAAGAGTTAATTAAATTACAGTAGTCAAGACAAGAGGAGTCAAAGGGGCATAGTTTTGCAGTATTTCTTAATTGAAAATAACAGGTCTGAATAGACTTTCTATAAGATGTTTCTCAACACTCAAATGGGAGTCAAAAATGAACAAAATTGGTTTCTGGAAATCATCTTTGAGCTGTAAAATTTCAAAAGGTCTTACTTGGGGCAAAGACAAGAATGTCAGTTTTGTTGTGGAGACATCCAAGCAATAATCTCCTTAAAAGGATCGATATAACTCTCATGTCTAAACAGTAAATATAAAGCTACAGCCAGCAGATGGCTAACTTAGCTAAGCACAAAGACTGGAAACAGAGAAACAGTTGGCCTGGCTCTGTCCAAAGGACAACATCCGCCTACCAGCACCTCTAAAACTCACAAAATTAAACACATTATAGCTCGCTTGTTTAATTCATAAAAATGACAAATCACTGAAGTACAGGGGTTAAGTGCCGAACTATTACTTGGCCAGGGCCAGTTGCCAGGCAGTGGAGACTGTAGGACTTTACTGTGCCTGGCCAAGAAATAGTTTGGTAACCCTCCATAAATGACGAATTGTTGTTTTTGTTTTTAGCTTTAGAAGTGCAGGTAGGTGTATTGTTTCCCCCGTTTCCACTCTTTATGCTAAACTAACCAACTCCTGGCTCCAGCTATATATTTAGCATAGAAATAATGGTATCAATCTTCTAATCTAATTCTAAAACTTTTCCTTTAAGACAATTATGTAAAATGGCAACATTTGAAAGTTTACCTGGTTTCACAAACATGTAAAGCTGGACATCACTGGCATAGCGATGATAAGAGACACAGCCAAACTTACTGATAATGTGCCCTAAAGGAAGAATGTAAATGGAGAATAAGACAGGTCCCAGGATTGAAACTTGAGGAACTCTATAGGTCAGAGAGACAAAGACACTTTCTCAACAATGGATTAAAAAAAAACTGGTGACTAGATAAATAGGAAGATATCCCAACCCATTTCTTCAGACAATCTAATAAAATATTATGATTAGTGGTATCAAAAGCTGCACTTAAATCAGAACTAAGATGCAGCTTTAAACACGATCGGACTGCTACAATACGTTGCTTGTGACTCTAAGGAGAGCCGTCTTTGTGCTGTGCCTCTGATGGAAAAGATAAATATTCCACCATTCTCCCGCTTACATTGCTTTTTCCCCCCTCTGTCCCTTCTTTTCCTCTCCTGGATCACTTCTCATTTTACCAGATGGTCTTTTCACACTCCATTCATTCTGCTTGGACAGCAGGAAGTCAAGCCTGTATGGGACACTGGAACATTAATGTGTCCCCTTTGGATGCAGATCCACCCATTGGAAATCAATTGGAACTCTGGGTTCTCTGGGATCTTCCAAGCTAGTACTGCCAAACTGGCCACCAAGCCAACAAAATGAGTTATGGTGTAGTTGACCTTGATTTAACTGCCTTTTGCTTTGCTACTCTGCTCACCGTTTTCCCTTTTCTTATTTTCTTGCCATGCCGGAACTTAATTTCCAAATGTGAGGCAGCTTAATCTTTATCAGTCTTTACTGGTGCTTGGTTTAGTGTAAGGTATTTTTATCAGTTGTATTTGGTGTTATATTGCAACCATAAAGACGTGTCAGAAATCAAAGTCTCTCACACACTCTCTCTATAACCCCCTCCCTCCTTCTTTACCTCCACTCCAACCCCCCCCACCAACCACAGTCTGTTTCTCATTGCTGCTCTCTGTTGGAGCGCCAGCATGCGTCAGAACATCCCTGCGGCCTCTTCAAATAAAGACAGTAATGCACATGACTTAAACCAAGTGCTATTCCAGTAACCATCTTCCTTTGACACAAATCAGGTGTACTAGTTGGACTGTCCTGTGTTACTACCCCTCTTTGAAATTGTAAGAAACTGGAAACAACATGGTTTATGAATGAGCATTTGAAATGCAACAGCCTTTTACAACTAGGAGATGTTACAGCTGAAATCCCGTTCCAGTTCTCAAACATTACAAGACATCAAAGGAATGGTTCCACATGTTGGGAAGTATGATTATTCTTTTTCTTGCCAAGAGTTTGATTAGAAGATCGATACCACTCTCATATCTCTTCCATCAATATGAAGCTGGAGCCCACAGGTTAGCTTAGCATAGCATAAAGACTGGAAACAGCTAGTGTGGCTCTGTCCAAAGGCAACAAAATCTGCCAACCAGCTCCTCTAAAGCTCACTAATATGTTGTGTATTGTTTGTTTAATACATATAAAAACCTAGTGTAAAAACAACAATTTGTGGTTATATAGACTTTTTCTTGGCCAGGCACAGTCACATCCTAGAGTCCTGTTGTCACTGTGAGGTTGCCAGGCAACCAGAATAGACTCCAGTCACTGGGCCCAGTTGTTCACCAAGAAATACGACGACCCGCTCCACCTCTAAGCCACAGCTGCTGCATAGATGTGTACATAATCATAATCACGAGTGTTGTGTGTTTAGACACTTTACTGTCTGTTGTGTCATTGAGCTCCAGTGGCGCAATTGGTTAGCGCACAGTACTTATATGACAGTACATTGTAGAGCAATGCTGAGGTTGTGAGTTCGAGCCTCACCTGGAGCAGTTTCCCTAATTTTTTAAAGAGTACGGTCTAGACCTGCTCTATAGAAAAAGTGCAATGAGATGATTTCTGTTGTGAGTTGGCGCTATATAAATAAAATTGAATTGAATTGTTAAATACGGATTGCAAAACTTGTATCAAGATCAAGATAACTTTATTGTCATTCAGACTATACAAAGAACAAGTGCACAGTAGAATGAAATAACGTTGCATCCAGCTCACAACGATAATTGAGAAATACTATAGAACTGAAAGAGGTAAAAATAATAAATTAATAATATTTATAATGCACACATTGACTAAAATTGCACATATGGATAAAACTGAACATCTAATAAATAAAATTGCACGTCAGAGAAGAATTTGAACATCACAGGTTAAAAGCAGTCACTAGTCCAGCACAATCCAAGTGTGTGTGTGTGTGTGTGTGTGCGCGTATGAGTCAGTGGTTGAGTATGTGTGTGTGGGATTGTTACTGGGAGTTAAAGAATCTGATGGCTTGAGGGAAGAAGCTTTTGCAGAACCTGGCAGTTCTGCACCATATGTTACATAATCTCTTGCAGAAGGGCATGATAGGGATGGGTGGGGTCCTTACCAACAGAAAAGGGCAGGTAGGTGTGTTCTCCTCATCTGTCTCAGGAAGTGCAAGCGCTGCTGGGCTCTCTTGACCAGAGATGAGGTGTTTAGGGTCAAGGTCAGGATGTCCATGATGTGCACCCCCAGGAAATTGTGTTCTTGACTGACTCCACAGAGGTGCTGTTGATGTAGAGTGGGGTGTGATTAGGACGGTTCCTCCTGAAGTCAACAATTATGTCTTTCGTTTTGTTGACATTCAGGGACAGATTGTTGGTGATGCATTAGTGCACTAGTTGTTTCACCTCCTCCCTGTAAGCCAGTTCCTTGTCGTCCTGGATGAGTCCAACTACTGTTGTGTCATCCGCGTACTTTATGATGCAGTTCGTGCTGAACTTGGCACAATACTCGCGGGACATCAGGGTAAACAGCAGTGGACTCAGGACACAGCCCTGAGGGGAACCAGTGTACAGAGAGGGGGGTGCTCAGGGACCCAGTTTGCTTATCAAGTGCTGGCTGGGGTGATCGTATTAAAAGCTGAACTGAAGTCCACGAACAGCATTCGCACATGGGTGTTCTTTCCTTCCAAATGTGCCAGGCTCGGGTGGAGTGCAGCGGTTATGGCGTCTTCAGTGGAGTGGATAGGGCAGTGTGCAAATTGGAATGGGTCTAGTATAGGGGGGAGTCTGGATATTATGTGGTCCTTGACCAGCCTGTCAAAGCACTTTATCACAATGGAGTGAGTGCTACGAGCGTTGGTTATTGAGACATGAAATTGTGGATTTCTTTGGCACTGGTATGATCGGTCTTGAGGCATGACAGCCTGGCTCAGTGAGGAGTTAAAAATGTCTGTGAGAACATGTGCCAGTTTTTCAGCACATTGTCTGCGCACATGACCTGGTATATTGTCAGGACCTGCAGCCTCCGTTGGTTGACTCTCCTCGGGGTCCTTCGGACATCAGCTGGGTCAAGACTGAGTATCTGGTCATTGTGGTGATGGGTGGCTTTCCTCACATGTGTGTCACTGAGTGCCTCGAAGCATCCAAAATAGTTGTTGAGCTCATTGAGGAAGTCAGTGTTGTCATCACAGGGTGGTGAAGCAGTCTTATAGTCAGTGAGCGTTTGGATCCCCTTCCCTATGCGCCTGGTGTGCCTGGAGTCATAGAAGTGACTCTGGATTTTCTGACCATTTGCATGCTTTGCTACCCTGATGGCTCGGTTCAGGTTGGCTCTCGCTGATCTGAGGGCCACCGTGTCACCGGATTTGAAGGCAGCATCTTGTACTCTCAACATCGCACACACCTCAGAGGTCAGCCACGGTTTATGATTGGCACGGGTGGTGATGTTCTTGGTGACACAGACATCGTCTATGCACTTACATATGTATCCGGACACAGACTCAGCATACTCCCCCTTGTAACAGGCCTGGACTTGTGCAGTCAGTGCTGATTTTCTGTGTCTGTGTGTATTTATGAGTCAGAGGTTGGAGGTGGGGTGAAGGTGCTGAGAGACACCTAATCCCCGAGTACAGACACAGACCTGGATGGAGCATTGCCAAGGACACAGGTAATACTCTCTCTCTTTCCTGTTAGCACACACACACACACACACACACACACACACACGATTGTACTACTGTGCGAACCCTCCAACAATTGCATCGATCCGATAATATATATATTACCAGCTCAAAATTTGGAGAAAAAGGTACAGCAATCATGAAAAAAAAAAAACTAAACAGCCTAAATCAAAGGTTGAACTGCTATGTGGAAGAGTGACTTATGTCTACTGAATGAGAAGATGTTGATTCGCCAAATTAGCACAACATAAATTGTGTTGGTAGTATGGTCATTATTTTGTGTTACACAATAAATTAACATTTTTAAACAAACTTATAAAAGTGGCTCCCAAATAGCAATAAGAGAAGGCTCTGTCCATAAAAAGCTGGACACAGCAACAATGGCTCACGTGTAGATGCATCCGTCTCTTGTCATAACACCCCTGTATCTGCATTTGACACACAAACCAAAGTCTTTGAATTTTTTTCACCACCTATACAAGTAATAATTACGGGCACTGTAGCAGTTTAAGATTGCTGGTCGAACACCTACTTGGGAAATCCTCCCTTGACTCTATTATAGACCAATGTCAAAATTACTGTTCCGGTGAAACTTTTAAGAAGTTTCTTTTTTCAGAGCACTGAACAGTACCCAAACAGCACTGAACAATTTACTTTGAGTAGGTGATTTTGTAAAATCCTGTTTTGCTTTAAGGGCTGTCTTTGTCATGGCCAATCACTCTTTCTTAATGGTCTTCATTAGGAAACACTAACAATGTTTGCTTGTGGAGTAAACCAGGGATCCATCCTTGGTTCCATTATCTTCTCAATCTACCTAGAGTATATGCTCCAAAGAGGTCATATTATTAGGAAACACCATAACTTTCAACTATTATGCAGATGATCAAAAACTTGTCTGTTAGCCCTGGTGTTAGGGGGCAACTCCTTCTTCTCTAAAACTCTATTGTGGATGTTTGTTGTTTTCTAGCTTTTTGTGAAGCAATTTGAGTTGCAATTTAAGTGCTAATACAATAACATGTTTTATTTTAATCTTTTAGTTGTTCACCTTCAGGACAAAAGCACACCAACACACACAGAAAGATACACAAACAGACAGAAAATATCCTTACATGACAATAGCACTCTTCATCTTTTTTAACACAGTGACCCAAATGACGAGCACTGGCTGCCTCTGAGTCTGCTCACCATTCAATCAGCCTGTCTCTGATTATTGAGTGGTGGGCGTTCTCCATCTTTTGTCTATGGTGGTTGGAAATGCAGATCCTTGATGAGGCAAAGCATGAGGTAAACTTTTTGGAGTGTTTATAAAGGGGCTATAAGGGCTATATGGAGGATTACACAGGATTTCCAAAGGATTGGTTTGGTTAGTAACTGCAGGCTTGTTGGGTCCTGCTTTTGAGCGACAGAAAGGGAATGCTGGTTGGCAGGGAGAGCAACACATCCATGCATGTATGCACAAACAGATGCATGCACATTCTTCAGGCTTGCAGTTGTTGTGGTGATGTGAAACCTGCAGCAACGTTTCAAGAACTCTCTTCATCTGATCAGGCTCACTCGTAAATCCAGGAACAGATCAGTAGAAACTACAATGGCGTGCTCACACTCCCACACACAAATACACACACACAGGCATACACATCTGTAAAGTATCATGGCCCCCCATCCACCAGGGAACTATCACTGGGCTCATGAAAAACAGACAGCAATCACCATCTGAGAGAATGAAAAGCAGTAGAGCGTGTAAAGAGAGGGGGAACTATAGGAATAGGAAAATACCACAGCATTAGATCCTGCTTTCTTAAACAATCGGTTGGAACCCAAAATAAATCAGGGGTTTAGTTTTGTTTGTTCTGCATGTAAAGGAACACCAAGATGTGTCAATGAGCATGTTTTAGCTCATATATTGTAGGCCACAGGCAGGAGTGCCGTGACATTTTAAATTTCGATTAATTTTTCCCCCCACACTGTTCTGGGACAACAATGCAATTTATCCCTCTGCCTTCTCAGACATTTCTGTTATTTTTTTTACTGAACACAAGGGGGACATATAGTTGTCACTTAATACGATAATATGTTAAGTAATGTGCAAAATGGGTTTTTGATGACCTATTTTCCTGACAGTAGTTCATTCAAATTGAAGGTATTTTGTGTTTCTTGAAACAAGTAAACCTGTGTACAGTCTGATCAGAATTTGGAGGAGTGCAGGTTAAGGCCTTCCCTGTAGAATTGTGAAGTGGGAAGAGCCATATTGGGTGACACTGACATTGTTAACTGACTGATGGTTGGAGCACTTCCATGGTTTGGATGGGCATGGAACTCTTCCGAATCATCAGTACAAAACATGAACAACTCTGTTAGAAAATATCTTTTGATAAAAAGTAAAAGGTACTTATGTACATGGAAACATAAGGTGAGATGTCAGCTACAACTCTCACGGTGCATTTCAGCTAGAAACATCCAGTCACAGAGTTTCAAATTTCACTACATGCGCCACTAACGGTGGGCGGAAGCTAAAGATTGCAATGTTGAGAAAACTAATCAGTGCAAATTCACTTTGAATTCTGAGTGAATTTTGGATGAATTCAGCAACTATGGTGCCATGTTTTGTTCACAAGTGTTTTGAATACACTACAGCTCTGATTCAGGCCTCTGAAATCTTATCTACACAGGAGGCATTTTTCAGTAACAGCTCGCGTTTCATTTGTGCTTAATGCATGTAAACGCAAGCTGAAACATATTTTTATGATTCAAGTCTATTTTCTTCTGTTTTGTGCACATAAACGCCGCGGATGACATACACTCAATACTGTCCCTGAACATACCCTGTGATACAGATCAAGAACTGAAGCTGTTGCTGCTGCTCTGCTAATGCACTGCCTTTGCTACGTGGGCTGTTGTAGACATGTGACTGGCTTCTTCTCCAATGCAATGGTGCCTGATGCTCATGGGTATTGCAGTATATAAGCTGACAGCCATGCCAAACTGATGGAAAAAACAGGATTTCTCAGAAACAAAACTGAAATAAGTCAAACTACTTGCAACATAAACTTTTAGAATCATTACATTATTATTAAAAGAAAAATTTTAAATGGGAATTTACAGCGGAGAAACTCTATACACAATAGGTGCAGTACTCATCATTGCCCAGAAAAAAAAAAGAAAAATTGTCATTGTCATTCATCTCTATAATGATGCAGCTTGACTGATGAAAAGCAACCCTACCAAGCCATTGTACATTGTTAAATAAACAAATAATCAATTAATACTGAAAGTATGTACAATAATCAAATGTACAAGTTGAAATATCTAAGTTTGAATCTATAAATGGTGGCTCTCCAACAATTACTTAAAATATGTTGCACACCAGGAGAATTTGGTAGGTTTATGTGCTGTGTTTATGTGTGTGCGCATGAGTGTGTGTTTGTGTGCACGCATGTGTTTAGATTTTGCGGTCCACTGAGTACACATAACTCAAAAAACACACTCACGCTTGGCACAAAAGACTTCAGGACAGCTGTGATTGGCTGCAACAGGGCACACTGATCCACGTTAAATCCCTACGGAGAGAGAGAGCGAGACAGAGAGAGAGACAGTGAGAGAGAGAAATTGATGGAAAGAACGAGAAGCCAAGTCAGATGTACAGGAAGATTCAGCCAGATTGAGAGCATTCCTGCTTTTATTGTATATGATGCAAGCTGCTTGCCTCTTTAGCCCATTGACCTTTTGTTCAATATTTAGGGAATGAACATGGATACACACACACACACACACACACACACACACACACACACACACACACACACACACACACACACACAAGCACACACACTTCCTCCCTGATACCTTATTTTGCAGACAACTCTCAGCTGGTCTGGACTACAACCAGCACCACTGACTCTTAAAGTAAACACACTGCTGAGATATTTCAATCTTATCACCATCCGCTCTCTTCCATTCAACCACCCCCTCCCCAAACACATACACACACCATCCAAACATTACCCCTTCCTCCCTCCCTCCACTGTTGATAACTCCTTTTTACAGTGTGCCTTGGAGTGTTTTACAGTTAGGGATTGGCCCTTTTGTGATTTATGAGGCCTTGGGATGTGGCATGGTAATAGCAACCCTACCACATTTTTTCCTTTCCAGAACCAAATGTTACACATTAAGATGAGACTGATACTGACGAGCACTGAGCTGATCCATCACTTTTAACAATTTAAAGCATAGTTTAAGGTCAGTGAAGTAAAATGACAGTCATTGACTGCACCAAAAACTAAAGCTACGCTGATCAATTTCTTTAGATAAACAATGGATCGAATAACTGTATCTAATGTGAAACGTGTTGCCTGTAGTGACGAACCCACTTTGTTACGATCTACGAAGGTGGACTCAAGTGCAAACTCAGACTCAGGAGTTAGATTTAGGCAAAGGGGTTTTATTGTCCAGTTACTGAATGGGGAGGTCTGGGGAAAGGGACCAGCTGATGGTGCCACCGTAGTGTGAGCTGAATCCAGGGTCCAGAACTGGTGATGGGAGCGGGCAGGCGGTGCAGCAGAGCGAGACAAACTGACAGGTGGGTGATGATCCTGGGCACAACAAAGAGAGGTTAGTGAAACCAACAGAGCAAGCGACAAAGATACTGGATATGGGTATAGGTCTAGGTCTAGGTCTAGGAGCCGCGGCCGTGTTCTACCGTGTAGGTTTAAACAACGATCTGGCGACGAGTGGACTGAAGACCGGGGTTGATATACTGCAGGGTGTAGATGGCAGGATGGAATGCAGGTGTGTCGGTGCGGATGAGATGCATCCGCATGTTGCCTGATTGGAGAGTCCCAGGCCACGCCACGCCAGCACACACACACACACACACACACACACACACACACACACACACACACACACATACATACATACACAATGCAGGAGAGGGACCAACAGGGGACAACACATATAAACGCCTCAGGTTCCGGCGTGGCCGTAACACACTTAGAATCATCACCCAATTCTGCGTTTCTCCTTAGCTCTACACAGCGATGTATCATCTTTAAGGTAATTTTCTAGTTTTATGGCTCGCAACTTCACAGTTTTGGTTTAGCATTTCATCAACCTCATTTCCAGAAGCTGCAGCCAGCTGTTTTTTTTTTTTTTTTGCAAAGGAGGTATTAAAGAAAACACTGTACACTACCTATCCAGCACCAAATGACAGACAGACAAAGTTAGCGACTAGCTGGTGAACACAATGGAGCATTTAGCAGCTAAAGAGCCAGATTTTTCCCTCAGAGGTAGTGGAGACCAAAACAGAGCTAAAAGGAGAGTGAATATTGAACTTACATTTGCCTGAAAAAAGCAATGTGTATGCAGCTTTAAATAAGATGACTTTATGCAAGTTTATGCTAACTTGTGCAATTGCTCCAAACAGTATGGGTTGCATGTGCAAACATTTGGAACCACTTTCTAATAAATAATCAAACAATCTCATAAATAATAACTATGCTTGAATACTGGTTAATACATAATTTACCAGTGTTTCACAGATTAGATAAAAGCAACTTTTGGGTTTTTTCACAACACTTGATTAGTCTTTTTAGCTAGATTTTTAGGTATCAGGAAGACCCCTCCAAGGTAATTTCAACCATTTACCTTCTGAAAATGGGCTGCAGAGCACCTGGAATAAAATTCACTCAACAACTTATTAACATAAAAAAATCCCCTTTTCCCCATCCCCATCCAGTCACAGAGTTTAAACTAACGGTGGGCGGAAGCTAAAGATTACAATTGTGTAACTGCAATTTATTAATGACTTCTGCAGTCTTGATAGCTTATTCTAAAATGAGACACTGATGAGGAGTTTTTTACTTACCAACATTTATAACTCCGAATAAAAACTTTCTGACATGCATAGATAAACAATCCCATGTTCTAGCTTTGTTAAACCATTAAATCAATAGTTTACAAAATGTAGTTTGACCTTTTCATCTATCAACACTTTTATTCTTGCATCTTGCCAAGTTTCCACCAAGAGAGTTGCGTCAGCCGCTGACCAGCTGTGTTGCAGGCGATCCTGAAGGAACACTTAGTGACCAGACAAAGGATCAGTCAGTTTATGCTTTTAAATAGCTGAAAAAATATAATCTCACAATGAATTGATTATCAAAGGGAAATGAAGGTTTGTGCCAATATGTATTTTTTTGGAAGATTTGCGGCAAAATTGACTATAAATATGACATCATTCAATGAAAACTAGCTAGTGTCATAGGACACTAAATTTCTCCACTGTAAGACGTTATAATACTAAAATGAAACGTTACAATATCCATGAAACAGGGATCATACCTGTCATGCCAAATTTCAGTCTGATTGGTGTATCGTTCTGATTATTAAAGGAATAGTTTGACATTTTGGCATTTATTGATTTCAGTCTCATATTTGTCTATTAAATATGAAGCTTTAGCCAGGAGACGGTTAGCTTAGCTAAGCATTAAGAGTGACAGCAGGGCGAAGATAGCCTGTCAATGCTGTGTTAACATGTTAGCTGCAAACACAACACAGCTTGCCGTTTTTAGGCTCCAGTTTTTGTACAGATTTTTTTTACATTCCAGCTTTATATTTATCCTACAGATTTGCACTTTCATCTAACTCTTAGCAAGAAAGGAAATTAGCATATTTCCCAAAATATCAAACTATTTCTTTAATTAAATATTTGGCCCCATATAAACCCAGCTATTTGCTTAAAAAACTGATAAAGAAATCAGGTTGCGTTAAGGTGTCCACATGGCTCCCTCCTTACTGGTTTTTGATTTTGAAGGAATTTCTGTGATCCCCATATCCTGATTAACAACTGTAATGTCCTGCTATCTAAATGCAGTTTTTTGGTGTCTGTAGGAGAGGTCCAAACCCTCCCCAGTATGGGGCTCTATCTCACCCACATAATTAGGGTCAGATCTTATCACCCCCCCCCCTTCTCCTCCTCCCTCACAATCACTCCAGCTCTCTTTCATCTCCCCCAAAAGAATGCTTGTTTATCTTTCGCCCCCTCCAGATTGGACAAGAACAAAGATGCTTTTTGTGGTTATGTTTGTGACAGAGAGAGAGCACATATGCATCAATGTTTAAAAGAATTGCATATGAAAGCAAAAAGTGTGCGATATTTGGTGGATGAAGGAGCCTGTTTTGAACAATTATGTATGTTGAGTCAGCTGAAGATATTTTGAGTGGCCCAAATATCAGTTATGGAAAGGGTCTACTGTGCACATGCATGGATACACACACACGCACACGTTTCCATAGACTTATTTTGACAGGCTTAAATTTCAGGAATCGTTCCATCATCTCTGTGAAGAAAAAGAGATAAATATTTAGATATAAAGAGATTCTATTTAAGGCCCAGAGGGTGAGTTAGTGAGTGATATAAAGAGAGACGGGGGAAAGTGAGAGAGAGGCACTGTCAGTTATGTGTTTGCCTTTTACTGCTGCTGTCTGATACTCATTTACCTGCGCTGTTTATTCAATACATGAAAACAGCACTAAGTACTGTTTTTCATGTCAGGAGCTAATTGGACCATTTATGTGTATTTGTGTGTGTGTGGACCCTCACAACACTATCACTGTAGCGGCAAACAGTTGACACCTTGGAGAGTGAGTTACTCACCTCAGTCTCTGTGCTAGTGGTTTGAAAAGACAGCTCCTATTTGAGATTGTGAACACATGAAAACACACTCACAAATTCCTAAATTCATCTTTTAAACAGCACACAGAACATATTGTATGGAGAGAATTCCACATTTTTGGAGGAGTGGTATTGCGTGGTATTACGAGCCAATCAAATCACCTCCATCCTGGTCCCAACACTGGTAAAGACCAATCATATGTGATCTCCATTCCTCCACCCTTCCTGTGTGTGCATGCGTGTGTGTGTGTGCGTGTGTGTGAGATCTGGATATCAGGTAGGCTCTGCGGCTCCCATGTGGAGGGGAGGTGAGCTGTATGTTTGGATGGGGGGAGTGCTGATGGAGGAGAGACGGGGATGGGTGGAGGATTCAGGGTGGTGCAGAAGAAAAATAAGAAACAGCTGGCTGTACTGAGTCGTTGGCTTCTTGTCAAATGAGGGGAGAGGGGGAGAGGGGGAGAGATGGCGTCACTGAGCAAACTGTTACACTGGCTGAATGGATTGTAGTGCAGTAGTAATGCACATATGCAAATCTGCAAGTCTTATATTTATTGTATATTCATGTATTTATTACGTTTCCTTTAGTTCTTATAGTTCTTCAAACACATAATACTATCATAATATCATCTTTCCTAATCATTTTGTATCTTATGACCACTGGCTGCCCCAACTACCCAGGGTCCACGCAGGGATCATTACAGTTTAAGCTCCTCTGATGTTATGTCTCCCAGTTGAGCTGTTGCAACTTTTCTTTTGGAAAGCCATGTGTTCAAAGATTCCTCCACCCAGCCATTAAACACCTTCCCTGGGTTGGCCTGCTGGGAGTTCCACATTGCCGGACCTCTGAGGTTGCTTAAGTCAGTCACAGCCTTATTGGTGCTCATCCCTGAAAAGCAAATCAATTTATACTCACAAAAAGCCTATGGGATTACCTACAGTATGTGCATGCGTTGTTGAATTAAAGTGGCTGACATTTGGTTATGGTCAGTACTGATTAGAATAAAATTCACTTCATTCAATAAAGATTCACATGACACAGACCTGTTGAAGCAACATTGCTATAACAAAGTTCCTCCCCTTCTGCTGGACTTTGTTGTTTGTTGCTTGTTCTTAGATCTTAGCAATTACTATGTGAGCACAATGTGATCATTACTGACAGAAATGATGGCTAAAACTATTAAAATGAGACCCAAATCAGATACTGGCCAGTCGCCAGTATATTTCTACTAAGGTCCAAATCAACATTGGTCCAAATCAAACCCATACATCAGCCTGACCCCATTCACAGTCCCTTGCTGTGGGTGTGAACGTGTGTGACTTTACAACAGCAAATTTGATATTCCCTTTTTGAGGCTATTTAATTTGATTCATTTACAAGGTCGAAGGCTGCAAACACTAATTTCATATGGAAAAAGTCATTAATCACACAGCTGTGTAGCTGTGAATTAAAGATCCATGTTTTCACACTCCATGAATCATCTTGTGACTCCTTTGAGGATCATGAACCCCAGATTGAAACCGCCGTGTTAGTGGAATGAGGAAGTAACTGAAGGATGGAGAAAATAAATGGTTGTGTTGTGAGGTTCTTGGATTCAGAGCAGGGACTGAGAATTGCGGAGTGACCCCTCACCCCTCACAAATCATAGAGGAGTGTGAGTTTGGTCCATTAGTGGACACTTTGTGGCCATAACTCATGGTTCAGCCTGTACATCCCCACTGCTCCTACCCCTTATTTTTGCTCCTCAAGACCCCCACACCATACCCCACTAACCCTCCCTGCCCTCCTCAATCTGCCCCATACTCAACCCTATAATTTGGGTGAAAGATTCAGCGGCTGTTATTTTTATTGAATTCCAAATAACGTTGCTGAGATTACAGGCGACTGGAGCTCGCGGCTCTGTTGCGGGAGCCGTTCTGGGGCCAGTGGGATGCTGAGACTGGTGCCAAGGTGGGAGGTAGGGAGGTCATTGGCTGGTTTTTACACAGCGCAGGGGAAAACGCAGGGCAACAATCATCACATTTATAGATGGCTCGCTGCTCTCTCTGGGGCCCGAGCAGTTGCTGCCAGGTTTAAAGCCAGCCAGCGGGCTACTGGCCACTAATAAAGGGATTTCATCCACAGGGAGTTGTACAAGCACTCTGCAGTATACAGTGTGTGTGTGTGTGTGTGTGTGTGTGAGAGAGACAGAATGTGTGTGAAAATGTACATAAGTGTGGTGCATGCATACTTAAGCAAGTTAAAGTGTACAGCTAATTGATTTTGTATGCTAATGAGACTACTTCTGCATGTGTGTCCATGCATTGTATTAAAAGCTCTTCAGTGCAGCATGACAACATTCATGACTCAAACCTTTGCCATCCAGGGCTTCATGTCTTCTTTTATGAATTTTCACTGAATCACATCGACTAATTTGTTCCGCAGCAGTTGTGTTTTTGTTGCAGTTCCTAAGCGACGGGTCTATGATTAGCGATTATGAATGGAGGCCTATTTGGCCCTCTTCAAGGCCGACACAGTGACGTCAAACACAAGGCTGTTATTCATCCTTCCTCTCAATCAGTAGCGTATCATACTTATGATCTAATGTGTGTGTGTGTGTGTGTGTGTGTGTGTGTGTGGACCCCTCCTGGACCCCCTTGAGTTCGCCTACCAGCCCTGGCTGGGAGCTGAGGAAGCCATCATCTTCCTGCTGAACCGCATATACACCCACCTGGTCAAGCCGGCAAGCACGGTGAGGATCGTGTTTTTTTACCTCTCCAGTGCTTTCAACACCATCCGGCCAGCCCTGCTGGGTGAGAAGCTGGCAGCGATGCAGGTGGAGGCCCCCCCTCGTGTCCTGGATTGTTGACTACCTGACTGGCAGGCCACAGCACGTGCGTCTGCAACACTGTGTGTCGGACAGCGTGGTCAGTAACACTGGGGCCCCTCAGGGGACTGTCCTCTCTCCCTTCCTCTTCACCATCTACACCACAGACTTCAGCTACCACACAGAGTCCTGCCACCTTCAGAAGTTTTCTGATGACTCTGCTGTGGTGGGATGTATCAGCGGTGGTGATGAGCCTGAGTACAGGGCTGTGGTGGGGAACTTTGTTTCATGTGTGAGCAGAACCATCTGCAGCTCAATGCGACAAAGTCTAAGGAGCTGGTGGTAGACCTACGAAGGGCCAAGGCACTAGTGACCCCGGTTTCCATCCAGGGGGTCAGTGTGGACATTGTAAAGGATTACAAGTACCTGGAAGTGCAGATGGACAATAAACTGGACTGGGCTAAGAACACTCAAGCTCTTTACAGGAAGGGCCAGAGCCGCCTCTATTTTCTGAAGAGGCTGAGGTCCTTCAACATCTGCCGGACAATGCTGAAGATGTTTTATGAGTCTGTGGTGGCCAGTGCTATCTAAGTGCTATTTAATTTTATACTTATACCCACTTAATTTATCAAACCAGTATTATAGTGTATTATATTTTTTGCTTAGTACTTCTATTCCTGTGTGCACTGACGTGATAGTGAGCTGCTGTAACAAAAGAGTTTCCCCTCTGGGATCAATAAAGTATTTCTGATTCTGATTCTGATTTCTGAAGTTTTGTAATGTTGGAGTTGCCTTTTACAAGATTCTTGTTTTAAAACAAATCAGCTGGAAACATTAAAAAGAGTGAATTGGTGAGCTTTCGAGGTGGTGTATTTCAGGGGCCTCTTAAGAGATAAGATGTTCCAAGTTCTTTTCATAGGTGGAGTGTTTCTTATATATGAAAAATTGCTTTGAATTTATAACACAGTACAACGTAAAAAAAAACAACAACTGACAGTCAAAGTGCAACAGTCCCCCATATGTCTACAACACACCAGCTGGTCTGGTCAGTGTAACTTCTCTATTTGAGTGTTACAGAGTATAGTGAAGACCCCTCTGGTCTGTAAGTTTGAACCTCTGGGGTTCTACTTCCTCATGTTCCACATCACACACACACACACACACACACACACACACACACACACACACACACACACACACGTATACCACGTATACCACGTATACAACACACAGTGACACACACTGAGGCAGCGGTTTCCCAGAACTCCCCAGAGAGCAGGTTTGGTTACAGCTTTGCATGAATCGTAGCGGTGACACTGCAAACACTTGACTCCTCTACTGAGGGTAGTTCAGAGCCAAAATAGCCTCCGCTGCCTGCCCACCACATGTCTTAGTCCCAGACACAACACTGTTTCTGAGCTGGTAGCAGGTTCAGACTTTTCTCACACTTTAAATGACGTTATTGTCTGTTTAGTTCTGTCTCTATGAGTTCGGCTTTCAGTTCCCACCAGAACACCCTACACACCACAGCTGTCTTTAGTGTAACCTCCTGGATGATCCCCTGACTAATCCTCCTGTAATGATACTCTAATCACTGGAGAGACCCCCAAGCCAGGACCTGAACTGTGGACAAGAAAGCCTGAACTTGCTTGATGCCTTACACAACACAGTAAAGAACCATTATCAACACAAAATGTTCCACTTACATTTACCTTAATGCTAGTAGATACATGTTCGTATGTAACACACAATTGTTGCACTGCAAAAGTTAAAAAATGTCACATTAACTAACATGCAAATAGAATGTGTTTCCATCCAGTGGGCAGAGGCTTCCTTAACGTCAATAAACACATCCAATCAAAACAACTGGAAATAGTCATTCAAGAGGAAAAGTTGCTATTGTTCTTTGGTGCCAACTAACTTGGCTGCATCCCGTTTCTCGTTAACATGTGAAGATGAAAACAAAGGTATAGGTTTGGTGATATTCCAATACAGCAACAAATGTACACTATCAACATTTACGAAGGATTACATCTACTTTTTAACTGTTGTTAGATGCAAACAAAACATGTTGTGGACCAATATTTGCGTGATAAATGCATTTGTATCACATTACCATCACATTATTTCTTTATCAATTCAAATGAGCATATGAAACAGAAACATTTAATTGCTAAATTTATGCATCATAATTTAAATAATTTGAGTATAACAAGATTCAGCATACTGGAGTATACTGGTTCTCAACCATTATTGGCTTGTGACTCTTTATAGCCAATGCATGGTATTGCAATGCATACCCCCTCATCACCGGTTGCATATTATATATATATATATATATATATATATATATATATATATATATATATATATATATATATATATATATATATATATATATAGTCCTGTACAGGTGGATCAAAGAGGAGGTAAAAGTGTATAGCTCACAAGAAAAAGCAAATATTTGAGAAAAATCTGAAAATTCGAAATAATTTTGGGTAGAAATATGTTTTTTCTTGTTACTAACATCTCTTGACCCCTCAGATTTATGTTGCGACCCCTTGGTGACCTGACCCCTAGGTTGGGAACCATCGCTCTTGCAGAAGTGCAAGAGTTAAAGCCATAAAACAGTCACTTAGCCCTTTCTTAGATCCTTGTTCATGAGCAAGCAGCACAGTGTCAGGCTCAGGAACAACTAACATGTAAGCGTGCATGCATCAGTTCAGTTTACTTCTGAAGTAATTTGGATGGATGAGAAGATTGATACGACTCTCATGTCTGTTCGTTCAATATGAAGCTACAGCCAGTAGATGGCTTGCTTAGCTTAGCTTGAAGACAGTAAACAGCTGGCCTGGCTCTGTCCAAAGGTAAAAATGTCCACCAACACAACTTAAGTATGTAAAAATAATCAATCTTCTCATCAAACTCACTGCGACAAAACAAATAATGATAATAGATAATAGTTTGATAATAAAATGTCAAACTATTCCTTTAACAGTGACCCTTGACCAGAAGCCCATTACTAAAAGAGAGAGACTTTAACCAATCATTGCCCTAGTTGCATTTGCAATAGTCAATAAAAGCTTCTGTGAAAACCTTGAGGAACTTCTCTGTCTGTCAGGATCCTCCTTAAATCATTGTCTAGTGTTACTGTACATTCCTCTTCTGTCTGTGACTGAGAAAACGGGCAGCTGTCTCACTTTTTTTTCTTCTTTTTTCAGACATTTGAAAAATAGTTTTCCAGTCTATAACTGCTGCCCTTCCCTTTCTTTGCCCCTCCACTGGCCTGGAGTTGTACAGCCATGTGACCTCTGACCCGTAAACGGCATGGAGTCTTGTTGATGTAGTGAGCGGAGAGGAGCTGGGCTGCAGCCCATGGCAGCTTCTCAGCGGTTGCCAATAAAGCAGCACTGTGATTTACTTGGGCCACTGCTGCCAAAAATAAGCAGAATAGAGTTAAACTTGTCCTTGGCAAAGAAAGATGTCTGATTCCTGATTGTGCCTTGGCCAAGAACATCTCTCCCCTGCCTCTAATATACACAAACACAGACACACACACCAGCTCTGTCACCCCTGATTCGTTGTGTACGTGTGTGCATGTGTGCTTGTATAAGTGTTCACTCAGACCCAACATGTGTTGTGGCTCATCAAGCCAGAACATGGAAACTGTGAGTGGCTGCAGATGTTGAGAAGGGGAGAAGATGAGTTTTTTTTGTTTTTTTTTTTGGTTTTAACATGCTTCCTCGCACTCCACTAAGACGCCTCGGCAGACCTTCGTCTTATCCCACAATCACTGGGGCTTAGAGTCTCATTGTCCACATAGTTCTCACTGTCCATCACCTCGCATCTCTGTTCAGTCATTCCCTGAGGATTAGGGCACCAAACTGTATCTGAATTTACTGCTGTGTCTGTAGAGAAATGCACTGGGTCAAATAGAAAGGGCAAATATAGTGAGAGTCAATTTAGATTTGTAATCCAAAGGTCATAAATCTGAAATGTTTGCTTGAATGTCTGATTTACAGTTTTTGAGGGAAATTAAAAGTAAGCTGACTCCCAGATCGATCAAGGATGAATAGAAAGGAACCACAAAGACAGACAGTTGGGGAGTGAGGAAGAGAGAATTCCTCAAATATGAGTGGGCGAACAGAACAGACAGTACCATCCATTGATAATGCAATTAACAGGCACTCATGCTTTCAGCCATCATGACTAATCCTGAAATGTCACAGCAGCCACTCAGGAATCCAACCGCAATATCCCCACGGTAATCGCTTTTGGCATCCGGATGGGCCTTCGGACGGACTGCTGCGCTGCACAGAGGGTTATTCACCAGAGGAGACGTGTGGGAGAAAAAGCTTGACCTTGGGAACTATACATTAAGCCTGTGGTGTTACAGATCTCTCACCATTGTCCTCACACTAGCAGGGATTCTCACATTCCCCCCACACACACCTGTCCGTGTGTGTCTGGGATTTTGAGTGGCGATGGTGCTTTTCGGGGTCGTGAGGTCACCCTGTGTGGTAATGTGTGCACACCTTTTTATCGTCTGAACAGTTGTTGTGTCTGCAGTGCGTGAAATCCCTCAAAAACTTTCTGAATACATCATCAGACTAGTTCTTGGGTTTTTCATTTCAGTCAGCTGCAGCTCCAATTTTATTTTGGATGTACCGACCGCAAAGGTTTTGAGGCTAAATATCAAATAAATACACAAAAATATTCTGTGATACAGCAGTCATGGGAAGGCCTCCGGTAAGTCTCTAGTTTCCTGTCATTTCCTGTCAGTGTTTGCCATGAGAAGCTTGTTTAAGATATTCTATTTTACCCAGGTGTAGATGAATATAAAAATAACTAAATGGATAACATATATAAAATCTAAACGGTCTTGCAAAATCAGACAATGGTTAATATCCTGCTGTAAAAACCATTAGAACTTCTATGAGTCAGATATTGCCAAATTCCTGGACATCCTTTTCAAGAGTTTCAAAATTCAAGAGTCCAATTCAACTCTTGCATCCAAGTTTAATGTTTAATTTTGACAGATTCAAGTGCTGATGTATTTCAACATTACTGGTTCACAGGCTCTTTCAACCTAAAACACTTATATAAGTATAAAAAATATAATGGCTGAAATTTGGTTGTAACATTCAAATGATGTGCAAAAAGAGGAAAGCAGTGTCTCTTGTTTAGGTAGAGAAGACCCAGATGATCTGATTTTTCAAAGCTTATATGGAATCAGAAGTGACTTTTTACACTTGTTGATAATGTAGAGAATATCCCTCTAGAGAAGACTGGAAAGTACCACAGGACTAGTGGTAAACAAACTAAAACCATGTCCACAATAATGTGAATAAGTCTGAAGACATATGTTTTCTACAGTCTGGCCTAGATAAGTGGATATATTTAAAAACACTAGTCTTGTGTTGGACTGAAGAAAATGAAACATATGTCACAATATTCAAAAACTCACATGGCCAACATACTTCTGCTTGCCAGCTATGGTACATAGAAGCCAAAAAATCTCTCTGGCTTATTAGGTGTCTAATTATAGAGTATCACACAGTGTATTTGAGCTATTTCTTCTTTCAAAGGTTACATAGTGTTGGTTTAATCTGACTATAGTTGGGCAGTCAGACTTTCATTGTGCATGTACTGCTGACAGTTGGCTGTAGTTTTTGTTGTATCAGGCACCATTGGATCAAGTCGGCCCTTATCAGCAGCCATTCAGTCAATTCAGCATGTTGAAGAGGTTGTTGCAGTTGGTACAAGTGGTCAGTGATTTCACCCACTCAGTGCAGTTTCTCCGTATTTTTCACCTAAGCGAAAGACAAAAGGCTGACAATGCCGGTGCAAAGCAAAGAAAAACATTAAAAAGGCAGTTGTACTTTTTAATTTGGCATATTCTTAGTTCAGATCTGAACAAGAGCATTATTTCCCCCCCCCCAAGAGCTTTGTGCCAAGTCCCACCCCTACTGTGCCTCTGACTGGCTACCTCTAACCCTACCCCTAACCTTAACCAACCTAACCAACAGAGGCAACAAATACTAGCCAATCAGAGGCAGTGCTGGCGCAAAGCCGGTGGGAAATAAAATAATGCATTACAAGGTATTTTAAACAGATTTACACTAGGTTAATAGTAGGCTAGTTGTTTTGAGCATCTTCTGCAGAGCTCTAGGGATGAGAATGTCGGCCGGTCGGTCAGTCCACCACTTTGGACCAGATTAAAAAAGCTAATAGCTGCTAATAACAGCTATTAGATGTATTGCCATGAAATTTTGTATAGACATTCATGGTCCCCAGATGAAGGATGAATCCTACTGACTTTGGCGGTCCCATGATTTTTCATCTATCACAACTAGCAGAAGTTTTCTTAACATCTACTTGATGGATTGGCACAACATTTTGTAGACATTCGTGGTGTTTAGTGCCAATTAGCAAATGTTAGCATGCTAACACTAAACTAAGCTGGTTAACAAGGTAAACGGTATACCTGCTAAAAATTAGCATGTTAGCATTGTCACTGTGAGGATGTTAGCATGCCAAAGTACAGCCAGTACGCCAGAGCTGCTGGTGTGGATGTAGACTCTTAGGGGCGAATTCACAAAAGGATTGTGCGGCTTTTGTGGCCGCTAAACCTGCGTAAACACGACAAAAATAAACCGTGTAATTCTCAAAGCACCCGCAAAGGGTGAACTGCGACCCTAACTGCGCTGCCAAGCAAATAGCATCTCTGAAAAACAAGTCAAAATTCACAAACAACAGTGCTAATAGCCACACGCAGTTAGAGTAAAAATATTTGTGTCGTCAGAGAGTTGATGGTAACTGAAGCACATTTATAAAGGGGCGTCACACCTGGACTTTTCCAGTGATCATGGCAGCAGTGATTGTAGCGATAGCGCATCACAGTACATCATATGCGCACAGGTGGCACAGAGACAGTACCATACCTGATATCCACCATGAGGGAATGAAACTGTAAAACAACATGAAACCTGCTGCTGTGAGAAACGGAGACGATGGTTACGCACTGTAACAGTCCAGCATCTCTTTCCACATGAGTGGAAAGCAGGCTATTGTTCTTGCAACTGCATTTGTAACATTTCTTGACTCAAATGTTGCTTAACCTTGTCATGTGATCTGCTGCTTCAGTATATCTTAAGAACAAACATTACTGGGACCAATACAGAGAATTGCAGATGAACATTTAACAGATGCAAAACAATGGCAAATTGCACTCAGCTGCAAAACCTTACGGCTGTGTTTGCGCTGTAATATCATTAGTGGCAATATCTTTTGTGAAACGGATCTTGAGACGGGGCAGATAGCGGTTGCAAATGATGCTCAATTCATGGTGCTATCAGCGGCCTCAATTCATTGTTTGTGAATTCGCCCCTTAGTCTTATGTGGATTAGGAACACAAATTGCTGTATAGTTATTATCTTTCAAAGAGTTGCAGAATGTTAGCCCCTAGCTGGCCATCAGCTGTAGTCTGCTGCACGTTCAAGTGCAACTTTGCAACTTAACAGAGAGGGTGTAAAGCATTTGTCAGCCTCGGTCAGTGTGGTGTGTCGGGTGGACAGTGCCGGTGTTAAGGCCCACACCAATTTTTTCAAGGGTCTCAATACTCACAGCAGTGGAATTACCATTGTTAACAGGTAGCAGTGATGACCCTTGATCAAATTACTGTATCATGGCATTTTTTCATGCTTTTACATGGCTTTTTCAAATGCACAGTATCCACGACAGGAAGAACATAGCCTGATTGTGCTCTTTACAATGTATTTCACATACCGTACAATCTTCTGGCAAGCACTTGAGTCGCTGTACAGTTGAGACAAACAGGTGTAAGTACTCCTGACTCTTGCCTTGTCTTTTCCTGTTAGCATAAGGAGGAGGAAGACTGTGATTTTGGCTCGATTATGACTTAATGTGGATGATGATGACAACGATGTCAATGATGCTGATGACAGTGATGATTTGTCTTACATTGCTTGTTTTCAGCACCTTACATCGGTGACTGGCTTACGCATATAATGTTAGTGTAACTTCTCGCTGCCAAACCAATTCCCCACTTGGACAAATAAAGTTGAAACTTGAACTTGAAACACCCCTCTCATTATTCTTTCACTCTCTCTTTCTCCTCCTGATCACTCCTTCCCTCTTCTACTCGTCCCATAACCCCCTCCACCTTTCCACTGAGGACCCAGAGCCCTTATGCAACCCAATCAGGACCCTATTTAGGGAAATCAAGTAAAATAAACTGTGATGTGAACTGAATCCAAATAGAGACCGTTATATAAGAATGAGGTTGCTTCATAGATGAATGGCTCTTGGAATGGACATGGATTCCCAAGGCTGCATTTATTTTCATTACCATCGGAATAGCTTCGCCTGTGAGTGCAGTGCCGAACGAGAACGGAAAGCAAATGAGAAAGAAATTCAACTGAACTAATTTAATCTTAAAGAGTCACTCCCCAATCCCACGGTTTAAACATGCATCTAAGTGATTGATGTTTTTCAATAAACAGCACCCAGTGAATCAACAGTTTCCCATGTAGATTAGCTGAGGGCTATAGAAAGCTTGTAGATACAGGTGTGCAGGTTTACATGTGTGTTGGTTCATCTGTGTGTTACTGGATCACATTCCTCGTCTTTTTGCTGGTTCGTCCTGGCACGTTGGGATAACACCGAATCGCCGGCTTGAACTGCCTCTATCTTTCCTGACGTTGCCTCTGGATGTGGTGCAGAATCGCACCGTTGTGTATTCACAGGAGACAATGCTGATAATCCTTGAGAAATGTAACTTTTAGTTATGAGGAGTGCTGCATGATTTGGATCAGGGTTATGGATTTTTACACAAGGCTCTGACGCATGATTCTGTCAACAGATACGACACACAAACGTTTACGCAGAAAGACTTCAATGTGCAAACAGCACAGTGTGGAGAGAAATAGTGTTTGTTTTTAACATGAGAGGAAACTTTAATGATCCTGCAGGGAAATTGGGTGGCTGCAGTGGTAACATACTGTAGTGTGATTCATCAAAGGGAGAAAGGAATATAGCAAACATAGGGTATTTAACATGAAAATATGAGTCACTCCATGATAGGGGTGTGTCAAAATGTCAGTCAAACACAATTGTGTTGGTTTGGTTTCAAAATAGGGAGGCATACATTGAAGTCTAGGGTTCAACACCCAGACAGAAAAAAAACTGTGAATCTGAATACATACTTAAAAAAAACAAATACACATAATGAAACTGGTCTTCGTTCCTTCCATAAATTTGACAGAAGAATTAGAAATAATTAGAAATTATTTATGTACTAACTCTACAAATAATATTTGGTGGATGGAGAACTGATGGAGAACTGAAGACAATGCTGTATTGACATCTCTAACCACAAACAACGAAAAATAAAAACCTAAATAAATTAATAAATAACATTTAAATTTAACAATTATTTCTCCAAAAACATACAGAGGAGATGGAATGTTCTGAGCCCTGAGTAGTGTCTGCAGAGCTTCCTGTAAGGCTGGGTACAACACCAACAAGCTCCACCAATCAGAAGGTTAGCACAGTTCAATCTGGAGCTGTCTATCACTTGAACTTTTAAGAAAGTGTAAGGCTTTGGTTTGAGGCTCTGCATTGCATTTCTACTGTCTTTTACAAATCGGAACGTTTTCGATATAAAATGAAAAGATGATACTGCTTTGCATATTCACCATTGAAAAGGCGACACCAGGACAAATGTCGTCATTTTTATGCGCTGGTTGGCCGGCGAGTGAAGCTGTGGGACAGATACCAAAGAAAAAATTGCGTAATGACTTTTAAATACCAATATCATTGCGTTAATGGAAGGGTCCCACCCACAGCAGGAGGTTGACAGAATGGAGCAGAGAAAACATGAGACTGGCACCAGACCAGCTTCCACCCGGCTGCCCTGAAGGATGCGCCCAGTATCTGCCAGTCCCACTCTCTCTCTGCTCAGTACTGAAAAACCAGTGTAAATGTTACATGAAAATGCCAACACTACCTAAATGTTACAGAGAATTTTACTGAAAGGAGTAGCACATTCCCCAACACTGTGCAAACAATGTTCACACATGCGAATACAAAGCAGCAAAATATGCATGTTGGATATTCTGAATCAGAGCGTCACTCCTACTGTATATTGAAGCAAACTTCCTTGCACTGCTAAACGCATGTTGGGCATTATTAATTGCTGTGTTTGCCATGTTGCAAATGAGCTGATTCAGTCCTTGAACTTAGATTTAGTACCACCTCCAGAGCAGTGCTGAAATTTAGGTTCAGGAACGCATTCTCAAAGCTAGTACAGTGAAAAAACAGAAGCTATGATGAACACTATGCATTAAGTTATGGGTTGTTAAGTTCTTATAGTGGAAAAGGCCTATATGTGGCCTAATAGGGAAAATCCAGGTACGAAAACGACTTGCCGCTGCTGGCAAATATATTATTATATATTATATCTGTGAGTGCCACGTAATAATTGAAGGTGACCCACTTGAGTGTGTCAGCATTTTTATCAACTCAGAGCTTCTCTCATTTGGATTTTGGCAGCTGGACAGTCAGAGGGCAGTGTTAAAAGAGTGTACATTTTAGTGAGAAAATCAGACGGAAACTGCTGAAGTGTGGGAAAGATTACATTCTTGTTCAAACATACTTAAACAAACTATATATATATATATATATATATATATATATATATATATATATATATATGAATGATATGAAAGTATATATAATACAAATAAGATTCTATAATTGATGGGATATACACAATGTTAAAAATTAAGCGACCTTAAGAGTGTGAAGTAAACAGATTTAGTCAGATTTAGAAACTGAAATCACTTCCTGCCGTTAAGCACTTGGCTTGCTCCGTTCACTGTGTCGGGCTAAAAATTGACATTGGCTGTGTAATGAGTGGCTGGAATAGATTGGAAAAGGAGATTACCATTTCCCAAACTCAGACTAAACTCTGCCCCACTTTCCATCTGACTCGCTGAGGAATGACAGAGAACAGAGAAGAAGCACATGACAATGAGGATGTTGATGCCGAGGAAGAGCGTTGGGTGCGTTTTAGTGATCCATCTCTTGTGTATGAGCTTGAGGAAGACAAGGCTTCACACACATCTCAGCTGACACCCCATTTCAGCCTCTGTTCAAACTATTTGGTAATCCCACTCTCTACAAACGAGGCCTCGTTCCCAAAATAAACATGGCTGAATGACCCTCGTCATTCATCTTCAAGTATGAGACACAGGTGCTTCTCTTTAATCCCAGCTGGCTGGTATATCTGTTATCTTTGTATATAAACATCAAGATATATTGATGTACTGTTTTTATCTATAATGCAGGAAAAGCTTTGCAGGAGCATTAAGCGTTAAGGGCGTGTTTATGTAATGTAAGCATGACAATGCCACAGAAGGCCCTTACCATAGATAGCACAAAAACATCCATCATCCCTCTCACTCCTTCCATCCCTCACTCTGTGCCCAGGCTGCTTCCTGTAGCTGAGCTCAGCACTGATATCTGCTGCCCATCCCTATGCCCCGACCTTTGCCCTAATGTAGCGGATAAGGAAGTGTCAGTGGGAACCGGCAGGGTCAGGTCAGGTCTCAGTCCTGGGATCCTGGTTCCTGGCTGCTCTGCGGGCCCCTGTCCCTCCCTGCATCAAGCCTTCCACATGTGTTTCCTGTTGTTTTTCAGACTAGCAGCGCTGTGCCGGCCCACCGTAGCAGAACAGGGGCCTTTTCCTGAGGCTTTGTTTGGCCTGGCCTCTGGGAATGGCTTAAATTTAGGTGCGTGTGACAGAATACCCCCCAACTTCCACAATCATCATGTGTGCCACAGTCACACATGCCTCCCCTTTCTGTCCAAATTTCTAACCTGAGAGCAGAAGATCAGGTCTCTCCACAACTGTAAGGGAGAGGGGGAGAGGTAGAGGAGTGAGTGCTTATAAGTGTGTGTAGTATGGTTAGTGAGATATGGATCCGCTCAATACTGCTCTTTTATTAAATCCCAGAGATGTTTAAACTATTTTGATTAGATATTTATGGGAGAATTAATTAATCTTGAAACAGATTATCTACAGACAAGATTGACAGTTGAGCATGAAAAATCATTTTTGACTTTGAAAAAAAACAGGTTACAACCCCCCACCTCAGTCCTTACCTACTATACTATTATCACATGACCAACGTTCCATACATATGTCACATGATAACAACTAAGCTAAGTAAACTCTTTCTGCTTATGAAAACTGTGAGACATGCCTAAACGCTCCAGAAAAAGCGACTGAGTGGACCTTTAGTTAAGATTTTAATAGTAGTATAGTAGTATTAGTAATAATACTAGTAATTATAGTGTCCTTTAGTCTAAAGGCTTAGTCACAGCAAAATGTTGTGGCAAAATGAGTTTAATTCAGTGGAATAGCCACTGTGAGTGGATTTGCTCTTGGAAGCAAAGTAAAACCGTTAGAATCTTTTGCGTAAGTTTCATCTTTCATCAACTCATCAACTTATAAACTGCTCTACAAAAGAGGCATGAGCAGGGCAGGAATTTCACAGGTGGCCACTTATGGCCTTGATGCCCTGGCATGTGGCCTTTGTGCCCTCAAGAAATTTGCCCCTCTGCAGGCCAAGTGGCCTTGCCCCTAAAATTATGAAATTCCAAGCCTTGACGAGTTGACGGTACAAATCCATCTTTTTTTACTATCCATGCAAGTATTCCCTACGTCACTGAGCTTTGAGCACCACCTATTTCGCTAGGATGTGCAGATGAACTTTGCTGTGCCACTTCCTGGTGTGACTGGCCTTCAGTGCTGTTTCAGATACTGACCTTGGGCCAGTGTGAGTACTAAGTCTAAAAAATCTGAGCAGAAAAGAACATTTCAGCAGCAGGGATCATTTCACAAGTCAATACTGGAGCTGCAGAATCGTTTCAAGACGTTCAAAGCTTAATTTGATACATTACTAAAAATGCTGGAAGCTCACATCAAAATGAACTGGACCAATTACTGCAATTCAGCTGATTCTGAAAAGTAGTTAAAAACAGTGTTGTGCATGCACGTGCTGAAAGAGCGCTATTCATTGAACACGCTCATTCTTTTGATCAACGGTGAACTGAATTTCCATTTGCATCCGTAAGATGGGTGAGCGTCCTTAACTCACGCACTGTGTGTTTTATGGCACCCAGCATGCCGGTGTGAACTATGAACCTGAACTAGTTCATTTTAATCTGTGTGAACTGCACTTTGAGCTAGCTCTTGTGAAGTGTGAACTTGCACAACACTGGTTAGCAGTATGGTAGACACACAGACACACACACACACACACACACACACACACACACACACACACACGGCTCATGGATTTTTAAAGATGCTCATGTCTCTAGCTAGTTCATTCATACATTCACTGACCATAAGTCAGACTTCACCTACTTTGATCCTTTTAACAGATGCGATGAAAAGTGGTCCAAAACTCTTTTGTGTAAACATAATGGACTAAACATATTTATTTTTATTTACAGTAGAGTGTCTATATGAGTGACAAAAGCCCTGAGAGTGTGACTGAAGATTCAACATGTCCCACTTTAATATTAACCAGTGGAAATTGCACTTCTATTTTTACCTAATTATCTCCAGTGGAGTGCAAGGCCAGGCTGTTTGTACCGCCTCTGATTTTTCCACGAAGGGGGGAGTATGTAGAGACTATATTAGAAGTAGCCTCAACTGTTTCAGAGCAAGCCTCCTCTGCTCTCTCTCAGGCTCTCGCTCCTCTGCTGGGACTCGTCCTGAGGGAGAGATGTTTTGTTCGTGGCCTTTTTAATTGAAAAGACACCAAAACCCGAACCACCCCCAGCCCCGACAGAAAAACGGCTCTCTCACATTTCTAGGATCTCAGGACGCCCCTCGGCGTTGCCCCCCAAATGTTTTCCATCAAGGAACCCGGCACGCTAATTTACAGTGTGGTGAGAAAAAACTGGCGGCTCAGCAATTCACTCTCTTACCCCTCCTCTTCCCACCAACCGCCATCGCCACCCCTCCTTCTCCTGGTTCTCTCTTTCTCCTCCTCTTTACTGACACAGCAGTACTGTGCCAGTGTATGACATCACAGGCTCATCTCCAGAGCACGCCAAAACATTCCCAGCAGCGAATAGAGGAGGGACAGGAGAATGGCTTCCATATGGGGTACACCCCCCAATCCCCCACTCTTTTACCTCTCCCTCCTTTTCCACGGGGGCGGAGGTTGATGGGCATGATGGGAGGACAAGAAGAAGAAGAAACAAGAGAATTGGCAGTTTATCTTTCCGAGCGAAATTTGCTTTCATCTTTAGTTGGCGCGGGGCGTTTGCCCACAGCCAAGCCTGCTCTCCCAAATCTATCATTTTATCATCTCTGTGTAGACAGGAAAGACTGCTCATCAGGTCTCTTTCTCTTTTGCTTGGTGATTGAGGAAATGGTAACTGGATCTCGGTGCTGGGCTGCTCTCCTTCCAGCCGCCGCAGGTTTGGCTTGGCTGCGGGCCAGCCAGCTGCCTGACACTCCATAGCATGGGAACATCCTGCCTCCCTGGCCTGACTGCAGCACCAGCTCCCCCTGAAGCACCATACATACCGACCAGGACACACACACACACACACACACACACACACACACACACAGACAGACATGTTCGTTTCACTATCCCCATGGGTTACAGTCATTGACATAATGCTTTCACTAGCCCCTTACCCTAACCTTAACCATCACAACTAAGGGCCTATTCTTAACCCAATTGTAATCTGCACCCTAAAACCAAGTCTTAACCCTCAAAAAGCAGCCTCTACCCACAATGACAAAAGTTCCCTTGGGTTAGTGTGCATTCAGGTTAAAGTCCCCACTGGGATATAAGAACATGATATAACACACACACACACACACACACACACACACACACACACACACAAATCATTTATTTATTTGTGTCCACATCACTGGAATAAATACATAAACAGTAAAGATTCAAGATGCAGCATTTCCATATGGGGCTGATTTGAGGTCACACACACATGCACACACACACTGAAGAGGCAGGTTGTCACATATAAGAAGTGGTGGTGCAGCAGAGTGTGTGTGACTGACTGTACTCTAGTGGAGTGGAGAGAATCGAGGCCTGCACAAAAAGATTAATGAATGTCTGCCCTTTGTTCTCTTTCAGCCTAGGGGGGTTTATGGCCCTACAGTTCCTCTTAAATCCCACAAACACACACACACAAACATGCATGCACAGACGCTCTGCTCCTTTATATCCCAAACACAAAAGTCCAGGGCTCCCTCTCTTTCTTCAGGCTTTGATTTATAG
Source organism: Siniperca chuatsi (assembly GCF_020085105.1). Classification (NCBI taxonomy): domain Eukaryota; kingdom Metazoa; phylum Chordata; class Actinopteri; order Centrarchiformes; family Sinipercidae; genus Siniperca; species Siniperca chuatsi. The sequence goes on from NC_058052.1 coordinate 5,902,624, forward strand.
GTCCTCAGTCAGGGTGAAAGGCGGCCCACAGATGGAAAAGTGTGTGTTTTGTGTGTTTGCATGTGTGCGTATCTGTGTGTGCATCTGTGCATACTTGCACAAATGTATTTGCAAGTGTGTGTTTGTGTGCGGTGTGTGCGAGGAGATCAAGAAAGAGAAGCCTTCTTCAAAGCGGCTCTAAGATGCCATGGAAGTGGAGCCTTTGTTTAGCTGCCTTGTTATTTTTCCCATTAATCATAGTTAATGTCCGTCTAATCCTTCCTGCGCTGCCCTGATTGCTGGCCGGGGGGGTCATCATCAGCAGACAGAAAAAATAACACAAGAAGAAGAGGGAGATGAAGAAGGAGGAGAAAAAGACGAGGGGGCACTTGCAGCACCTCAACTCTGACCATTGTTTCCACCACTCTTTCTGGAGCCATTGTTCTGCCAATTGATCACTGCTGATTGAGTTGAGATATTTCAAGGGTTAGATACCGCCGTCCTGATCAAAGGAAAACTCCCTCAATTAATCTGCTGGCATGCTCAGCGGATTAACACATTCTTGGCCCGCTGTCTGCAAACAATGTAAGGAAAGAAAAAGAGAAATGGCGGAGTTGGGAGGAGAGGGAGGAGCTGATGGTGGCAGTGGTGGTGGTGGTGGGGCGAAGCAGCAGGTGACCCAAGGGAGTCGCAGGAAAAGCTGCTCCAGCAATCAAGAGGGCTTAGTCGTATTTCCTTCCCTCAATGTACTCCTTGTCCTAGAGAGTCTGTGTGTGAATGAGGGGGGTGGAAATATATACTTTTAAAAACATCAATATTGTTCCATTGGCTTTCTACATGGAAATTGTATAAGTTCCATACATGATGATTTTTCCCAGGATGTGTAGCAGAGCTCGAGCCAGGTTGTGTGTGCCAAAGCTGAGTTCCCAGGCAGGAACATGAAGGCCTTCTAATTTAATGTTTAATCAGGTAGAAAAATAAAAAACAAAAAGGCTGGAGTGTGTGTGCACCTGCTTGGCTGCTGTTCCTGTGTGTGTGTGTGTGTGTGTGTGTTAGTAAGGGTTATGTTTTTGTGTGTTCACATTAGTTTTTAATTAGTTTAATTAGTTTAGTTAATTTTGTTGTGATTTACAATGTTTTTAATTGATCGCACCCACTTGTGTAGGTGCGATCAATTAATTATGGCTATCAGAATTATCAAACATAATTCTAAATAACTTTAATGTATAAAGTCCTCGGGGGCACCACTCTTCTTAAAGAAGAGAAATGATAGCCAATTAATTGAATGAGTCTCATAAAATACAAATACACTAAACTATCAATTTGGAACTCTGATTAATAATTAAATTAATAACTATAACCAAATTACCATTAGCTAGCAGGTTGAAGGATCCAACAAAACACTGGCGCTAAACTTCGGTTGTGCTGCGTGTTTCTGCTCCGAGCAGATTACACGGCAAAACCAGGAGGAGAGAGTTCAGGTGAGTGTCTGCTAGTGAGCAGACAGCCACGGCCGTCCGCCGCAGTGCAGGATTCCAGGAGAAAGAGAGTTAAAACAAAGCATTGCTGACCCTTTTATTGACCTGGTGAAATCCGGGTCACACGTCAGACTGGCCAATGTTGCGTTCGATGGCTCTCAGGATTGTGGGACAAAAGAGAATGCAGTCTTCCAATGAAAGTTCAGTTCAACAATCACCCAAATGAATGAATTAATCTGTAGAGTCCCAACAATTAGTATTTGTGCATACATTCAGTTGCCAGTTTCTTTAGTACACCTAGCTAAAAATAATGCAGAATTTACAGCGATGAGTAGTCTTTAGGTTGAGTTCAGACAGAAAGCGAAGTGAATGTTATAGGGCAAAACTGCATACAAAGTCAACTGAAAGATGCGAGTGTGTGCGACTGAACACAAATTTGCCCAGGGCGGCACAAACTGAGGGGAAGATGCGTGTGCTTGAGCTGAAAATGTTTGAACTTGAGAAATAACAGAAAAAAAATGAAGTTTGTGGTGAGTTGTAAGATCATTCAGAGGCTGAGCTGTCACACAAACACAAACAGGTACACCCCCCAGTACACATGGTTGGTGTGTCTGTTTCTAGCTAGCTCACAGCTAACATCTGTACTGTTGGTACATGGCTGTTTGGGGCATATAAACATGGAGTACACAAACAGTCAAATTTGCATGAATGAAGCAAGGCGAACATTCGCTTTCATGCTGTCTGATCATACCTGTATAACGTCAGCAGTAAGTACATTACGCTGTGATCTGAATCATGACATGCAGTAACTAATGTACAATAGTCACAGTGCTCAAGATGGGACAAAGCAAGGGCTAACAACTTTATCCAGCACGTTGGCTAACTGCATCTTAAGCCGTTGGAATTTAGGTGATATTATGAACTATTGGTAGTACCGGCCCACACAGATATTGGACCAATCAAATTACCAGTACTGACATCATCAGTCGGAACCAAAAACATCTCCCTGGAGAACACTAATGTAGTGGGAACTATCATGGCAGAAAAATGAATAAAACTTAAATTTCCTCTTTTTGGTAGTAACTTAATTTTGACCAAATACATACAAGTCAAAACACACACTAAGGATATATATACTGATTTCATAGCAAAAAATTGTAAAAATCTATTTGACTCTGTAGTATAGTCTCGTGATAATGGTTGAAGAAAGGAGGAGAAAAGGAGGGAGAGATTATGAATGAAAGGAGGGAGTGAACAAAGCAGATTCCAGGCTCTCTGTTTGCCTTTTCTCTCTCTGTGTGATGTATTTACTCTTCAACATTTCCTGTAAAGGAGGAGGAGGAGGAGGAGGAATAAGTGGAGGTTAATGGGTTTGATTTCATAAGACTGACATACTCACCCCAACGTCTGTAAGGGTTTGTGTTGGAACTCGCTCTCAGAAATGTTTGGCAGAAACTGTCTGCAGCTCTGACTCATTAGATCACAAACAGAATAAGAGCCACTTTAAATCACAGAGAACAATAAATATTAAGGATTTTCACGATGTTACATCGATGATGACATATTGGCAAATTGCTCTTCACAATAGAGTACTGGCACAGTACATGAGAACCAGGATCTCACGTATAGTCAAAAATTGGTAATGCCAATTGCACAATTTATTTTACCTTTAAAGGTGGAGTAAGGGATTCTGGAGAAAGATTGTTGATATTTGAACTCAACAGCCAAACAAATGCACCTCTACCTTCAGTGCTCCTTCAGAAGCTCTGCCCCCCCCAAATTCATGTATTTTAACTGGCACATCTTTTCTAGCCTTTACAGCACTGGTTTAGCAGGAAACCCACAGACCTGCATGCGTTGTCAATCATCTCACGTGATGCTAATCAGCCAATAAAATCTGTGCATTCCGATGAGCATTGCGACTCGAGTCAGTGAGTGAGGTACATACACACAGGGACACAGAGACGAGTCAGTGCTCTAAAAAAGAAAAGTAGACAGCGGAAACAGAGCTTTTAATCAAGAATGGACGGACCCTCACATGTTCAGTCTTCCCACAGGCAGTTCAAAACCAGTATGTCTCATATGGTCTCAGACTGTGGTGATTATTAAAAGCGGCAATGTGAAGCGCCACTACGAGACAAAGCAGAGCATTTTTGAGGAGGTTAACAAGGGTGATGGATTGATGGCATCCCCCCTCATCCCCCTCACTGATTATAGCTAACATCACAACAACAGCATATCTTGGCAAACTAGAAAGTAAGCTGAATGTCCATGGGCAAGTAATTTAACATTACCTGACACAGAAATCACAAACACAAACATTAGCAAACGGGACAAAACAATAGTGACCTACTGGTTCTGTGATACATAGCAACACTAATATTACCCACCTGTCAAACAGAAACAGAGCAACCTCCGCATCCGTCTTCAAGCCATTCAACTCTTGGAGGTTTCTCCACCGTTGGAAAGCCTCATGTTAATGCAGCTCTTCGCTCTTGCATGATCATAAAACTTATTTTTCAATTGTTGTTATTCTGACCTCCTCTTTGGCTGTTTCTCGGGCCATCTCTCCTTCCTGACAATGTGATTACATGTTACATTTACCGTCCCTCTCACTACAACTGCCCCTTGTCCTGTGCACGAGCACGAACCCCACCTGTTGTGTTTTGTTTGTTTCCCCTTTTCAGAGCCAGGACTTTGTACAAACACCAGGTATTTTTTCAGTGCACACACAGAACGGACAGCTAGCGGACCATGAGGAGATAATTGCTTAATTTGACAAAAAGTGTATTGGATTAGAATCACTTACCCCACCTTGAATATTGGCCGACAATTAAAGCTAAAGAACTAAATACAGTTCACAATTTAAAACAGCTATCCCTTGCTGCCTGAAGGTGCGGCCAGATTTCCAAAAGCAGCAATGATTATCTTAAAGTTGACATGGGTTTTGGCATCTTGTGTCTCTAATATTATGAAACCTAATCATGGTTTAAGTTAATCAACACTGTCATGGTTTTGGCTTCATTTCTCATTGGGGCTCTGCTAAAAATACAGACACTCATGTTGCTGAAAGGTGTTTGAGATGAAAATGTTCATGAAAATTTCTTACAATGGCAACCACGTTAAATAATGTATCTCCCTGGGCTCAACATTAACACTTGCCCACTTGCCCGGGGCAAGTAAACTCTGTGTTCGGGCAAGTGGAATGCCTCATGCAGTTGTCCAATCAGGTAAGTGAAAAATAAATGTGATGTCTTTATCCATTTTTCTGTGTTGAAAACAGTTATTGTTGTTGTTAGCCGTCCACTACCCATCCATGATGCTTGGTGGCAGCTCTGATCTCAAATGCACTGTGCAATGGAATAACGAGCAACCATATTGTTAGACCAGTTGGTTTTTCTGGGCTATTTATGTTGCTTTATTTTGCTAATTTAATGGTCTGCCTCTGAAGAACAAGCGAGAGCTGCAGCTCAGTGACAGACTCTTTCAGCAAGCTAACCCAGTAGCACAAAAAGGCCAGCAACAGCAGTGAAGCAGCAGGGAGACAGAGTGTAGAGCCAGAATATTTTCACATCTAACTCTGTGAATTAAGGGTTTATTTCTACCAAACCATAAGCTGTATAAAATAACCAGAGTTGATGATTATTAGAACAGTGAAAAGACTAACCAAGATGGTTTTGGTGAGTTTTATGTTTATGCTTAATATCATGTATTTACTGAAATCTTCTTGAGCTGTTCAAGTGTTTTACATATCAAAACTATCCAAATTAGAGTTTTACAGCAAGAAAATGGCCATTAATGGACATTAAATGGCAACAGGAAAAGGAAAATCTCAATGCCTTTAAGAATAAACATTAAAAAGAAAAGGAAAGAAAAGAAAGAAAATGCATGTTAAAGTTAATGAAGTTCAAGAGACCCATTCACAACTACTTGGTTGCAACAAGCACACAAAGGAAAGTGCACAAAGCATTAAATTGCTAATATGCAATAATTATTATTGAAAGTTAACAGAGAAATATTTTGAGGCTACTTTTAAAAGAAGTCTGGGCACATCTCAAGTCCTCAGGAAGGCTGTTCCAGCAACCAGACTTTGAATTGACCCCTGACCAGTGACCTGAACAGTCTGTTCGTACAGCAGCTACTCATAGCTTAAGAAATAATTCAGGACTTAATGCGAACCTATGTAACTTTTGCTGACCAAAGGGAGGGGGGACTCATATATGTACATGCACAAACAGACACAAATCATTTATTTCCATGAAAGCTTTCAAATTCGCTGTTCTAAACACAAAGTATCTGGTAGGTGAAACGAAGAACATAAGATGAAGCTATGATGGGAGACGAGAAAAGAGAGAGATTGAGAGAGAGAGACATAGGAGGAGTAAGAGTCACCATGGAAGAAGGAGAGAAATGAGAGAGAGACTTGGCCATACCAACCTGCAGGATGATTCAGTCCAAACCACCACTATCATCACACAGATATCTCTCCCATCTCTGCTTGCATCTCCTCCACAGACACACACACAAACACACATATGCACATACACACATATCCTCCAGTGGAAATTCCCTCATCATGACTCCCGTTATGATAATAATTGTTATGTCCAACATTTCCATAGCAATGCTAACAAACATCATCACCAGACAGCAGAACCGCCAAACTTTAAGAAAGATAAAACATCCAAATGTTGGGCAGTGATGCTATCACACTGCTGAACTGTGCTCAGTCTTTGACCGCCCACACTTGCTGTAGTGAATCTTAAATTAATCCTCAGTCAAGGGATTTGACTTTTTCGCTTCGGTGGCTCTAGTGCTGATGATGAGGTGTTGAAGGTGCTCTGGGTGAAGCAGATTTTTCCTGTAGAGGTTTCTATATAAGTCCAAAATTAAAACAGCATCACAGCCACATCTGGTCTGCCATTAGCTGTCCCCAAGCGAGGGTCTGGCTCAACAGCGTGTGAGAACCTGGGGAGCGATGCAATGTCCTGATCGATGTATATCCCAGTAATCTGTTATACCACACCTTTTCCTGATTCTGACAGGAAACCGATCTGCACAGTGCATGTGTGTATGATTGTGTGTGTATGCACTTCAAGGCTATAGGTCAAGTTATTTAGCACAGATCACTGACATTTTCTGTGAGATTAAGAGCATAATCGCAGTCACAAGGAGACCAGTAACAGTATGTCTAGACTGGAAGGCCACAGGTTACTCATTGTTACAGCTATCCAACAGAGTTTAGTAGTTAAGGTGACCCATTATTTTTTAAGAGCAGTTCAACTGCTTGTATTACAAATGAAAGAGCATTGGGATGCATTTTCATTCATTACAATGAACATGGCCAGTGCAGTTGACTCTGACTCAAACCCACAGCTGTGTTTGTGATCTCTGGAGAGTAGTTCTGTGTTGGGCAAGCATGCTCGGGCACACAGTACTGTGTTTACACCAAGGATGCATAAACAGAACTGGATACCAAGATGGTGCCCCACTTACTTGAATGAAAGTTGCTCATTGGGCAAACACGCCAAAACAGTTCTTCAGACTCCTGCATTTTGGGCCCATAGCAAATGCATATTAGAGGCAAATTGTGATAATGAGCCTGTCCTGTCATGGAAACCAAAAGCATCAGTCGTTTCAACAAATACCCAAATATGACATTTTCATGTTTAAGTAACAAAGCCCTCTAGGGGCTGACTTGTATCCATCGGGAGTAAAGGAGGAAATAGCGTGACGTTGTTACAGTGCCATAAAGTCCACAGAGGCAGGAGGTCAACAAAACATCAGTCTTTAACACAGAACGCCACTGTTCATTTCCTGTTTCCAACCGACAACATTGGTTTCTTTTAACCATGGCCAAACTCGTTCCCTAACCTTAACCAAGTAGTTCTTCATTTAACCATGATGACGAAGGTCCCCTAACCTTAACATAGTAATTATTCTAACCTAAATCCTGAACCTAACCAAATGTTAACCATAATGTCATCAGACGCTTATGTGTCATTCTGGAGAGCAATTACAAACGATGTATTTTGTCATTTAATTTCAAAACTTGGTGAAACATACAACATGCATGTTTCTCAATGTGTGTCACACTCAATACATTCTTAATTTTCTTTTTTTTTTTTTTTTTACAGCTGTTTCTTTTGTAAAGGTTGTGTATAGGCAAAAGTGAGTGTGAGCCAATGTGATTTGCAATTTCGACTGGCCACTACACTAAAATTGCAGGCTGTTCCTGAGGGCTTCATTTACACTGCTTTGGTAGGTTGTCGAGCTACACTTGCCATGTTGATTGTTATGAAGGAATAAGTCATCTTAATGCAATGTATGTATGACCACTTGAACTGATTTTAAGGTGCATTTACTAAACTCTGAAATAATGTATAATCACGTTATTTTGTCAAATAACTACTCAGTTTGCAGCACAAATGTTTTATTTGAAAAAAACCAAAGTGAGAACAGCCACAAAAAAAATACATTCAAGGGCACTTTTGCTCCAAGCTCGGTAAATTTCTGACCCAGCCAGGGAAGGGAACAGGACTCAAATGCAGACACACTGGAAGAGCTGGTGCAGTTTCAATCATTTATTAAGAACAAAGGCTTACACAGGAAGTCAGGCAGGCAGTGGTCGAAATCAGGAAGGCAGTCCAGCAAAGGCAAAAAATCCAAAATACTCAAAATCGAGGTCCAAGAGAAACAGAGAAAAGCCAAGACACTGGGAAACAAAGGCTGGGACGCTTGGCAAGTAGGCAATGACAAACTGACACAGAACAAAGGAAGCAAACAGACTTAAATACACACAGGTGAGGGGAGACAACGAGACACAGGTGAAACTGATCAGGGCAGAGCAAACAATCAAAACTGGCGTGAAAAGCAAACAAAGACAGGAAGTAAAACTACCAGACACATGAGGGGAAAAGAGCATTTCAAAATAAAACAGGAAATAACTACACTACCATAACAGGGATGGCATCAAACCATAACAGGGATGGCATCCCCCCTCATATCGCCTACTGATTATAGCTAACACCATGGTCACCCTGTTTCTTCACATCATTGGTTGCAGTTGAACTTTGGAGCAACATCTCCCATCAGCAGCCAAGATTAGAATAGCTATATGTCCCGCCTGTTACTGCTACAAATGGCAGTGAGCAAGCTCAATTTGTTCACTGAAACAAAACGCAGTGATATAGCTGATACGTCAAGGTTGAGCAATAGTGCTGACACATACAAGGGTGAAGATAAACAGATATAGAGCTCTATACACATTCATACACGAAAGCACATGCACTCAGAAACACAAGGCCGCTGCATTCCACTAGCATGAAAGTGCTTTCGTGTTTACAGCAGAACAAACAGAGGAGGGCTTCACCTCCTGTGTTTATCTGTAATATGCTTGTTTCCATGACCGCCTTCCCTCCTAGCAGTAAGAAACAAAACATATGCTCTGACGGCTTAGAGTTTGACAAGCAGTGAGCATAAAAGAACAACTGAGACATGTTTGTTATTATTTGGTCATTTGGGTTTCGACTCAGATTATTGCTTATGAACAAAGTTTGTGTCATAAATTGGATCAAATGTTTAGTTAAGTCAAACACTGGTAACTATGGCCAATAAATTCATCCTGTTAAATGATAATTCTGATCTATTACAACTAGGGTCTTATTTTAAAGCTGCACCAATCAATATTTTTACATTAACAATGGAAAAAACACTACCTGTAATGTGAAAGGTGTCTGTAGTAATGAAGCACCCACAGAGAATTAGCACCCAACTCAGTTCCCCCCAGCTCTACTGGAGCATTTCATTGTCTTTCAGCCAATGTTTTGGTGTTACGCCCCACAACTGTTTTAGTTCAGTCTCACCGCTCTCATCAACCTGTTTCCAGATGCAGAAGACAGTTATTTTCATTGAAAAGCTCTGATAAACCCACTGTACACCATCTGCTCAGTACCAAATGGTAGACAGACACAGTTAGCGACTATAGCTGGTGAACATAGTAGAGCATTTAGCAGATATTTCCCTCAGGAGATGGTGGAGACCAAAACAAAGTTCAAAGGAGAGTGAATATTGGACTTACATGCGTCAGGTGGCCAGAAACACGACTCCAAATGTTTCCCCGTGTCAGCTGGATGTATTAACAGGCAAATGTTTGGTAACACGTTCAAATATTAGGTCAGTGTTGTGTTTACAGCTCCTTGTACTGCCCCCAAGTCTCCAGAAAAATCCATTAATGCAGGTTTAGTTTTGACCATCATTTCTATCAGTAATAATAACATTGTATTGATCAAATGAATTGCTTAGGTCTTGGAAAGCAGCAACCTCCCTAAAAATATATCAGTCAGGGCAAGAAGCATGAGCAGATGGTCAAACAGGTTAGCCAAACTTAACTGGAAGAGAAAACGAAGGCAAATGGAAAAATGATTTCAATTGTAAACAGCCATCACATCATTACAGATATAGACATGATGTCCAAAACTACAAAAAAAAGTTGTAATTAACCAGAGTTTTCCTTTAATAGCAGTTGCCAAGAAATTCATCTTGTTTGTGTGACACAATGGGGTTGTGGCTGTACGGGTGCTCCTTTGAATCTTTTGACCAGTCAGGAAGACAAAGACGTGAATGAGTGATGTTCTCTTCCACCTCATCAGTTCCATTGTTTGCCCTTGAGCAAGGCAGGAAGCCCTGCTCTGTGGCCAACAGTCTACTGGCAGCTCCCAGGCCTGAAACTGATTGAATGTGAAGCAGATTGCTCCTGGAAAAGAGAAAGTGTTCTCAATTGCCTCCCCTGGATGACTGTAAGCTACAATACATGTATAGTCATGGTCTTTGTAAGACAGTCCTACATTCTTTTAAACCTCAGTGTCTTGTTGAATTGTCATAAACCAAATCTAGGTAATGTAATAAGTCCAAACTGGCAGCAGGATCTGGGAAAGTACAGTTCTCTGCTCTGTATCGGTTTGTAGTCAGTGGATGTGGTTGGCGGATGGGGATAGTGGGCAGAGTATGTACGTCTTTCTTTGTGTGTGTACGTGTGTGTGCGTACAGTACTTGTGTGTCGGGTAGAGGGTCTAGCCAGCTCTCGCCTCGCTCCATTTGCCATCAAAACCCAGCTGAAATAAAGAACACATGGGAGCTGTTTTGAAGCTCCCTCATTGCCGGTTAAAAATCTAAATTTCCCCTGCGACTTCTTGCTGTCTCTCTTCAACACTCCGCCCATCCCTCATCCTACCCTTTGTGCTTGGAACTGCTCGCCCGGAACAGGCAACACCAATCGACCTCAAAATTTCCATTCGGAAAAGAAAAGAAAAAACAAAATAAACAGATGATGAGGAAAAAGAGAAGAAAGACGTGAAACAACGTTTGCATGCACAGCAATGATGGGAGGGCAAATGCTGTGCCAACTGTGTTATGGTTGGCAAACCTTGAAGTGCCTGATCTGCAGTTGAGGGAGGGGAGGAAAAAAAATACAGAACTGGAGCGACAGGCTGCCATACAGTGTGGTCGCCAGCCGCTGTATGTTTGAACCATGGGAGAAATTTCATGTGGTTGTAATTTTCATATTAAAGTAATGGGGGTCTATCAGTGTCTGAGATGTACAGATGGGAGGCCTAAGCACCAGCTGCTGCGTGTGTGTGTGGGAGTGTATGTACATTTACAATGTCATTGAAGTTAGCATGTGTGTTGGGAGATAGACTGTAATTCACCTCGTAATAGCACCTAATAATGGCACTTCAGAAATGCCACAATAAATGGTATGTTGGATAGGGTGTGAAGAGGAAAATAAAGTCCTTGAGTGCCATTCTCCATTTCTGTATTACAGGAAAGTACTTTGAACATTTCATTGCATATTAGGCTAAGAATGATGTATGAGTTTTCTGATGTACAGATGTTTTGCAAGTCATGTGCCTATAATCGATATTGTTATAATAGCAATTTATAAAATGACAATATGAAAACAATGTGACAATATGAAAGGGGTTGCTTGTAGTGATGAGCCTACAGAGAATTATCACCTGAATCTGCAGCTCCCCTCGGCTTTACGGAGCTTTATAGCGAGTTTCAGCTCATTGTTCAGCTGTCCGGCCCACTTTACTGTTCTGGTTCACACTCACCACTCTCATAGTTTTATTTTCGGCCACAGCAGGCAGCCTTTTTCAGCTAAAAAGCTCCAAAAATGTGAGTTGTCTGCCTGATCTAGCTTGCAGGCCTCACTCCATTTTGTCATTAGCAATCACGTCAGTGTCTGTTGGGAGTTTAGCCCTTCATTAGTCAGCTGTGTTTTCCCAGAATGCCTTTCAGATTCAGATCATTGTCTGGCTGGATGTTGCGACAAAGGCGTTGAGGACAAGCCCTCTCCCTCAGTGACCCTTCCAAGCCTGTTGATACAGTGAGTGTCATGTTCAGGCTTCCCATTTATCTCTCAGCACTGAGGTTTAAATCTGGCTTTTTTTGTATGTATGTGTGTGTTTTTCTGTTCAATGGGTGGTCTAATGCTGGCTAATACTAAACCTCTGTATGTGTCTTTACCTTAGCAAAGCAAGATGAGACTTCCCCATAGTAAATCATCATAGTGTCTGAGCCGCTTTTTTGAAAGGGTAATGATAAATTGTTATAATTGTTCACTGCTTACTTTTAGGAAAACCATTAAAGGACAGTTTTGGCATGACTTTTGCTCAGTGTCTGTCTGTTGTAACTACATTTGCATGCATGCATGCACCGTGACTAAAGATATGTTGAAATCAATCTTCTCATAACTCTCAGTCTCATTCCAAAGACATGGAAAACAACTATAGAGACTTTTACGTCTCCTGAGTTGTTATTCTTATCACTAATGAGAGTATGTCAACCACATTTTGCAAAGTTGCATCACAATGCTAATATTTCATGTTGATGCAAACAAGAGTTAAAACAATAGATCAGGTCTTATTTCGATTTGTAGTGTGATTTTAGTGTTTTGTCATTAAAATGTTTGTTGAAACTTACACATATTTGACTCCACTTCAGGAATATAGGCACGTTAAATCCCCATGCTTGCACATTCAAATCTTGGATGAGGATCTGTGGACAATTTTATGTGACTAAAAACAACAAAAAAAGAAGCTTTGTTGATTAAATAAGTTTAATTTTACACCCCAGGCACGCTGCGTATCTTTAAACAAAGAAAGCTGTGTGTGTGTGTATAGTTCTTGACTGCTGGAACACTGGTATTTGCTTTTGACTTGTGCCAATAAAAATTTGGTTTGATAAAACTATCAGCTCCTTGAATGTACCAGCAACACAGAGATTCGCTGATACATGTATCGGCGGGAAAGGAGCAGAGAGACGGAGCGGGCAAGAGAACACAGACGCAGAGTTTATGTTTCCGTGCTATACATCAGATTCCCTCTCATTACTCCAAACCCAGATATTTGTAGGGTTTTCACACGTCCTTCATAAAGCAGTGTGGTTTTGGTTGCCTGCGCCCAGATGGGGTTTCTCCCTCTTGGCCATCCATGTGAAGAGGGTCCCAGGCCTGAGTCAGACAGCAGGATTAGTGGTAATAGTTCTTTGCCAGGGAGATGGACGGATGGGATGGAAAGCTTAAAACTTCAAAAAAAAAAAACAACCCTTCCTTGAAGTTGGAAAAAAAAACACTCATCACTTCAGATTAATGACAATGCCTTTTTAATTTGCTCTAGTGGGGTTTGAATGGCTTTCAGGGGGCCTGGGGTCACGCAGCTCAGTATCTTTAAGGGCCATGTCAAACTTCATTTCTTGTAAAAACATGAAAATCCCCGTGGTTGTAGTTACGAGGTTTACAGACTGAGAAAGAAGGAGACGGAGGGATGGATGTTGGGGTGGAGTGAGGTAGGGTAGTTTTGTGCTTGCCTGCTGGATGGGAGCCAAGGGAAAACTTGTTTTGTAGGATATCTGTGGTTGGAGGAAGGACGAAAGGTCTGGATGCTTTTTAAACAACGACAGAGAGAGAGAGATGGGCTCTGTTGACCTACATCCAGATCTTCAGACTCCAGACTGTGGTCTGAGTTTTGTCTGCCACATCCAAGTCACTCCTTTATGTCCTTTATGTCAGTGTTTTATGCAATTGACACTAATCCTGTTTGGTTGCTTGCTTGTCTTAAGCAAATCTTAAGCAAATTTGTTTGGTCGTGACATGGAGTTTGACTCTTTGTTTTACTAGAGGCCTCTCCCTCTTCGTCTGTGGTGGGTTTGAGTGAGTGTTTGAGGAGAGGGATCTGTGTGACTGAGTTACCCGATCACTTGATTCACTGCACATGTCATTATCTGAGAGATTTGTGTATGTGGGTCTTGCGGTGAAAGATAGTTGTGTCGTTTGAATTCATAACTTTCAAGATTCAAGTATTACTGAGCTTGACTGTGGTCACAAGACATATTTGAGTTGTTCAACCCATTTCAGATTGGTATTTAAATATGTATTGTATGTATTGTAATATACAGTATATATTGTAGCTTATTATATATTTGATTTTAACTGCATGTTCACAGGAACTTAATGGAAACCCTGCATATCCTATGTTCCATCAGAGTGTATGTTGCAATTAACACTACATGTCTACAAGATGCAGTTAAATAAACGAAGGGAGGAGACATTATATCAGCAAATGAGGTCACTGCAGAGTCTGAACAAATGACAACAAGTTTTGAAGAGAAACTAATCTAGGATGGTGTATCTGCCACTTTTTCTGCCACGTTCTCAACAGCACTAACTTAGAAACCTCCTCAGGTGTCGCCATGTTTTGTTATGCTTACTTTGTGCTATATGGAAAGTTCTCAAGAAAGATATTCTAGTGTCGACGAGGGATGATTTGGCCCTGATGCTGCCCCTAGCTGATGCTTTATAAAGGGGCACTCCAATTTTACACATGAAGATTAGTTTACTAGCCATAGGGAGTACTACAGTTGGCATGGAGTTTAAAAGATGTGGACATTTGCCAGACAGGAAGAGTCTAATAAAAGATGCTATCAAATTGCATAATGGGAAGTGTAGGACCCAGTGTTTTTGGAGCTTGACCCATGCTAGGGCTTCAGAGTCAGGATATCTCAGTTTTGGCTGCTTCGATTTTGAGCATTCCTTTTCAAATCTTTCTCTTGTGAGTGCCCCAACTTGGAAGTACAATACTAAATACAGTAGCCGGAGTGCCTCTTTAGTCCTTGATGTACATAAAAAGCAACCCTGTTGGCGGACAAGAATTTGGACAATTCTGCAAAAGCCCAGATGAAATTCATTGACGTCGTCTTTTTTTCTTCTTGTTTTTACGTTGCAATGCCAATGTTTTTTTAATTCTTGCTTTCTACATTATCTGTGCATGGCAACTATGGTATGGGTAGAGAAATACTGTGGTTTTGGCAAATATAGTATGGTTATAGTATGGGTTTGGTTTGGCAACACTTGGCTACCTGCAATACCTGATTTCTTTTGCCACTCTTTCATTGAAAACAGCTGCCTGCTGTGGCTGAAAAAGGCCGTTGAGAGCAGTGAGAGTGAAACAAATAAGTAAAGTTGTGGGTCGGACAGCTAAACAATGAGCTGACACTCATTATAAAGCTCTGTAAAGCCGAGGGTAGCTGCAGAATCGAGAGATGATTCTCTCGTTCATCACTACTAGCGACCCCCTTTCATATTGTCACTTTGTTTTCACATTGTCATTTGATACATTGCTATTATAAAAAATATCGATTATAGCAGCTTTAAGGTTAGGGAACTGTGATGTGACACAAACTCTGGTCTCTTGCATTAAAGTTAGACATGCTACATGACCACTGACCACCACACCCTTACTTTCCACCTCGTTACATAAAGGGCGCATTACTTCCTGCATTGGTATTGAATGTTGGCACTGGAATTTTAATTATATGGGATGTCCAGGATGTCTGGGGGTTTTAGAACCTTTATGACTTTATACAGGTTGAATCACTGTTGTTTTCTGTTAACAAAGGGTAGAAAAAAGTTCACTGCACAAAGAGTCTATCTCTAGGAGCTTACATGCACATAGTGTTTGACACTGAGCTGACTCTCCCCTGCCTGTCCTTTGTCCGCAAACGTCTCCTCTGTGAAACCCGACCGCGGGGACAATCATCATTCCTCAGCTATTAGCACCAAATCTTTGGCCGCGCCTGAATGTGAGGAGATGTTGTGTTGTCAGCTGGAGAGCTCTGGTTTCTCCCTAGATGAGTGGAGAAAGAGGTCAGTGACGCCTGTCAACGGCCCCTGGTTTCCTGTCCAGGGACCACTCAATGGCCTCCATTACGTGTCATTGAAGAACCAAAATGGCCTCTGCTCTAGATTTCCACCCAGGGGTCTTTATCATGATAGTTGCTTGGCTGAAACCCAAGAGTTTTCATAGTGAATACCCACTGGAAGCAAAAGCAAGCAGTTGAAGACATAGCTAAGATATGCATACACTGATATAGATAATTTACTATGAAAGGAAACAAGGCTCTTTGTTCAATCTCGGAGATTGGAAATCTTTTCAAAGGTCTAATTTTTCTGTGCAAGATGTCACCGATAGGCAACTGTAACCTAAGAAGGAACTGGAAGGCTTGGCCAGCTGGGTGAAGGACACAGAAGAAAGTTTGGAAAGTTATTGTTGAGTTTGTTGGATCCCTAAAAGACTGCATTAAAATAAAAAGAAGCCTGTGAAAGTCCAAGGAAGCACCTATACGAGCAAGCGGCATAATGTTTGACAAAAAGCAACCACATTGGTTTCTTCTTCTGTGAACTTTAAGTGTCTGGCACTGTTGAACTTTGTTCTGGCCACATGATCTGTTGTTTTTATGTTCTGCATGGCACTGCAAGTTGCTGTAAATGTCAGAGCAATTTTCATCTGAGCCGAAACAAATTCCTCCTGCCTGACTCTGTGGGAATTAAAAGGAACTTGAACTTGAAATTGTTGTCTCATTGCTGGAAAGCTTAAAGCCCACATAGAAATGAAGAGAGTTGGACCTCTGGTGTGACTTTCTTTGCCTGTGGAAATGGTCCAAGAAGGCTGTTCTGTGAACCAGCAGTAAAAACTTTCCACGAATAATGTCTCGCAGTCTCATTGCTCACCTTGCTCGTTTTGTGGAGCTGTTTTCTCAAGCCTCCTGATCTCGAGTTAGTAGGTCAATATTTGCCTGTAACTTTTGACCTGTGTGTTTACCCATTTTTAGTCAATTACTGCCATCACTGTAGTCTACCTCAGAGATGCCTTTAATCCGTGGAACCAAAAACCCTGTGTCGAAAATTCAGACAAATTCAGACACACATTCCGTGATATGTAATGATTTATAGGCTAATACTTAATATGGAAAAAATGGTGGGATTAACACATGTTTCTGGAGTTTAACTTGAGCCACTCAGTGTAGCTACCTAACACCGATGGTAGCTGGTCATTTACAGTATATTTCATTTTATCAGGACAGATTTTTTAGTCTTGACCCAGGCTTTTTTTTTATGTTTGTGCAATCTGGTCTATAATCACTACAACTACACCTGCTGTTGCCTATTACAATGGCCACATCCAACTAACTGTACAGTGACCATTGCTGCTATTGCTTCTATTACAACTACTAAACATACTCACAGTGTAGCCACAAGCAGCCGTTAATGGTGTCCAGCCATTTGGTGTAAATGGTTCTGTGGAGCTTCCACAGTGAGAACAGAAGCTTAATTCATCATTAGGGAAACATTCTACATCTTAAAGATAAAGCTGAAGTTGCATCTTACATATATCTATATCATTTCCAATTGGCTTTATTGGCTTGACCATAATCACATACATTATTGTAAGCATGTATCTGAATTGTGGATAATGCATGACATCAAGAATTTCGGAAATATGTGTCTATCCACAGCCAAATGGTTACAATTATCAAAATTATATATCATAAAATTATATATAATAAGGGGCGTATATAATACTAACATATCCCTCTTATTAGCTAAACTATACAACCACAGCATTAACAACCAGTACTAACACCACCTGAACTACTATTACTGCTGTTACAATTACTGCCACTACCACATACAGTATATCACATGTCCATGTGCGTACAGTCTGCTGTTACTAATCCAGACTGCTGTGACCTGCTTTAAATATATCCCCAGACTAATAAGCTCATTACTGCTCTGCTGTAAGAGCAGTGGGTCAGGAATTCTGCACACACACACACACACACACAAACACAGCCGCACAAAAATGACAGACTGTAATATAATCTGTACACATGTATGCATGCATGAGAACAAGCATACATGTACACTTTCTACATGCTTTTGCCCAAACAGAATTCCTTTTACCCTCACATGCAGACATGAATGTAAGCAGACAAAGAAAAGCATACACACACACATATCTCCTGCTACCCATCCATTCATCCCCGGCTCTACAGTCACCCATAGCATAGCCGAAACTGTTTGTGTAAAATTAGAAGTGAAACCACATCCTCTCTGATTGAATCTGTGGACCTGCTGAGTCTCTGGGTGGCTGTGCAAACAAACTGAGCTGGACCATTACAGCCTGGCTCCTCTGTGGCGTCACAACACACACACACACACACACACACACACACACACACACACACACACACACACACACACACACACAGACTCACAAACAAGAACACAGGAACACTTGCTTGCATGTGCCTAAACACACACACCTAAAAAGTTAGTTAAAGTTGGGTTTTAGAGGAATGAAATTCTACACCTTAAACTCTAAACTTTATTTATATAATCTAGAGCTAATCAGCTACACACACACACACACACACACACACACACACACACACACATACACACACATTTTTACAATGTTAGTTTTATTGCACATACAGTACCTGCTTAAGGTAAGATAGAATCTATAATGGGTTTGTTAACAAATAGACAACACAGTGGGGTTGCCAGAAAGTTTAGTCAATGATCAGGAAGTATTTACGAATGTGTGATTGACAGCTTCTCTGCCAGAACCTGCATTTAATATACATAACTGATCTATTAAAGATGTACTAGGAAACAGAAATCAATGCAGCAACTGTTGGACCCAGATCTGCTACAGACTTTGATTTCCAGGTTTATTAAAACAGTTTTAAGAAACAACATGCCTCGGCAGCCAAGAGGCTATAAAACACAGCCTTATCATTTGTGTATTATTCCTCACAGTGTTCCAGTTCCTTGGCCAAGTCTATTTCACTGGTCTGATAGCTCTGATTTCTGCACTGACTCATTTAGCCGGCTTATATAACTGACTGATGGATGCCGCCCTCCTGCTTTCTGTTCCCATCCACCCCCTCCTTTTCTTTCTTTCTTTCTTTCTTCTCTGCTCTTCATTTTTCCAAATCAGGCCTCCTGCTCTCTGCTGCCTCACCACATCCATGTCTCCTCATGTTTCAGTCTATATCTATTCTGTACAGTTCATTTAAGAATATAGCTGTAGTTTCTGTAGAAAAGGAGAATCATATATTATGGGGTTGACATAAATACTCAGGCAGACAAAAAATAGCAAAATTCATGGACTGAATGGCATTGAAACAGAATATTACACGCCAGCAAGGAAGAAGAAATCACAAAAGACAAACTATTGACTGATGTAAAGCATTTACATGAGCTAAATCTTTCCAGATGCTTTAACCTTGGATGCCCAAAGGATTTGGGAGGTCTCAGAGAAGGCCAAGCTGTCATTTGAAAGGAGCAAATATAATTCTAACTGCATTTGCTTTGATTTTGACAATCAACCAATGGTGGTTTTGAAAAAGAGAGAGGCTGGTGGTTATGTTGAAAACTATTTCAATTCTACAATTCCAAACAGCCATCAAATGACAGCGACTTGGCCTTTCACATATAGAAAATGTGGGAAGTCTGAATAAAGCACCATTCAGAGTGATGTACTGTCCATTAATCTATGCTGTCCTCAAACCCCACATACACAGACACACTATTCTTCCCATTTGTGTTGATGAAATTTGATTTACACCATCATGCTACCTGCAAACAGTACCTAGACTATCTCCATTATTGATATTAGCGCTGATTGCTGCTTTTATGGTTATTTCCTTAGAAAAATCTGATGTCTGCATGTGAAACATCAAGATTCAGCAGCACTGACAGAGCTTAAAGCTTCAAATAGCCATGGCTTGGGAACCAGAAACTTCCTTCCATCAGAAAATTCCTTTGGCAAGCTTGGTAACCAGTTCCCTCAAAAAACTGTACTATTGAGCCTGTTGACTATTTTTCAAGGCCAGGCATCTCCACATGCAGACACGCAGACGTTATGGAGAAGATCACTACCAATATCTTCTCACACATAAATCCAGGAAAGTGTGCAGAATTAATCTAGTGTGGCGCCAGTGTTGGCGCAGGCTTCATTTACACTATGACAATGCTACACCTAAATAAGAGACATGAGACCAGTGTTACACATGTATGCTATTGAAAGTGTGTGTAAATTGTTGGCATAATCTGATACTATATTCAGGTAAAAATATACAATATCAGGATATTGTTGCTCATGGAATCTCATGGACTATTCTCAGCCCAGGCTGCCACCCTGACCTCTGACCTGGAAGCTGCTCTATGATGGCTTTGGATGTGGCTGTGGGAAAGTGGTGTCGGTGATAAAAGTGAGGAAGATGAGTCAGATGAGTCAGAGTGGAGTGGCAGAGAGGCAGCATATCTTGTTTGGACAGCAGTTTCCTCAGTTGTAGAACAAGTGACGGGCAGGTTAACTGCTGCTACCCTTAGCGATCAGCAGAGGGATAGGAGAGGATGTAGTCTCTTTACATTATTCTCTTTGGTGCCTCTCTCTTTTGCTTACCAACTCTAAAGAAAAATTCTGATTTATTACAGCTTGAGGCTTATTTTTTTTAGTTTTAGCTATCATTTCTATTGGTTATTATAAACATTGTACTCACCAAGTTTTATGCTGAGATCTGGGAATGCAGCAACAACGCTAAAAATGAGTATGGGGGAAGAAACAGCTGTGGTCAGATGGTTGTACGGGTTTTAAACAAACTGGAAGAGAAAGCAAGAGAGAACAGTAAAATTATTTCCCAAGTTGTCCGTTGTAAACATCCATCACAGTTTATGGACTGACTTCCTGGTTCAGTGTTAGCCAACTGTACTTGCCTTAGTTGTTTGTGCACTCTATATCATTATTACAGACATTTTGGGTGTGCTCACTTTCAATTTTACCTCCAAATAAAGGAGAAAATTGGGCTGAGCTGTTTCCCATGTTTCTTGCCTGGGCAGACTTTGCTGTAGCAATGTGTTCATAGATCTCAGCCGTTACTTTGGTGAGTGCATACATGTTCATAATCATAACCAGAAATGATGGCCACAACTTTGAAAATAAGACCCAATATGTAATAAACCAGAATTATCCTTTAATGTCTTTTTTATGTTCTGCTCAAGTTTGATTTTTATCATGAAAGCATTAATTGATTGTGGGCCACTTGGGGGCAGCAGAACAAATTGTAAACACAACATTGACATTATTACTTTATAAAGGTAATATGCAAAATGTGTTAGGAAACAGTTGCTTATTTACTCAGTAGACACAAAGCAACATGAGCATTTATTGTTTGCATTTATTGTCTGCTTATAATCATCGGCTGTCCACCCGATGATTATAAGTCCAGTATTCACTCTCCTTTTAGCTCTGTTTTGGTCTCCACCAACTCTTGAGAGAAATGTCACGCTCTTAAGCTGCTAAATGCTCCACTAAAGTTAGCCAGTTATCTGCCGTTTTGGTGGGCAGGTGGCATACAGTGGGTTTAACAGGGCCTTTTTGCTACATGAGCTTGATGAGAGCAGTGAAAGTGAACCAAAACTAAAACAGTAGTTTTTGCCCATAAAACAAAAACAATGATCTAAAAGATGCTAAAATGCTCTGTAGAGCTGAGATGAACTACAGATTCAATTCTCTGCAGGTTCATCACTACAGCTATCTCTTTTACATTACATGTAGTCACTTGACCCATTGACTAGTGTAGTTTTAAATTTAAATGTAATATATTCACATCAGATATTTATAATTGCCTTTCCATCACTCTGCCTGTCTATGTATTTCTTTTCCATCACTTTCTCTCTCTCTCTCTCTCTACAGACCTGTCTGGCCACCTCAGCTGCCCAGCTACACATCACGGAGAGAAGACCCATAACAGCACTTCACCTGCTGTTCCCAGCATTCCCCGCTTAGCTGGTGTAATCCTGGGGACCATAGACAATATAAACACACACAGTGGATTACATTCAGTGTGTCTCTGTGTGTGTGGAGGATAAAAGAGATGAAACAGAAGATGACTATTGCAGTGCAGTGTAATCCATTTGCATTGTGTGTGTGTGTGTCCATGAAGGGCCCTCTCACCAGGTAGGCCCATTCATCACTGATGACGGTCTGTGTGCACTGGCTTACTGTAGATCCCCAGCTCACACACACACACACACACACACATAACTGTACACAAAGGGGCCACCCAAACTTTCTGTGCGCTTTTTTCTGATAGGATTTTTCTTTTTTTCGTGGTTTCACAGACCATCTCTATTCAACAGAAATCGAATGCCTAAAGTAGTGGAAAATTTAAATGCGCCTACACAAACACATACACATGGCCCACCCAAGGACAAATGTTAGCAGATTAATGAAACATGCAAATATCCAACGGGTTCATCCAGCTCTATCCTACTGTGTCTCATTCACATGCATAACAACCATTAATATGAACGTGAAAGGGCATGTACTGTACGCACCATTTGAATGTTAATCCTTGAGAAAAGAACTATTGTTTTGCTGTTGCAGTAGATGTGGGTTGGTGCTGGTGGTGGTGGTGGTGTGTGTGTGTGTGTGTGTGTGTGTGTGTGTGTGTGTGTGGGGGTTAATTGGTGAAGAAACCTTGAAGCAGTTTAAACATGTTAATGAACTTGAGAGGTTTAACACCGGACCTGGACAATAAAGTCCCCCCTGAGCATGGAATGGGAGGATGGGTTTCCTGCTGGTCTCTCCTCACACAAACACACACACACGCCCTCCATCCTGGGGGGGGGGGTGCAGTGTCCATTCCCTCTCCTCGACCCGGCCCGACTCAACAACAGCTGAATGGCTTGCAGATGTGGCTCTGCTCGCCTAATAAATTCTTTGTGAACTTAGCAGACATGGGGGGTTTGGGAGTTGGAAAGGGGGGTTGTAGAAGAGGCTGGACCTTAGGGGGCTGTTTGCATGTGTGAATTTTGATGTGCACACATGTGTGTTTGTAAAAATGTGCACGTGTCTGTCTGTGTAGTGTGCTTGCATCCATGATCTCGTCCTTGAACCATTCAGGATTTTATGTGCACACATGCATCTACATGTGTGTGTGTTGTCCACTCCAGGTCTCAGTAAAACATCAGGCCCAGCGTATAAATGTCTTTAGCTGCTGCTCCCATTGATTTATAGTAATCTATCAAGTAGACCTGTGGGGACAAAGTAGGGAAAACACAAAACCCTGTCTGCTGGCTACTGATATAACCCAGGATATATTTAGGTGCAGTTAATATGTAGGTGGGCTATTGAAACCTTAAAACCAGTTGGTGTAACTTTTGAAAGAAGAAATAACATATTCTTTGTCAAATGTAACGTTGAATTCCTTAGTGATAAAACACACTGTTGGTCAATATAATACACTCAGGGGCTTTGTCGCTACAGCCTTACTTGGTCTGGTATGACCAGTAGCTTATGGTTGCTAATGTTAGCTAACATTAGATATTCCTGTGTAACTGACCTTACTGATGTCAGCCTGCTTACTCTATGACTCTATTTGTGCTAACTCAGTTGTTCTAAAACTTTTTCTGTCATGTCCCCCTTCAGAAGCCGAAAAAAGTTCACGCCCTCCCACCAAATCGGGTCAGCACGATAGCATCAGAAAACTCTATCTAGTATTATAATTTCCCTACATAAATCATGTTCATTCAACTTGGTTCCACTCCATATTTTTCCCCTGGTCATCCATGCACCACTGCAGTAGCTCTATGCCCCCTAGTTTGAGAACCACTGTGCTAACTACATTTTAGCATGTCTGCATGTTAGCTAAACATTTCAATGGTTTTATCACAAAAGTAAAACTGAACATGAAGTAAACACTTTATCTGTTATTTCCTCCAAGTGGTCATTTTCCACCCATCCCTAAAGGCCTAATGATAATGTCTTTAAAGCAAAACTCAGGAGAATCATGGAAAATGGAGGCAAATTCAATGTACCATTATCCTGTAATTTCCACTTGTGGCCACAGTGGCTGTTATTCAGAAAAAGTTATGGCTTTACACATTTAGCCTGGAGTTCAGGAATTCAACAGAATTGATATAAAAAAACTTTTTCAGAGTATTTAGCACCTTATATAGTTCAAGAAACATGCCTTCTAGTAGAGCTTTTACAAAAAAATGTAAAGCAAATTAAATGTTAACAACTGAGGATAGGAGAAAAATCTTATTTAAAGACCCTGGATGCCTATTTTCTTTCTATGATCAATGGGGTTCCATTTGTGTTTTTATCTTGCTTACTCACTGTACACGCCAACTGTGTGGCAACTTTTGACTCCAACACCATCATCAAGTTTGCTGACGACACCGCTGTGGTGTGTCACAGATATCAATGAAAAGGTCTACCTGAAGGAAGTAGAGCATCTGACCTGCTGGTGTCAGGACAAAAACCTACTCCTGAATGTCAGCAAGACTAATAAGCTCAAAGTGGACTTTGGAAAGAAGCAGGGAAGTAACTATGAGGGATAGAGGGAATGCTGTTTTTCTTCGAACAAAACCAAAATGCCAAAACCATGTACATGTGCCAAGATGCTGGTATGCCTGGTTTTACTCAGCAAACTCCCCCCATACTCTCACACATCTCTCTCACACACACAACACGTTTGTTTCACTATCACCGTGGGGGACAGTCATTGACATAATGCTTTCCCTAGCCCCTCACCCTAACCTTAACCATCACAACTAAATGCCTAACCTTAACCCTTACCCTAACCCTAACCTTAACCTAATTGTAACCTGTACCCTAAAACCAAGTCTTAACCCTCAAAAAGCAGTCTCTACCCATGGAGACCTCAATTTTTGTCCCCACGGTGACACAAGTCCCCATGGGTTAGTGTGCATTCACGTTAAAGTCCAAACCAGGATATAAGAACATGAAACACACACTCCTCAAAGGGAGATGTAATCAGCAGCACTCACTTTCATGCATTACCTCCCCTCCTCCCATAACACACACATGCACATGGAGCTACTATCTGTTTCTTTCCCGTCTTCCACTCTCTTGCTCTCTTTTGTTACAACTTACGTAAAGACTGTGTGTGTGTGTGTGTGTGTGTGTGTGTGTGTGTGTGTCAGGATAGAGAAAAGCCTTGGTGACATTAAACACGGTTGACGGGGAGTGGGCAGAATAAACAAGGTACTGAGTAGAAAGGCTGCCCTTCAAACACTCCATGCTCAGTGCATAGGCCCAGGATCAACTGTGTTTATCAAAGTCTACAGAGACTACAGAGGGACAGAGCCAAAGAATGAGAGATGGGGGGGTACAAAAGGGGCTGAGTAGAGATGGGGTGGGTGGGTGGGTTATGTGTGTGTGTGTGTGTGTGTGTGTGTGTGTGTTTGGGGGGGGGGCTGAGTATTGAGGAATGAGACAAAATTGAAGGATGAAGTGAACTGTTGAGAGTCTAAGGGCCCTGACACGCCAAGCCGACAGTAATCTGTCATTGGGCCATTGTTTGCTGACAATTTGTCTAGATTCTTTTTGAATAATAAAGTTAAACGTTGGCTGATTCAGCATGTAGAATTGGACAGGGAGGTTGTCGATGACAGAGCTGTAAAATTACAAAAATCCTCTATTAAAAAGTTTACTTAAGTAAAAATATAAAAGTATTATCAACAAAATGAACCTGAAGTAATAAAAGTAAAAGTAGCTGTTGAAATGACGACTTTCATAGTGTCATATACTATATCATAGGATTATTATCACTGATGCATTCATGTTTGAGCAGCATTTTGTTGTACTTGGTCTAGGTTTAATTACAGTGGTGTGAAAAAGTGTTTTCCCCCGTCCTGATTTCTTATTTTTTTGCATGTTTGTCACACTTAAATTTTTCAGATCATCAAAAAATTTAAATATTAGTCAAAGATAACACAAGTAAACACAAAATGCAGTTTTTAAATGAAAGTTGTTATTATTAAGGGAAAACAAAATCCAAACCTACCCTACCCTGTGTGAAATAGTGAATGCCCCCTAAACCTAATAACTGGTTGGGCCACCCTTAGCAGCAACAACTGCAATCAAGTGTTTGCGATAACTTGCAGTGAGTCTTTTACAGCACTGTGGAGGAATTTTGACCCATCTTTGCAGAATTGTTGTAATTCAGCTACATGGGAGGGTTTTTGAGCATTAACTGCCTTTTTAAGGTCATGCCACAGCATCTCAATAGGATTCAGGTCAGGACTTTGACTAGGCCACTCCAAAGTCTTCATTTTGTTCTTCTTCAGCCACGGGGGCAGCAAGTGGCCCACAACCACAGATCCAGTCTCTGCAGCTCCGGAGGCAGAAATACCTGCTGAAAGTGACAGAAGGAGAGAGGAGAGAAATGAGAAGGCACAGAACTACGGGAAGACGTCGCGTTAGTAACATGCAGTAATTGGATAAAAATGCATACAGATGAAGAGGGAGAGAAGGAGAGAGGAAAGAGGTGCATCATGGGAAGTCTCCCGGCAGTCTAGGCCTATGGCAGCATAACTAAGGGAAGGTTCAGGGCTCACCTGAGCCAGCCCTAACTATAAGCTTTATTAAAGTGGAAAGTCTTAAGCCTACTCTTAAATGTGGAGATGGTGTCTGCCTCCTGAACCCAAACTGGGATCTGATTCCACAGGAGAGGAGCTTGATAACTGAAGGCTCTGGCTCCCATTCTACTTTTGGAGATGCTAGGAACCACAAGTAACCCTGCATCCTGGGAGTGCAGTGTTCTAGTCGGGTAATAAGGTATGAGATCTTTAAGATATGACGGTGCCTGACCATTAAGAGCTTTGTAGGTGAAATTCTATTCTGGATTTTACAAGAAGCCAGTACAGAGAAGCTAATATTAGAGAAATATGATGTGTTGTCCTAGTTCTTGTCAGTACATGTGCCGCAGCATTCTGGATCAACTGGAGAGTCTTAAGGGACTTATTCGGGCAGCCTGAATTGCAATAGTCCAACCTAGAAGTAACAAATGCATGCACTAGTTTTTCAGCATCGTTCTGAGACAGGAAGTGCCTTATTTTTGCAACGTTGCGTTGGTGAAAGAAGGCAGTCCTTGAAGTTTGTTTCATGTGGGAGTTAAAGGATAATTCCTGATCATGTTGTAGTCAGCCACCTATCCTTCCCATCCCTGAACTCTATTGAACTCAAGGTGGAATGAGCAGGCCTTGGTCAGTGCCTTCAGGAGGGGCCTGAGCAAACCCATCAAAGACGAGTTGGCTTTACGCAATGAACCCGTGGCTTGGATGCCTTAATTACCCTTTGGATCAGGATAGACAATCGCCTTCGCGAACGATGCCAAGAGCGCCACCACCAGTCTCCAGAATCCTGAGTTGGAGTACCTACTGCCTCTCCACCTGTCTCCAGTCTGCCTGAAGTTAAGACTCCACCTCCCAAACCAACACCCCTGGACCTAGCCTCGATTCTGAAAGAGTACCATGATCTGCAAGAGGTGTTTAGCAAGGACTTGGCCCTGTCTCTACCGCCACATTGCCCCTATGACTGTGCCATTGATCTCCTTCCTGGGGCTTCTCTGCCTTCGAGCTGCCTCTATAACCTGTCTCGACCCAAATGGGAGGCCATGGAGACCTATATAAGGGACTCAGTACAGGCAGGTCCTCCTCCTCACCTGTGGGAGCAGGGTTTTCTTTCTTCTCTTTGTTAAAGCAGAGAAGTGAGAATTTCACGTGGACTCGGTGAGCTTCTTGGGGTACATCCTGGAGACTGGGCAGCTGAGGACGGACCCGGCCAAGGTTAAGGCAGTCTCGGAGTGGCCCACACCGCAAGCAATTACAACGCTCCCTAGGATTTGCCAACTTCTACCGGAGGCCCAGAAGGATCAACCAGACCCAGGACACAGTCCTAATTAATCGTCGAAGTTAGTTGAAGTAGGTCGATAGGAGCAAAGCAGTCAAAATATATATCAGGCTTCACAGTTGCTTCCAAGGCCCCCGTACCTGAAGACAAGTCGGCAGCGGTTGAAGGCAGGACCTGATGAATTTTTTCTCTCATAGTTAAAATTTTATTATTGAAGAAACTCATGAAGTCGTTACTACTGAGGGCTATAGGAATACATGGTTCAGTAGAGCTATGACTCTCTGTCAGCCTGGCTACAGTGCTAAAAATAAACCTGGGGTTGTTTTTATTTTCTTCTATTAATGATGAGTAGTAAGCTGCTCTGGCATTACAGAGGGCTTTCCTATATGTTTCAAGACTATCTTGCCAGACTAAACAAGATTCTTCTAGGTTATTTCATTTCCTTTCAAGTTTTCGTGATGTTTGCTTTAATTTGCTTTAATCACCTCGGTAACTTACTGTATTCCCTGTTGTCAAACACAGCCTCTGTCGGTCTCGGAGGCTGTGTTTGGTCCTGGTCCGGCTGTGTTCACTGGGAGGCTGCTGAGCCCAGTTCTCCGAGCTCCAAGCTCCCAGTCTGGGCAGAGTCAGCTAATAGGACCGCAGCGCAGGTAACTGAGCAAACCAGCAAACGACAGCTACAGTTTGCGGTTACTTTAGCTTAACTTTCTGGTGATATGCTGCCCCCTATTTGTTCGGAGTATGGATTCGACAGGTAGCCAATTCTTACATATAGCTCCTTTAAGTGCTCTCACGTTAGAAAACAGGGATCTGACATGATTGCAGCTATGCAACATGTTGAGGATGATCATTACGAGGAGGTATTTACTGTCTGCACTTTACATCTTGTAGCTTTTTGTCTTGTAGGCCTGTTTTTCAGGTTGGCTTTAAGTTTTACTCGTTCTTGCCTCCTCACTCAAACCAGAATTCCCCCGGGCCCTGTACACATGTAATTTGTCTGTATAACAAGTGTGTCTGGGTGGATGTGGGTGTTCATCCATATGCATACTTTATGTATGAGATAAACTGTGTGTCTGTGTGAGTGTGTTTGTCTATACTTTTTTTCTGATCTCATCTCCCAATCACAAAGCGTCGTCCAGTGGGACAGGAAATTGTGTTGAAATTCAAAGTTTATTACACGAGACACAGATCAAAGGCAGAGCCTAGAAAAGACTCAGACAAATCTGTACATTTATGAGAGTGGAATCCATTTCACAGCATACATCACTCCTGCTCTGAGTACTCTAATACCGACATGTTACAGCAACAATATGAGCTCATAAAGCACAAGTCAGCCTCGGGGCTGGGAGAGTTCGGCTCCTTTTGCTGTAAAAGCCTGAGAGGTTGAATCAATCTGTTTCTTTGCGCAGTGGAAAAAACACAGAGTTAAAAGGTTGGTTCACAGAAATTACAAAAAATATATATTTTCTCACTGACCTTTAGGGGTATCTTGTATTTTTTATCTTCAATAGTTTTGGTTTAATATGTCGAGATAACATTTTCTGCCTCCACCCCAATAAATTGGCAGTAAATGAAAAAAAAAATATAATGAAAAAATGATATATAAAAATTTTAGTAGAAATGTGTCTTTTCAGAAACAATTGATGACAATTTCTATGAAAGAACTAGTCCCTCTGAAAACAAAATTCAATTAACCTTCATTGTATTTCGATGGAGGCAGAAACTCAGAATCAGATATCTCAAAACCTGGGTAAAAAAAATGTATGGCTAGACGTAATGTTTTTTTAGCTATGCTAGCAGCACAGCTCCAGTGGGCCCACCACTTTGGTCTGAAATATCTCAACAACTATTGGATGGATTGGCATGAAATCTTATACAGACATAAATGTCAGGATGAATTGTATGTCTACAATTTGGTGATCTCCATCATCCAGTGCCATCACGAAGTCAAACGTTTCATTTGTTCGATACTTTGGTTTATGACTAAATATCAGCAAAACTAATGACATTCCAATCAGCCTCAGCTGTACTTTGTGTTTTGTGATAATTATAAAACGTTAGCATGTTAATATGCTAAAATAAGATGGTGAACATGGTAAGCATTATACCTGCTAAACATCAGCGTGTTAGCATACCCACAGGAACGTATTTTGAGTAGGAGGTGCGGCGGTCTTGACTGAACCAAACCTCAAATCTTTTCTTGCCCTTGTATTACTATAATATGATATTATATATGGTATGTATGTGATATTATTAATATCACATCCATGCAACATGTAAATGGACTGTACTTATATAACGCCTTTCTAGTCTTCCGACCACTCAAAGGCTTCACACACTACATATCGCATTCACCCACTGATGGCAGAACTGCTCATCAGTACAAAGAAACTAATTAATCATTCAATTCAGCAATTTGGGGTTCAGTGTCTTGCCCAAGGACACTTCGACATGTGGGCTGAGGGAAGCCGGGATCAAACCACCAACCTTCCGATTGGTGGATGACCCGCTCTACCACTAAGCCACAGCCGCCCCAAATCACAGCACCATGACGTGATGTCAGCCAAAAAGTATTACAAAAGAAAATAAATAAGATCTGTACTTTAATCATCCTATGAACAGGCATACCACTCATAACAAATAAATAATGTTGATATGGGCCAGAGTCACTGGCAGTGCAAGAACAACGTTGCCACAGGACACAAATAACAGCAATATTATGAGTACCAGCGCATGTCACCTTCAACAACAATGTCCAGTATAATCAGTAGAAATGACAAAATAAAATAAATCGTTAAAAAAATAACTCTTCAAGAGTAGACATAAGACATAAGTTTTATTGTCCATGATTTTGTATTTTGAAATAAGTTTGGCTTCACACTTATTTTAACTTCACACTTATTTTAACTTCACACTTATTTTAATTTTATACTTATACCCACTTGGTACTTAATTTATTTTCTGACCTGTATTATAGTGTATTATATTTTTTGCTGAGTACTTCTATTCCTGTGTGCACTGACGTGATAGTGAGCTGCTGTAACAAAAGAGTTACAAAATCATGGACAATAAAACTTTCCTTGACTTTCTTCTGCACAATATATGTCAGCTGTCCAAAAATGCTTTTGTGTTCTGGTGTGATGCTGATAAAGTCCTTCATCAGGGCATGTATATTTAAGTTTTACAAAATGTCATTGTGTATATGCATCACTGTTACATGGGTCAGTTTTTTCTGAGTCATCGTGCTGTTCATCTTTGTCTTCAGGCGCCGTAGAGTGGAGAAACATGTCTCTGATAGAAGAGCGACTGTGGAAATCCACCAAGCTCCACGTTCACTGTCTCTATTACAAAGACCTCTTAGCTGAGTTTAATAACATGGTTAAGGATGTGAGGACTTCTTACTTTGCAAACCTAATTTCCTCTAGCAAATGCAACCCTAAAGTCCTGTTTGACACAATCAACAATATTGTCACTCCTGCAGTAACTTTCTCTCTTTCTTTGTGGATATGTTAAGGCTAGCATCATCCCCTTGTGTACTCCCTTTTCTTATCCAACTCGGCCTTCAATGTTGGAGTGATTCGTTCTTACTTTGCTGCAAGACCTCATTGATCTGGTGGGCAGTTTGAACCCTTCGTCAAGCCCTGTAGACATTTTACCAACTTCCATGCTCAAAAATGTATTATTATGCTATTATAAATAGCTCCCTGCAATCTGGTTGTGTTCCAGCTTATTTTAAACATGCATTTGATCAGCCTCTTCTGAAAAAAACTAACCTCGATCCAACCCTTCCCAACAACTATAGGCCCATATCTCAGTTGCAAAAAGTTGTTGCCAAACAGCTGACTGTCGTGTTGACTGAACACAACATTTTAGATAAATTCTGATCTGGTTTCTGTCAGAAGCATTCCACTGAAATAGCTCTTCTCAGAGTCTCCAATGACATACACTAATAATGTGAATGCTCTTTTTCGGTGCTGTTGGATCTTAGTGCAGCTTTTGATACTGTAGATCACAGCATCCTGACTGAAAGGCTTAGGCAGTGGGTGGGTGTCTCTGGGAGTGCCCTGGACTGGTTTTACTCCTGTCTCTCGGATAGGAGTTTTTCTATGTCGCTTGATCCCTACAGGTCTGAAACTTCTGGTCTTTCCTGCGGTTTGCCTCAGGGTTCTGTCTTGAGCCCTATATTATTTTCTTTGTACTTGCTTCCCTTAGGTCATATCATTAGCACATTTAAAGATATCTCTTATCACTGTTATGCTGATGATTTCCAGCTGTATGTCTTTTTTAAGCCTGATTAGATTTACAAACTGACCGTTTTGCACAGTTGTCTGACTGCCATTAAGGACTGAATGGCTAACAACTTTTTACAGCTCAGACAAGACTGAGGTCCTTATTGTTGCTTCAGATAGCTTAGCCTCCAAGGTTGCTCAGTGTATTGGGTCCCTTTCTTCAGCTGTACAGTCTAATCTCAGAAATCTCTTTGTTGTATTTAAACAGGGTATGTACTTTGACAAACACATCAAATCATTGACCCGTACGTGTTTCTTCCATTTAAGAAATATTGCAAAACTCAGGGCTTTTATATCATCCTGGCTAGACTACTGCAATTCCCTTTTCACCTGCCTCAGCAAATTGTCCCTGGACCATCTACAAATCCAGAATGCTGCTGCAAGGCTGTTGACGTGGTCCAGCAGGTCGACTCACATCACACCCATCTTATATTCTTTACATTGGCTTCCCATCAGTTTCAGGATTCATTCATTCATTCAAGGTGCTATACTAAATAAATTTTACTTACTTACTTACTTACTTACTCTGATGCCTCATCTGCGCATGTGTCTTTGTGTTTTTGTGTACCCGGCAGAAGCGTCGCTAGAAACTTCGTCTTAAACCATCATAAATTGATATTTTATCGAGTTTTTAAGCCAGGTTTTCTAGGCCACACTGCTTTCCTGGCCACCGCTTTACCTATATGTTCTAACTTGGAAAAAGTTTTCAGTCATCGGACGTGTGGATCTTAAGTAATTTTAAGCTGGCTGCAACTCCACGTGGTTTACCGGACTGCCTCCACTGCTGCTAGCTTAGCTAGGTTTGTTTTTAGCCCGGCGGCTAGGCTAGCCGGTCGGTTTTACCAAGGATTTTAAGCTTGTAGCACTTTTATGGACTTTACTGTGGACTTTAAGCTCTGAAGCACTCTCACGGACTAAATGATGGCTGAGTGTGGATCTTGTCACCTTACCGTCTCAAAGCTGAGGAAAAGTATCGCCTGTCTGGAAGCCGAGCTCAGAGAAAAGACAAGCTCATCCTGGAGTTCTCCACCGTCGCCTCGGCCCAGGCAAAACACCTGGCGGTCCTCAGCTCCTCTGGCTGCGCAAGCCGAATGCGACCATCCCATCTCACTCCCGGACTGCTCCACCCCAGCACTGGACAATGATCCCACTCTTCCGTGGCTCGGCTCCATCATCACTGGCGCCCGGGCATGAGGCCGCTTCAGCTAAGCCTGATGACCCGTGGCTCCTCATGGGTGCGAAGCACAAAGCCATGGCCATTTCTACCCGTGCCGAGCCCCAGTGGATGCACGGTCACTCGCCGGCGGGGTGGTGAGAAGGCTCCGGTGAGTTCGACTCCACGCCAACCGGAGCACTGGACCGTAGCCTGTAAGGACAGACATGGTGCAAAGCGCCCAACTCCTCCACCTTCACATCGGGACCTCCCGCTGGCCAACAGGTTTGACATCCTGGACACGCAGGACTTTCCTCCACTGGAGGGACGCCCCCATCTTCCAGCAGCCAAGTCTTCCTCCTCCTCTCGCCGCAAGTTACTGAAAGAGGCCGTGATCAGGAGAAGCTCTGGGGTCTCATTCGTCCTGAGACGGCAGCGAACACCTCTGCTGAGGAGGACGCCGCCCCTCGCCGCAGCAGTCCCGGCCACAACTATCCCAGGGACGGCTGATGGGACTCGGCGGGCTCCACGATCATCGACTCTGCCTCCTCTCATCCCCCAACCACGCTGATCGTTGGAGACTCCATAGTGAGGAATATCCGCTTCGCTAATGCGCTCACACGCTGCTTTCCCGAGCAACGACCCCGACATCCTTGAAAAGCTCCCGGACTTCTGGCTGCACTCCCGATGACTATCACGAAAATCATAGTCCATGTCGGCACAAATGACACCGCCCGTCAGCAATCGGAGCTGACGAAAAGCAGACTTCATCCGCCTCTTTGACCTGCTCAACAGCACCGAAAGCATGCTTTCATTTCGGGTCCAATTCCTACACTGGGTCGGGAATTGGCCGTTTTAGCAGGATCCTCAGCCTTCATACCTGGCTCCAGTCTGTCTGCAGCACCCATGACGTTGGTTTTATTCACAACTTTAACTTATTCTGGGATCGTTCTTCCTTGTTTGCACGAGATGGTCTTCACCCAAACAAGTCAGGTAGTCGCATGCTAGCGGCTAACCTGCAGCACGCTGTGCTGTCCTCCTCACGTAGTTGACTATTTACATCACCTGTTTTCCCTCGCTCTTCTTCTTCCTCTACTCTGCCCACAATAAACAGCCACGTACTCTCTGCTGTCACTACCGCCCCCTTGTGGACTGATCATAGTACTGCTATCTGGAGCCCGGCTGCCTCTAGTGCCACCTTTAACATTCCTGTGGTAATTTCGGACAGGTCCTTAGTGCGAAACAGACACAACCGACACAGCGACAATAATAACTTAATAAAGATCCGGGCCAGAACCCGACCTCCAGTCTCAACATCAAATCTGTACCAGCACAGACTTTTAAGATGGCTCTCCTGAATGTAAGATCCTCTCTCTAACAAAACGTTTATTTTAAATGACTTTATCTCTTCCACTGAGTTAGACTTTATGTTTTTAACTGAATCCTGGCTACATCCTGGTGATCACAGTCAGCTGGCTGAATTGTGCCCTCCTGATTATGACTGCTTTAGTTGCCCTAGGGTCTGTGGTCGAGGTGGGGGCCTTGTTACTGTCTATAGGAAGCATTTTAAGTGTGACCTCATAGCTTGCAATGATTTTTCCTCCTTTGAAGTGCTCATGTTTAAACTTGGTGGCCCCCTCCCAGTCATATTTGCTATTATATATCGCCCCCCTAAACCAGCTGGCTCCTTCTTGTTGGAACTCCCTGAGTTTTTATCCAGTCTTGTGTTAAATTATGATAGAATTGTTCTCACAGCCAGCCATGACTCCTCTAATGCCCTTGCTGCTGATTTTTTAAATATCACTAACTCTTTCAACTTACAACAACATGTGTCTGGCCAAACTCATTCCCGTGGCCACACCTTAGACCTAGTCTTTACTTTGGGCCTGAAAACCCCATCTGTGGAAACCAGGGACATGTTTGTATCTGATCACCTATGCATTGTTTTCAATTGTGAATTAGAGGCTGCCAGTTCTGTCTTATCCCGCTCTAAGTACACACGCGTCCTTAATGAGCATAGTGCCTTAAAATTCTGTACACGGTTCAATCCTCCTGGCAGTGTGTTTCCCGATTCCTCCAACACCAACGATTTGGTTGATTATTTTAACTACCAGTGTTCTTCAACCTTAGATCTCATAGCTCCTCTTAAAAATAGACAAAACTCAAAGACTAGAAAACAGCCATGGTTAAATGACAGTATTCGAAGCTGTAAAAAGAATTGCAGAAGAGCAGAACGCAGATGGAAGAAATCACGTCTCCAGGTCCACTTTGTGGCCATGAAAGAGTTATTACGCCTTTATTATAGGATGGTGAAGGATGCAAGAACATGCCATTTCTCTGCACTTATCTCTGCCCATCAGCACAACCCCAGATTCCTGTTTAAGACTGTGGATCAGTTAGTTAACCCTGCCTCTCCTTGTGCCCCTGCTGAGTGTGATGCTGATTGTGAAAAGTTTCTTTTGCACTTTGCTGGTAAGGTGGAGTTAATAAGATCTGATATCACCCCCAATCCTGCCTTTTTAGATGTGGATCACCCGCTCAGGGATTCTTTGAGCAATTTTTCTGCTGTTACTCTGCCCAAACTCGCAGACATCATGTCTCTTATGAGAGTATCCTCCAGCCCTCTGGACAAAATCCCAACTAGGTTTCTATTGGAAGTTATGGATTGTATTGCGCCCCTTTTACAAATTATTTTTAACAGCTCGCTGTCTACTGGCTGCGTCCCTGATTTCTTTAAAACAGCTTGTGTCCAGCCAGTCTTAAAAAAACCTGGGCTTGATCCCACCCTCCTGGATAACTACCGCCCAATATCCAAATTGCCTTTTATTTCGAAGATTCTCGAAAAACTTGTATCTAAGCAGCTCCTTGCTGCTGTGGAAAACAATAATACCTTTGAAAAGTTCCAATCTGGCTTTCGTCAACACCACAGCACTGAGACAGCCCTTCTCAAAGTCACTAATGACCTTTTAATGAATGCAGACGCAGGCATGTGTTCAATTCTTGTGCTGTTGGACATAAGTGCTGCCTTTGATACAATTGATCATGGCATTCTTTTAGACAGACTGAGGCACTGGGTGGGCATATCTGGAACTGCACTAGACTGGTTCGCATCTTACCTGTCCAATAGGAAATTCTGTGTTAGCATTAATAACTTCAAGTCATCCTTTTCCTATATCAAGTATGGTGTGCCTCAAGGTTCAATTCTGGGACCAATATTGTTCTCCTTATACATGCTTCCCTTGGGTGATGTAATCCGCAGACATGGTATTTCTTTTCATTGTTATGCGGATGACACACAGTTGTACCTCCCTGTCAAGCCCACTGACCTTAGTATGCTGAGTTCTCTGCAGGACTGCCTGTCTGACATAAAAAAATTGGATGTCGATAAATTTTCTTCAGCTCAACTCAAATGAAACTGAAATCCTTGTTATTGGGCCCCAACACATCACTAAACAAATACTGCCATCCACTGGTAACCTGTCACAACATATCAAGCCTGTTGCACGAAATCTTGGTGTCCTGTTTGATAGCAATTTATGTTTTGAGCAACATATCACTAAGCTTGTCCAATCATGCTTCTATCACCTCAGAAACATTGCAAAAATACGATCTATTTTAAATCTTAGTGATGCAGAAACTGTTGTGCATGCTTTTATCTCCTCACGCCTTGATTATTGTAACAGCCTGTTCACTTGTCTTAATCAAAAGCTCTGACACGACTGCAGACTGTACAAAACTCAGCTGCTAGGCTGTTAACCAGGACCAAGAAGTATGACCACATAACACCTGTTTTAGCCTCTTTACACGGGCTCCCTGTTGGTTTTAGGATTGATTTTAAGATCTTGTTGATTACTTTTAAGGCTCTTCATGGCCTGGCCCCAGATTATATTTTAGACCTTGTAATCCCTTATGAACCTTCACGTAGTTTGAGATCTTCGGGCAGGGGTCTCCTGTCTGTTCCTGAGTCCAGGATGAAAACTAAGGGGGACAGAGCTTTTGCTATCAGGGCCCAGAGGCTCTGGAACAACTTGCCCGAAGAAATTAGATTGTCTGAGTCAGTGTCTTCGTTTAAATCTCGTCTCAAAACACATTTTTATCTGAAAGCATATCCTGATTTTACGTGAACTGGCTGTTTATTTTACTGTTTATTTTATTGCTTTTCTGTATTTCATGTGTTTTATTTCTTTATATTTCGTCATTCACTGTGTTATTTTATTTTTCTTGTTGTGAAGCACTTTGTACTTTGTTTTGATAAGTGCTCTATAAATAAAGTTTTATTATTATTATTATTATGATGCCACTGATATGGGAAGACAGGAGGCACAACTTTATGAGGTTTTCTACTTCTCTGAACAAACCTCTGGTTTGTGGGTGTAGTTTGGTGAGACATAGGGCCACTTCCGGAACTGTGCTGCATGGAGAATCCTTGGTAATGTCTCCCAACATCCTGAGTTGAAGCTGCAGGCAGCCTGTGTCCAGCTGCTTGGGAAGATGAAGGGGCTGTAGGTCCAGTTCCACTGTGTGGCCCTTTGTGGCATCAATTACCATAGTCTCTCTTCTTGCCCCTATCTGCATGCTGTCTTGGTCAAATCTCCTTTCCAGTTCTGAATACACCAAATCCACAGCTTCATAGAACTCACGTCTCCACCTGAATTGTTCCGTTTCGGCTGCCACTGCTTTGGTCCCTTTGGTGTGCCGATACCGGGCTGGGGTCCTTCTGACCCGGGACACAGTGTCTGTTGTCACCTTTAGTCCGATTTTTCTAGCACATGTCATCACCTTGGAAGTTATCTGCTCCACAATGCTGTCATCTCAGTGCTGTTATTTGTCCTTTTAGCACATTTGTACATTCAAGGGCAAAGCACACTTGCCTTTGTGCTTTGTAAATTGCTTGGCACTGCCTCACAGAGCCCGAACAATGCTTCACAACACAGAAGGCCAAAGAAAGTCCTTTCTTTAAGTGCCTGTTTGTGTTTCCCTCTTAACACTGTTGTCGTCCTTCAGTGTGTCAAGCTTTGCCACAAGAGTAGCATAGGAGATGCACATGCGCAAGATTGCTTTAGTGTGCACGAACCACCTGGTGGGACACAGCCTGGTTTGAATGCACGGGTGAACTTGTCTGTTCCCAAATGCCTTGTTGGAATCTTAAAATCCTTTGGCTGGAAAGGGCAATCAAATTCAGCTAGGCTAACTCCCACCACTTTGATTGTAGCAGACATCAATTCTGTAGCTACTGCTTGTGTGCTGCTGCCCACGACACATTCCTTCTCTGCCAATGCTAACTGTTCCTCCGCTACTGCAGCCAAGGGGTTAACGTTAGCTACTTCTTGGCTGTCCTCCTCTGGTGCAGACAACTGTGTCGAGGCTTCTGTCAATGGGGTAGTTGTTGAGGAAATGTAGTTGCTAGTTGAAGTGGCAAGTTTTTTGGAATTTGGATTTTTGAAAAAATCCGAAATTCGTTTCTGACTGAGGCACAGTTTGAATTGACTTCCCAGCAGAACTTCACCTTGTACAACAAGAAACAGTAGGCTAAACTAGCGCTGATCAAAATATATATATGTAAAAAGGGGGAAATATATATTTATCACTGGTGGCAGGGACCAGAAGGGTTGGTGTGTAACACGAGAAAAAAATGTATGAAAAAATAAATAAATAAAACAAAAAGTGAAAATATAGCATACTTTAGCCAGTTGAGGGTGTTCAAGCACCGCTACTTCCCGTGACTATGTGTGTTAGCATTGTCACTCCGAGCATGTTATCATGATGACATTAGCATTTAGCTCTAAGGACCGCTATTTCTAAGTACAGAGCTGCTATAGTGTGGCTGTAGACTGTCTTGTTTTGCAATTTGGAGAGCCTGCCCTGAGAGGTGATATATGGTGGATGAAGGCAGGAATAGAGGTTATTATAAACAATAACATTTTTAGGCAAGGAAATATCCATTTTGCTTTCATATACCACCGGTTCATGGTGATACAGATTCAACCTATAATACATAGGCCAGGAAACATTTTGTATTTACTGTTTTGTCTGGTAGCACTTTACTAGTGCATAGGGAGTGATACTGAGTGACAAATGGTCTCTGGAAAGTGAAATGTAACTTATCTCTCTCTATATGTTTTTAATAGCACAATTCTTATGTTTATGTACATGCTTTTATTTCACACTTGTTTGGCAATGTAAATGTCTGTTTCCCATGCCAATAAAGCCCCACTGATTTGAATTGAACTGAAATTGTAAAGAATAACAAACCACGATCAGCACTTCAGCACAAAATAAAATTAGGTGATCCCTGCGTCTCACCTAATGCAAGCTGGGATAGGCTCCAGCCTCTGAACAGACCCTGAACAGGATAAAATAACACCACATAAGTGAACCAAAAATAGGCAAGAAAAACTGTGACCAGTTTGGTGTTATACTGATATGTTTTAGATAAACACAGATTTTTAGCATGCTGAAGTGGACTGGAATAAAACCACCCTGACAATTTGACCCATACTGGCAAATCACACATATTTTTTTTGACATTAGTTTCTGACATTTATGACAGGCACCTGAAGACAGCATAATATCAAATTGTAGGGGAAGGAAGATGTACTCGTGATGTGATGAATGTATTACCCTGTCATACACCAGTGCTAAGGGTTGCCATTTAGTTCAATTCAATTCAATTCTATTTATATAGTGCCAATTCATAACAGAAGTTATCTCATTGCGCTTTTCCTATAGAGCAGGTCTAGACCGTACTCTTTATAATATTATTTACAGAGACCCAACAAATCCCACCATGAGCAATCATTTGGCGGCATTCTGGATGATTTTCCTGTACTGTTTTTATATTGGTGTTGCTTGGCTCATGACTGACTCATCCAAAGAACTGCCATTAATCCAGATGGCCAGTTCAATGCTGCTTCAGTGGAAAACCTACTTTTTGCCTGCTGAGCTACAGCGCTACATGCAGTCAAACTTTTTTTTTATACATTCCAGTGTTCTGACAGATCAGCAGATAAGTTATACTAGATCCTAGGATGTACTGTAAGGTATTTCCTTGTGCTTTGTCCACTGAATGTTGTCCGTGCTGTATTAGTTTAAAATCCCTTTGTATGGGCACTGTGTATGTGCACTACACATCTGTACAAATCAGGTTTCCAACTTACAATAGGGTTAATCTTGCACCAGCATGCAGGAGATCTACACACACACACACATGCACACGCACACACACACACACACACACAAACACACACACTTCTAGAAACTTGATGGAAAACAAAGATAACAATAGAAACGAGTGTCAGGTTGCCTAGAAGGTGTGAGACCTTGGCATGATGACACACACACACACACCCACACAAAAACCCACAATTTACCAGCCGTTGAGATGTTTGTTACCTAACAAGGATGAGCTGTCACTAACTTTGCATCTCATCACCTCTTGCACTCACCCTCTCACCAACTTTCCCACCCTCACCTCCCTGTCTTTGTCATTGCTTCCCCCCATTCTCACCCCTCCATCTCTTCCTAATACAGCTTCAGTAATCAAAGAGTTAATAATAATCCCCAGACTTTGCAGACACACAAGCCTTCTTTGTTTCAGTATGAAAAAAAAACTGTTGAGCACAGCTAGAGAAAAAAATCTTAAGTCACATTCGTGGTCAGTTAAGCTTTAAAAATATTTTAAATGTGCTGCACTGAAACAAGCTCTCCGCACTTCAAATGAAAATCATCAGAGGGCTTACCCTCAGAGTAATCTTTAAGTGTTTAAGTGTTTTAGTGGGGGTCGCACATTAATGAATTGTGCATGTGTGCGTGTGTGTGAACATGCATGGCTGATCTGCAGCCCAAATCTTAACCAGTGACATGTTATGAAGAAAGTTAGTCAGACATGCAGGCTGTGAGAACATTTGGCCAAGCTCCAAACTAAATATAGGAAACGCACCGTTAATTTATGGCAGGTTAAGTACAACCAAAGCAACGTATAAAATGTACGTCTTTCATCCTCCCAGTTTGTGTGTGTGTGTGTGTGTGTGGAATGAGTCCTTTCAGATGGCAGAATGATAAGATTGTTCTTAGCCATCCAATTGCATACTGCAAATAAGAGCTGTATATGCATGTGCAGACAGGTTCAGCCTTTAACTGTGTCACATGTCATTCAGAGAAAACAAACAGCAAACTACCTGCTTACACTTCAGCTGCTGTGCCATTACCCAATTTAATTTTACATTAAAAAACAGGCATTGTGCTGCCTGTCTTCATCTAGAATTATTAGAACACTGAGTGAGAAAGTGAACATTTTTGGGATGGAATCTGTGACTTTTTGATAATGGGACAGTTTCTGTAGTAGGGTTAAGTGGCGGTCGCACCACAAAGTGACATTCGCTTGTCCATGTGAAATAGATGGGGCCGGAAGCTTGGTGACATAGTGACTACTTGCATGGCTAGTTCGTGAACTGCTTTAGCTGGCGAGCAAGCCATTAACTCCCTAGCCCTGCTCAGTCACAATAGCTCCTGGAGTTTCTCTTTATTTTCTTTCTACTGTTTTGTTTAAGTTTGTGGAAAAACCTGTCAACTGAAGTCAGATTTATTTTGGTTTTAAAAAAAGCAAATTAAAGAATTTTTTTGCCTGATACACTCCAAAATGGACGCTGACAGTGGATGCGCATTTAGTTCTGTTGATGCTACATTGGGTGTCTGTCTGTGTCTGTGTTCCACACATGTTCAGTTGACATGTACAATCTGCACAGTCATACATTTTAGGCTGTCCATGTAGGCCCCCTTGCAGACATGAGCAGCTGTACATCACGCAGGACCTTGCAACTTTACTAATGTATTACTCCATGTCACTTTCCACTACTACTACTACTACTACTACTACTACTACTACTACTACATGTTTTCAACATAATAAACAGTAAATATTGTGTTATTTGTATCATGTTTTTACATGACATAAAGGACTACATTCAAACAGTGGGGTATCACTCTGTAGTGTGTTGTAGTTTCTAGATACAGAGTAATTAAATTCATTTATTTGACATTGTGCACAAAAGGAAGTTTGAAACATGTGAGGAGTCTGTGGCAATTAGACCCCATTATAACGTCATTATTTTAATGGGGTAGTGATGCCATGAGCTGTATAGGAATATCCCCCCAAAAAGAAAATATTGTTCTTTAGCTTACCGCTGCAGCTGCAGATTTCTAGATGAAATATGTAAAATGGTAATTAGTCATAGAGAAAAGGCATAGCTGATAAAAGCAGGAAAATTATCTATCTATTTATTTATAATATTAAACATAAAGTAGTGGATGACCAGCAATGGCCAGAAAACAAGATAAGGTCAGCAATGACCTAGAACTAAATTAAAAAGGCCAGCAATGACCAGGAACTGAATGAATTGGGTCAGCAATGACTGAGAAGGCTCCAGCTGCGGTCCTCCCTCCTGAGGCCACAGTTCTGTGAGCCAATGGGGTTTGAGCATGAGTAGTAGTATG
Organism: Siniperca chuatsi; assembly: GCF_020085105.1. NCBI lineage: Eukaryota > Metazoa > Chordata > Actinopteri > Centrarchiformes > Sinipercidae > Siniperca > Siniperca chuatsi. Next base: position 5,945,090 of record NC_058052.1, read on the forward strand.
AAGCAGGCTACGTAAACTTTCACTTATTTCACCTTAGCAGTCTACCAAAATCTGTTTCTGAACAAATTTGAGGCAAGAAGTTCGTTCTGACTCAATGGCACTACTACACTGCCGGTTGCCACTGCTTTCTTGGCCGTGCTTCAAGCTTGTGGGGGACACCAAGCGAAGCAGCAAAGCCCCAAATGACTACACATGCAAGTAACGTTAGTCTAACACTGCTTTTATGTCATCAAATATTACAATAGCGCTGATAATGTATTCATATTTGTATTCAGGATAAATGCTTTGTTGTTGAACAACAGGACAAGAGACAAGAGGAATCAAAACAGGAGGAAGACATAACACAGCCCAGCAAAAACCTTGAAGGAGAGCCAGCTCAGCCCCCGCCTGAAGGGAGCTTTAATCATGAGAGACATCAGAGCGGAGAGGAAAAGTCTCCAGTCCCCTCCCTAAAAACCACAGGTGAGAATTCACCTTCTTCACCCCCCCAAACCCGATCTAGGTCACCCTCCTCTCTAGTCACCCTTTCTCCCTCCTCCCCCCTCTTGGAGTTCACTGACCAGATGAAAGAACTTGTCACAGCTGGAACCAAGCCTTCTCTCAGCCCCTTCCCTCACCCTACTCCCATTTTCTCTCCCCTAAACCCCCCCTCGGCGCCCACCTCCAGCATTGGCTTTAAGTCCTCAGCCAGTTTTGACACATTTGTCACAGTTATGGCATAACTACGACAGAATCATCCTCTGTCTCCCCAGCCTAGCTCTAGTTGCTATGTACAAAATACAGCAAGCTCCAACTGATATCTGCTGGGTCCAGGCTACTAGGCTAATGGTACTCTTCCCAGGACAAGCTGGTAGCTTTCTAAATTCCTGTCTTGATGGGTAATAATGGTGAATCTGCTAATAAACAGGAAGCACTCAAAAGATTCTGCAAATTTAGCATCCATTCCTCGTCAGCCACAGCCTGTCGCAGAATATTGGGCAGATAATGCTTTTAACGTACTGAATTAAGTGTTATTAAATGTCAGGTCTCTAGCAGGAAAAAACATGTTTAATCAATGATTTTATCATGAAGCACAATCTTAATTTTATGTTTTTAACTGAAACTTGGTTAGACCAAGAAAACAGTGCAGCTGTTCTTATCGAGTCTACCCTTCCCAATTTCAGTTTTATGAGCGAAGCTAGAGTGCATAAGAAAGGAGGTGGAGTTGCCATTTTGTTTAATGATTCCCTCCAATGCAAGAAGATGCCTTATGGAAATTTTGCTTCTTTTGAATATGTGGCTTTTCAGTTGAGTTCCTTTTCTCGAGCTATATTTCTAAATATTTACAGGCCACCTAAATACTGTGCAAACTTTTTTGATGACTTTACTGAACTGCTGTCTATAATTTGTATTGACTTTGACTGTGTAGTCATTGCTGGTGATTTTAACATCCATGTTGACAACCTCCAGAACAGAGGGACTGGTCGTCTGGGACAGGTTTGCTAAAACTAAACATGGAGAAGCAGCGTACAGTTTCTATGCACCATATATCTGGAACAAACTCCCAGAAAACTGCATGTCAGCTGAAACTCTGAATTCTTTTAAATCAAGGCTGAAGACTTTTCTGTTTGCCGTTGCCTTTTATAAAATAAAATAATGATTAATTTCTTACACTGCACTTACCTGTTTTATCTAGTTTTTATTTTCTATTTAAATTATTGTATTTAAATGTCTTTTTATATTGCCGTATGTAGCTTTTATGTTTTATGTAAAGCACTTTGAATTGCCTTGTTGTTGAAACTTGCTATACAAATAAACTTGCCTTGCCTTGCAAATGCATTTACAGATCCGACTGCTAGCCCATTAGCTTACCACTATAATTTCTCATAGAGGTTAATAAGTTAGCTAACATTAGCTTGCAGAATACTACATACAGGCTGTGGTAGCTCATTAGCCGCCAACGTCTAGCTTTCCAACAATGTTGGTGTTTTTAATTCAACATGGTTGAAACTTAAGAATGACGATATGTACAATAATAGATTTGTAGGCCAAACACGGTATGCCTTTCTTGCAAAATTCAACAATTATTTTCATACAATCATACTAATTGGGATTAATGTCGATAAATATGAGCATGAGCAACCATTCTCAATGTGACAACCATTTTGTTTAATTTGTATGACTTGTAGCCTATATTCCTTTTTTTGTTTCAATTCCAACCTTGGTAATGAAGTAATATTTTTCACCGGGTTGTCCACATTTATAGCCTTATATTTTATAGCCTTCATGAAACAACACAGTAAGAACGTACAGGGCGAAGTACATAAGATGCGCTTTTAGTAGTCCATCTTCGAACATCATAGTTTCACTATGGCAGACCCATGTCAATAACTACTACAATAATTACATTTTTCTTAGTTTATGCATTGTTGACAGAAGCATAATGAGAAAAAATGGTCTGGTGGAACGGACTATAATGCTGAAGGGGTCAGACGGTGCGCAGACAGATCGGAGATGAATCTTTTCTTCCCTGAATATTTTCTCATGGTTATGCCTATTGGACTGTATGAAAAACTGGAAATGCAGATATGTCTTTCGTTAACCTCTTACTCTACAACTGAGAACCCATTTCTGGATCAGAAGAGAAGTTTCTCCTCTTAGGCTGAGGAGCCCGAGAAGGACCTGATTTTTTGGCCCTTTTGTGGCCACGAGGAGGCCCGGAGGGAGGACCAGTTGGAGCAGATCTGTCTTGAACAGTAGGTTCTACTACTACTCAGCGGGATCACAGAGAACTGGGAGCTGGGAGGCCTGGAACTGGAGTAATGCTGCAATCTTTGAGCTGAGACAGAAAGAAATCTGACTCGTCTGTAGGGGAGTCACCACGCAGAGCTATACCAGCGCTGCTGCGCCGACCACCAGTGGCAGTACATGCGGTCTCTAGCAGAATATAGGTGCTGGGGTCGGGATCCTCCTGGAGAGGACCAAGATCAGAATCAGACATCAGCTTTGCTACCGACAATAAGACACTGAAAAAGGTGAGGAGAACGTTTGCTATTTGCATCGATCTGACACTGAAATGACTGCTTACAGCAGCAAAGAGAGGAACTGTTTTAAAGTTTCACAGCAAGGAGGTGATTGGCTCGAAGAGGTCGTGACAAAATCTGATTGGTTTAACTAAAGAGCGAACGCCCTCAGTCAGTCGATTGAGTTGGAAGTGATGAAAGGAAAAGAGAGAGAGAGAAAATAAATGAAGAGCATTGAACTTTCGCTAGGCTTTATATAAATACTTATCAGTTACTTTTAAGAAATCCTCAAGCTGCTGCTATAGACACACTAGAGGCTTTGAAGATAACTACAGCAAATCTGTTAATACAATGAGAGTTCTGTCAGCATTGCAAGGCATATGCCAGTTTTAAACCAAATGCGCAAGAGTGTTTATAGTTTGTGCGACAGACCACATAATCCTACAAAGCGGCAAACATAGGTGCTACAGAATTACAATATTAATTCTAACCTGGTATATTTTCTGCAAAGCTTGAGATTTTTTACTTGAGTCCCAGTAGGGTTGGTGTAGAGTTATTTAATATACAAAATTAACTTTCCCACCATTCTTTTCTACGGTAACATTGTCAGTGTCATAACTCCCACTTCCTGTAAGTGCCAGAATCCCATTGGATGCGCGTTGTGGAGGTCAGCATATTTTGGGTCAGAGTTCAGTTCTGTTGAACTTCGGCTGCAAAACCTGGAGGAAAATCAGAAATATCTCAACAACTGTTTGATGGATTGCCATGAAATTTGCAACAGATATCCATGGTGCTAAGGATAAATCCTAATGACTATGGTGATCTCCTGACTTTTCCTCTAGCACTGTCAACTACTCGTTATCCTGTGAAATATCTCAACTTCAACTAGACGGATTGCCATGATATTTTATACACATATTCATGTTTCCCAAGTTATCCAACATTTAATGTTCTGTTTATGTATGTCATTATGTTCTATATAGTTGTTAGGTGCTATTTTTTTATTAACTTTGTAATCTGCTTTTGTAAAGTAAGACACAACTTCTCCTAAAACTGCAGATAAGAAAATCATTGTCCTCTCTCTCTCCCTCTCTCGCCCTCTCTCTCTCTCTCTCTCTCTCTCTCTCTCTCTCTGTCTATCTGTCTTAACTTGTCCAGGGTTTTATCCTGCTGTGTGTACCAGGAAATTGCCCCATTCTCCAGAACAGACCACAAGTTTGTTTGTATCTCTGCCTCCTTACCGACACAGCTAACCACAAACAAACACACACACATATGAACACACACAAACACACACACACAGTAGATAAACTCGCACACAAACATGCATGCACAGACATGCTCAGATGCCCACATGCTCTCACACATGGCAGGTATGTGCTGATATGCTGACAACTGTGTGCGTGTGTGTGTATTTTTAGCATCTTGCTCATATTGTTCTGCTGTGTACCAAAGCTTTGGGAGGTTTGATGACGAATCGCAAGGTCCTGCGACATGTTTCCTGTTTACATTGCTCTACACAATAACTGCCCAGCTGACGCATTGTGTGTGTGCTTACAGTAGGTGTGTGTACAGTATTGTGCGCCTGTGTGTCTTGGCCTGTGAGTTCTTGCCCGCCTATATGTTTGTCTGCATGTCTGCCTGCCAATAATTTGTTGCCCTGTTATGCTATTGCCCTCAGCCTCGGTCCATATTCCATAATGCTAATTCAGAGTAAAAAAATATTATTTCTCAGATAACTGGACAATGGTGAGCAGTATGGCAGCAGTGTTGTTTCTATTGGAACCAAACTGCCTTACATGTGGAATGATAATAGAGGCTGGTGAAATACTATTTTATTATTCTATGGATCAGCGGAAAAACAAACTATTGTGATATTACTGTCAGAATGTGTTATAGTTAGGGTTATTTCAAGTTGGATTAAGGTTTGCCTGCCACAGAAATGTCTTCCATAAAGAAACAAGAAAATATGAACTGAAATAAATACAGACTGTGTGAAACGGTTGGCTTAGGTTATTTAAAAGCCCAAATTGTCAAAATAAGGACTATTCAAGGCAGTTTCACATCAGATTTTGTCAATGAATGTAGAAGATTGTCATGCCTGTACAACTCCAACTTCAGATTGAGATTCAGAAAAACTTGATTGTCCATCTGAAAACAATAGAAATGAGTCTTTGATGTGGCTCATAAGAACACACAGTACACATACAGTAAAAAGCTGGATTTAAAAAAAACCCAAACACATATGCTAAATATGGGTATGAAAACTTAAACTTAAAGCTGCACTAATCAATAATTCTATATTAACAATGGATCGATGAGTATGTGTAATGTGAAATGGTTCACTGTAGTAATGAACTGACAGATCCCCTAACTCTGCAGTTCCCCTCAGCTGTACAGAGTGTTTCAGTCTTTGTTCATTCTGTTTTTGTTTCACAACCTTTACAATAAATGTTACACCTGTGTTTTCCACTGTCATTGTCTGATGCACATTTAGCTTTGCTGACACTTGCAGGAAAAAGCTGCTCTAATCAATATATTTATATTAACAATAAATCAATTGACTGCGTGTAATGTAAAAGGGGTTGCTCATAGTGACGAACCCACAGAGAATTATTACCGGACTCTGTAGCTCCTCTTAGCTCTGTAGAGCGTTTTAGCATCTATCAGCTCATTGTTTTGGTTTTATGGCCCACAACTTTACTGTTTTGATTCAGTCTCACCGCTCTCATCAACCTTGTTTCCAACAGCAGCAGGCAGCTGTTTTCAGTGAAAAAGCTCTAATAAACCCACTGTACTCTACCTGCCCAGAACAAAATGGCAGACAGATAAAATTAGCTGGCCAGCCAGCTAGCTTATTAGCAACTAAACAGCCAAATAGATTTCTCAGGAGTTGGTGGAAACCAAAATAGTTAAATGGAGAGTGAATATTGGTAAATCCACCAGATCCCAGCTGAGTGAGAAGACAAAACTGGATATACCTTTATATAACTGCTTCAAAGCTAATTGCTGTTTAATGTAGCATTACTATCTAATCTATGAAACTACATTATGCCTCTACTGGCCATCTGATGTTTCAGTACTGCTTTAATATGTCTACTCTGCCCTCCCCCTCATCAGTCTGAAATCACTACATGTGAACTGGAGATGATCTAATAACATAACTGAATGGATGTGTATCGTCATTTGCGGATCTTATTGTACATACTTGATGCACATGAACATGTGCATGTGTGTGTGTCTGTATGTTCCTTGATACAACCCATCAAGGAACTTTATATCCGGCTGAACTGACAGATAAAACACATTTGTCTGCACACGTTCATGTGTATGTGTGTGTGTGTGTTTGATTATTAGTCATTTCCTCCAAATTTCCAGGTCCCAGGACCCTGGCTGGACTGTTTAACTGAGCGCTGAGTAATGGGGCCAGCAGATGCTCCATCAGCAGCAGAAGGCAGCAGCTGCATTTGTGTTGCACTTCGTCCTCTTAAATAATGTGTGTAGCCTACATACAGCATAAAATACATCACCTCTGTCCCAGTGTAGAACATGGGAGTGAGGAAGGCGTGTTTGTGTATTTCTGTGTGTTTTTGTTGGAGGAGAGCTAATACTAAGATGACTAATAAGATGGGCGATAGGATTCTCAGGAAACACTTTCTGTCTCATGCCTTGTCTCGCACCACTCCCAGTGTCCAACCAGTGTCAGATATCTGCATTTACCAGTCTGGGATTAGTTTGCCAACACACAAATACACATTATTTATTCATACTATAAATGTGCAAGCAGCAATTGTTTTGTGGGGGATAACACATGCCTAATTGGAATTTTTTAGGTTGTTTCAGTGTACAAAAAAATCACAGGATATGATTCTGCCAGTGGAAAAAGGGAGGTAATGGTTGGCAGTTGGTTCAGTGGAAGCAGAGGAACCAGAGACAGAAAGTGGCGACAGGTTTTGATGATGTGACGCAGGACACCTGAAACACCTGAGACATTAGCTTTTTTCTTTAGCCACTTTCCTGTCCTGCCCTGTCTTTTCCTTTCCTTTCCTTCTCTAATGTCACGCTCAGCTCTAATTAGGCCTGACTCCACTTTGATTCCATAAAACAAGGACTTCTTTTTAGGTGACCGATCAACGGTCCATCTGGAACAACTTTAAAAGTCGTTCCAACAATCTGCCAAAATATCTTTATAACGTCAAAGCAAAGAAGAAGAAAAAGGGAAAAAACATAAACTGAAAAGCGAGCGGGTTCACGCAACCTGTATGAGATGTAATAGAGTGTAGCAATCAGTCTGAGGGTTTTTTGGAATGTTCTTGGTGTGTTGATAGAAGTTATAAAGCGTGCGTGCATGCCCATTTAGATGTATCGATCCACTGCAAAACCAAATAATAGAGTGAATAGGGTAAGGCTATGTTATTTTGAGAAAAAAACTTAACAACTTTAAAGGGTAAAAAAGCAAAAAGACTGCAAAGATGTTGGAACTGTCCTTGAAATGTCTAGTTTTCAAAAAAGCAGACTCAAGAAGAACAAACATATGAGTCAGGAATGAAATGTGGAGAGTGGAGGAATGTTGAAATCAAGATGTTTGAGCCTGACATGACAGTCAGGTTAATGGGAACAATCCCGCTCTTCCTCTGTTTATTGTTTTATCTGAGCCAGGGCAATTAATCACCCATCTGAACACACATTCACAAACACACACGCTTCTTCTTTTTAGAGAACCCAGTCTTCTCTCAACTTGATGAAACCCAAAGTTTCACTCTCTGGTGTCTGACACTCTGACTTGCTCATTTTCACCTTTTTTTTGTTAGATATGAAAATAACATAACAATCTTCCTCTATAACAGATGCACCAGCGACCTGTGTGAGGACTGTGTCAGAGGTACAAGTGTTTAACCCAGCTCAAGTGTACACTTTTAAGGCACGCTCGGTCCAAGGCAAACAGTTGTGCAGGTTTTGATTTCAGACCTGCTAAAGCTTTTAATGGCTAAGTCAACATAAAGTCAACAGCAGAGTATTACAGCTGCTGAACGCTCAGGCTGCTTTCAAAGACAGAAAGGTGGACCCTTTACACACTGAACCTTGTGTGTGTATGAGTGTGTGTGTTGAAGGATGTGGCGCTGTGAGACTCAAAGCATAGTGATATAGCATTGTTTGGCTTGGATTTAGAGGCAGATATGAGAATTTATGCTATGTAAAAAGGTTACTATAAACATGCCTTAGCACAGCCCGGTGATAAACTTTTAACTGTTGGTGTCTCTACCAGACAGGGGAGCTTTTTAAGTTTCATTTTAAAGGTTTTGGTTAAAGGTAGATAACAAGTTTGATATCCATTAGCTGCTGTGAATTATGGATTTAAGAAGACAAACTTGTTGGAAGTTTCACGAATAGCTGATGGCCTCAAATGTTGCAAGACACAACTTGAAGCCCCAATATGCAACTTTTCACCTGAAGGCAGAAAGTATATTGTCATGCTCTCCTCCCTCACAGTTGGTCAAGTTCCCACCCCAGCAGTTTTCTCATTTTGATGAGCTGTCTGCCTGTGAAACGACAGACAGCCTGAGGCCGACGGAGCCAGGTTTGAAGAAGCAGAGCCAACTAGGAGGAAAAATATAAGTTGCACCTGTGTTTTCCACTGCTGTTGTCTGATGCACATTTAGTTTTGCTTATGCTTGTAGCCCTTTTCCACTGCAGGAACTTAAAGTTGTTCTAATCAAATTTTTTTTTCAGTTTTTTAAACGTTCACCATTCTAGCTTATGTTTTTTCTGCTCATTGTTTTGCTTTTACAGCTCGTAACTTCGCCGATTTAGTTCACTCTTACCACTCTCATCAACCTTGTTTCCACATGCAGCAAGCTGTTTTCTAATAAACCCACACCACACTATCTGCCCAGCACCAAGCAGCAGACAAAATTAATGACTAGCTTGTGAACACATTTAGTGTTGAGTTACATTTAGCAACTAAGGAGCCAGCTATTTTCATTAGGAGCTAGTGAAGACCAAAACAGAGCAAAAAAGAGATTATTGGAATTACATTCTTCAGGTGGACTCAAACACAACTCACAATGAATGCTTGTCATAGCAGGAAAAGCACAGGTGTAATTGATAATGTTAAAAACTACTGCATTCCATTTAGATAAGCTAGTTCCAGGGTCCTGCTGTCGTGCGTGCTGACTCACTGTCACGGCTTACTGGGAAACTTGACAGAATTCATTGTTTTGAGCCAAATTTGTTTCACTTGTACTTTTCCTGCAATGACAAGTCAAAAAGTCTCCTATGAAAAGGTCTATAGGCAGTTGTTTGCTAACATATTAGCCATATTAGGTAATAATATGTAAATTTTGTTCCTAAAGCTTGCTGTGCTGGCCCCAAGTGGCCAAAAAAAAAGTGATTATGCAGGTTTAACAAAACAATATAATGAGTAGCCATTGTCACAGGTTATGCTTATGTCTCCATTGTTCACCACCCATTTTAGGGATGAGTTCCTGGAATTAAATCTCAGCACTGCACATGTGGTGATACTAAATGTGAGTTCCTGATACTTTCAGGGGTTTCCAACAGTCACAATCATAACAAGGACAAGTGCAACAAACACAATCCACCATTTTACTACTGCATCAGCCAAGTATCAACCTGTATCAACCAGGACAACCAACACTTTAAAAAATAATGATAGAGAATGCTTGCTGTACAAAGATGCTCAGGCCCACATGAGTATGTGAGGAGAGGAGGTTATTCAGTGGCAGTTGTAGTCAACGGTTAGATAAAATGAAAAACTTTGGCGGGTTTTGGGCCACCGACCCAGCAGTGCTCTGGGTTTTTCATCAGAATATAAACATGTATCACATGTTCACATAAATGTGAAAGAATATCAGTATCAGTGCCACTTTGTGGCCACTTATTTCACTTGCATACCTAACAGCACATAAAAATGGTATAGTTCATCCTTGTATCAAATCCTTACAAGGGTCTTAAAAGTTCAGGTTATGGGAAGGTTGGGGGCTGTTAAGTTCCTGCAGTGGAAATGGGGCTATTATTGACATTTACATTATGCTGCATTACACTAATATGTATTGTAGTTATACTATACACTCAAACCAGCAGTGACTATTCAGTGATCGAGGTGAACAAGCTGGTCTTAGAGGTGGATGTTGCAGTGATTGAAAATGTATAACTGTATACTTTGTTTGTTTTTGGCTTTCATGGATTTCTTTGCTTCAGTGTTCGATATCATCACCTGCATCGCAGTTTGAGTACAGAGACTTACAAGCTGTCAGTCAACATTGGCTGACTTTCTCCAGTCACAGCAAACAAATGAACTCCACTGCTCCCGCTAATTGCTTGCAGTGCTGAAATGCATGCTGATACTCTTCAAATCACATGAGCTCATACTCTGTTATAGCTCTGTGCTACATTTTTTTCTGTCATCATAGCTTTTCCACACACCCTCACTAATAACTTATAGAAGCTGTTACTGATATATGCCAGCCGGGGCAGAACTGAAAAATACATTTTTTACTGTCAGATCTGTGCTGGATGATGCCAATTCATACGGGTTAATAAATAGTGTTTATGGCACAGCAATGCCCATAGAGAGGTCTACTGCTTCTAATATATTTTTAACAAAGAGGCTATTATTGATTGTTGTAATGAGTGTACATTTGTGCACCATTTACTTGTATAAATACATACGCAAAGGACACACCCTAGTGCTTGCTTTTAAGCAAGAGGAAGAAGTTTAAGAAGAGGAAGCAGTAGTAGAAGAACTAACAATGCAATAAGACATGAAGTCCATATAATTAAATATGTAATTGAATATAATGCCCTGTTCAATTTACGTATTCTCTATACTGAGTGATTCACACACAGTTGTATTTGTTGTATGTTTTCATACATCCATGTGTTCATACTGTATATGCTTGTGTGACTGACTGTGTGTGTGTATGGAAAGCAGAGCTGTGTGATTGGAGCTCCCAGCAGTCCAGGACACAGCTGGTTGTGTTTAGACTGTTTGTCATGAGCTGTACTGTGGTCTATGCAGGCAGAACGACAGACAAAGAGACGCACAGACAGACAGGTAAATATACTTTAAACATATCCATTAACATGTCACACAATTTAGTACGGAGTTTAAAGCTACTTGTGGCACTGCCTCAAGTTGGTGCCTATTAATGGCAGTAAGTAGAAACAACACCTAACACTGATTTTGACTGAAGTGATGGACTGCTTTCTTGAGGACTTGAATAACCAGAAATCATATCAAATTGTGTCACAAAACTAAAACTGCTGTCTCAGTGGCTGTAAATAGTTTCAGACCATCATTCAACAGTTGAACTTTTTCTAAATGGAGCGCTTGTTCACATGGTTAGAGACAGAAAACATAAAAGGAAAAAAAATCAAACAAACAGCATAGGGAACTCACATTTCAAAACTTCAATTGCAAATTGCATACCTGTGTGTTGCTGTGCTTCATGACTTAAGTAGGGGGTTTGCCACGGAGAGCTGAAAATATGAAAGTTTCACACAACTCTAGGAGAGTGCATTAATTAGCACACCTACAACCAGTGAAGAGGAACTCCGCTCTAATGGAAACCAGGGCACATGATTTGAAACTACATTTTTTCTCCTCAGTTTGGAATAAACCATTTCCCCTGTACTGCTACTCCACTGGCACTTCTTTGCACTTTCCAGAGAGAAGCTTTGGAAGTTTAGCTATCTCCTCCAGATCACACTCTTTCCTCTGTAGGCACCTTGACAAATGAATCCTACCACTGACTTTTTTTATTTTTGTTTTTTTATTTTTTGCACTTTACAGTTTAGACTGAAAACAGTTCAAGGTGGTAGTATTTTTTTTTTTTTGATTTTCTGTTATGGGCTAATTTTGTGCCATAGCTGTTTCCAAGGAAGTTGCAGTATCTCTAATGTGGGGGCTGGCACTGGAGAGCAACATACAAACTTGGCTAAGTTTGGAGTTTGGGCTGAGAGTCAACTTCATTTAGAAGCCCTTGGGCCAGCCTATACCTGGTGTCGGCCCCCAGAATGACCAGTGATCTTGGGCTGACACTGGTGCATCATTCCTCACAAATCTGGTATGCGTCCGGGAACCAGCTGTGCCAGATTTAGGCCTCTGTAGCCATTTTGGCTACCTGAGCTATATTATGGCTTTTGGGGAAACTGAACGGAGTGGCGTTTCCCTTTAAAAAGGCCAGCAGGTCTCACAGCTACATATGAAGCTACACAGACAGACATATTTACTGTATTAGGTCATTACTTCACTTGCTTCTTCTATAGTATGAGCTTTTAAGATTTTTATCATTACATACAGACTCGTAGGCAGATGAGCTGACACACAGGGGTTCAGTCAGTCACACAGAGAGATCTGAAAGCAGACAGACAGGGAATCCTAAAGACAGTAAATGGATAGAGAAGGTCAGGTCATGAGGAATAGAAACGTATTCTCTATTTCCCCTACAAACAAACCAGTACAGAATGTTCTTGGCTGATCGCCAGCTGGTGAATGAAGAGACCGTCTCTCTCTCTCTCTCTCTTTCTGTCTCCAACTCTCTGTGTACCTCTCTCGCCCCTCACTCCCTCCTCCCTTGGAGCAAGAGATGAATGTTGACAGAGGAATGGAGGAAATATCCAGCAGCCAGATTCCTCAGCTCTTGTAATGCCATTCCCACTGGTGTGAGTGTATTACTGTGGCGTGTGGTGTTTGACTGTGTGCATGCCGACTGTACTGTATGTTAAAGTGTAAATATGTGTATGCTTGAGACTTACATGTTCATTTCAGATAACCTTTGTTTTATAGTGTTGTTTTTTTGCTGCAGGGCAATGCCAAGCTGAAGGTGCACACACACGCACACACACACACACACACACTGAGGACCCAGATAAGATTTGTAGCTGTGATTTTCCTCATTCTTTACAACCACTGAGCTGTAGCACTGCTCAACTGTGGACGGAACTTCTTTGCAGGCAACATTAAGTGTGTGTGATTGTGTGTGTGTGTGTGTGTGTGTGTGTGTGTGTGTGTGCGTCAGAGTGTAAGGAAATAAAAAAGTGTGAACTGATGAGTGTGTTTGCATGTGTGTGTGTTCTCCCTTTCTGCACATAGTAATGTATCCATAGGGCCTCTCACATGAACTCACAGGGGGCAGTGTGAGGTTAAGTTGTACAAGAGAGAAACCCCTCTCACCTCAGGCAACACTATTTCTCTCTCCCATCTCTTTCTCACCCAACCTCTCTCTCCCTCCGCCCTCCCCCTTCCCTCTCACTCTCTGCTCAATGTTTTGCTGTTTATTTGTGCAGGTCTTTCACTAATCAGCCTGATGTTTTGTCTCTTGATTGGCTGCAGTAATGAGGTCCTGCAGGTCAACAGTACAGATCTTTATCCCTCTGTGTTTTGTGTGTGTGTGTGTGTGTGTATTAAGTGAGAGTGTATCACCAGTACATATGGATTCATGCTCGCAATTTACATGCTGGAACGCTGGCGTAGCCAAACATATGGTGTGCTTGTGCATGTTCAAAAACACACATACACGCACACACACACACACACACACACACACTGATTCATGACCCAGTTAATGTGGTTGTGTGAAATAGAGGAGACCCAGGCAGGTCATTACCTTCTGACATCCATCCATCAACACCTCTCACAGGGGGAATATTCTAGCTGCTAAGTTAAACATACACTGTACTGTTACTGCGTGCATGCATGCATTCGTGTGTATGTGTGCGTGAGGTATGCACTGAAACCTTTCTTGCTCAGGGAGATGAATGAGTTTTGGAAAGTGCCACATAGCCATGTCTGAGTTTTGTGAAGATATGTTCCAGGTCAGGAGAACCAACAACCCACTTTCCTCACACACATACAAACATTGCGAATGTCATTTATATTCATCATGTTTCTAACATCCCAGCAGGTTTCCAATCATTATTTCATATTCAGCGATTCTGTCTCAGAGAAGCTCTCACATCATCTTTTCTCAGTCGAAAACAGTGAATGAACTCTGACCTCTCTGGGAAAACACATACATGCTAAAACTAGGAGGGCTTTAAGAAAGACTTTCTTAATGTTTACTTGATTTATTTGAATATTTCCTGTCCCGCCCTCAACTTATTCAGCTGACTAAGGGGGCTCACACTTTTCACTTCAGTCTATCAGATTTTACCTCTGTAAGCCAATCATCCTGTTGCTGTAAAACTTTAAAAACTGTTCCTTTCTCTGCTGCTGTGAGCTGTCATTTTACTGTCGGATCGATGCAACCTACCTCCACCGCTCCACCTCCAATTCCTTCAGAACCAGCTGTCCAATGGGTCCTTCCAGTGAGCTCATCTGTCCTGCTCCACATCACATCCATCCAGATATTCAGTAAGGCTGCTCCTCACTCCTTCACCACAACCAGCGTGTCTAGATTCCTTTACGGGGGATCTTCCAATATGGCGTATGGCATGATTACATACCATACCATAAAAAATGTCTGCTGTTTGGAGGTTCAAATCCCATATCACCACTGGTGGCCAAAGCTGTATAAATAGCAAAACTTGTTTGTGTAAGTATTCAAGGACAATTACTTGACTAAAGAAGATGAATAATGAATACAAATGAATAAGAATTACCCTTTTAAGTATAGTGGGAAATATGTCTGTGTTGTAGGTCATACCACTACTATATAATGTTGGGTAGTTTATCAATGCATGATACTGCACAGTGTGAGCTCATCATAGGTTTTGTATGCGAAAGTCTTTGCAAAGTTAAAACTGCAGCTGCAGCTGTCAGATTAATATAGTGGAGGAAAGAATCTTGTGAAATCTGGTGGGGGGAAAAGTATCAAGTCTCAAAAAATGGAATTACTCAAGGCAGTGTGGTAAGACAACTCCACCTGTTTCCAATGCTCCAATATTTCAGTCTCAGAGTTTTTAACGGCTTGAAAATAAAGTGAAATGAGGCCTCAGATTGTGCTCAGATAAACATTGTTGGGGATTTGTTAAACAGAAACTGAACAGATTCCAGTGTCTCCTTTTGCCTTTAAGCATGACAGATTTTTACTGCCTTGACAGCATAAACAGCCAGCGACACAGGAGTGAATTACAAGCTGACAAAGACAGGAAATAAAGAAATCTGTGGTTGACATATCAGCTCAACAATGACTAAAAAATCTGTGACTTATTGAGAATCTGTGTGCTTGAACAGTGAGTGGGCTGTGAGCAGCGCTTTAGTTGAACACAAGGGATTGATCAAATGTGGCCAACATGATCTTTCCATCTTTCACCATCCACACACACACATACAGTATTCTTCGACTCCCGGAGCACTTGTTGTTCTACTAATTTAGCTGACTGAGCACATAAAGTCTGGGAAAACTCCCCGAGCCAAGGACGAGAGGACTTTGAGAGTCATTATCACCTCCACATCTGCTGGTTTCACTCAAGTCAAGAATCCCCCGGCGCTAATACCTGTTAGATAACTTAGAGAGAAAGACAGCAGAGGAGAGAAGAGGCAGGGGACATGCCAACATTAGGGGGCAGTCTAATACAAAGCATGAGAGTGTAGTCCCGATTCACTCACACTCTAGTGATATAGAGAGTTGTATGGTGCTTGATCACACACAGGCATGTTGCTTGAAGCTCCTAACTTTTTTTAACCCTCCTAGAAAACAACAGCACAGTCCAAATCTGGCACAAACAGCCCTCTTTTTGTTTACACAGATGATCATCACTTTGTAATCGCCCAATTTTTCAAACCAACCTTAAACACATGGTCATTTAGTCTATAATGGCTCTGTTTAGCGCTCATTAAGCCATTAGAAAGTGCAGGGCAGCTGAAGGGCTGCAGAGGAGCGCTCACCCAGTTAGACAAAAGGTAGAGAATGGATGGCTTTATTCTGTCTGTGTCCTCCACTATTCTCTGTACAATATTCTCCTCTCTTCTTCTCTTCATGGTTACATAAACAGCATCTGAGATAGCCAGCCACATCCTCCACATTAGATTTCATTGAATCTGTACATAATGGCTGTGGTGTGGCCGTGCCGCTGCAGGGTGGAGGGCTCTCTCTCTCTTTCTCTAGGTTGGTGGGACCCAGCGGCAGTCCTGCTAAAGCGTCGTTTAGCGGGGAAGCCAGTGCTTCTTGATGTGGCTTCGGAGGAATGAGAGCCGTGGCCGCAGAAGGAGCTGCATGGAGCTGCTTCAGCGAGCTGTAACATGAGTCAGAAAACAACACCAGCCACCTCCAGCCATGCCCACTCACTGCGTGTGTTTACTTTCTGGGTGTGTGTGTGCTCTTGTGAATGGATGTGATTGCAAATCAGATATCTGTGTGTTTCTGTGCTCACACTGACCAGTATACTGTATGTCTGCAAACCTGTCAATGCAAGCTAAACTGTGTGTGCATGAGTAGTATACATTTAAAACTGATTCTATGTAAGTCCCTATTTGTGTGATTAGTGATTATGTGTATGTTCATGCATTTGTGTGTTGTGTGTGAGTCTGTGAATGTTCATGCATTTGTGTGTGGTCAAGATATGATGAATGCCATTGATCCCTGACAGGAAAGGTGTCTGTAAACAAGCATGTGTGCATAGTATGTGTCTGAGTATATGTGTGTGTGTGTGTGTGTGTGTGCGTGCGTGCATGTGCCTGTATGCAGCTTAATGTACAGTGTAGTTGTGCTAACTGATGTGCATTGTAGGTGTCAGCTAAAGGTGTATGTTGAATAATTGTAACATTCCGTTCATTCAGTACATTCAGTTCTCAGTGACTCTAATGTAGAATTACATTGCATAATGTTCTATACACGGTCTGAAAGTTTGATCTCTAACATTTAAAGGGCATTTAGCTGATAATTTAAAATGAAGTTACTGAATATGTCTACAAAAGTTGGGTTTAATGTTTTGACAGTGTTGTAGATGTTTACAGTGAGTGCATGTTTTAGAAAAATGTTTACAGTATGCTATGTTACACATAACCAAAGAATGTTCTGATTGCAACTTTCTGATTATGTTGACCAGCAGTGGTGGAAAGTATCAATACAACAATGTAAAGATCATGGGATAACCGTCCGCCATCTTACCTGGGTATTGTTTACAATTGCCACCTATGGGGAGCAACTATGGTTATAAGCTGTGCAGCACCTAAATGCTTACTAAAAGGACCAAAAAGAGCAGGGAGGCTGGTATCACTTTCCACACGTCAGTATAGAGTAGATGAGAGATCTAATTTTTACACATGGGTCAACTAAAATTACAAAAAGTTAATGACCTTGTTGCCGTTAGCTACCAAGTAACGGACCAGATGAGTTCTAAATCAAAGTTATTGCTGATTGCTAGCTCTCAACAGCATTGATCTGTTAGCTAAACAGATAAGTAATAACCTACAAACATTGTTTTAATGTCAAGGGCACTTTTGCTCCAAGCGCTGTAAATTTCTGACCCGGCCTCTGTCATGCTGCTGCCGCACTTTCACTTTCCTCACGTCTGCTGTAGAGAATATCGATAAATTATTGAGAATCATTACATTTTGACCAAGCTTTTCTATTTTAACCAGTGCAGCTTTTCTAGCCTTTACGGCATTGGTTTAGTGGCCCAGGAAACTCATTCTGCAATTGCTTGCATTGTAAATCATCTCACGTGATGCTACTCAGCCAATCAAATCTGTGTGTTCCGATGAGCACTGTGAGTCGAGTCAGTGAGTGAGGTACACACACACAGGGACACATCGAGATGAATCAGAGAAATAATTTCACATGGCATACTCTAAAAAGAGAAAAGTAGATAGCAAAAAGAGAGCATTTAATCAAGAATGGACAGAGTCTTACATGTTTAATTTTCCCACAGACAGTTCAAAACCAGTATGTCTCATATGTCTCCTGAGACAATGGCGCATGGCGATTATTTAAAGCGACAATGTGAAGCACCACTACGAGACAAAGCACAGAGCATCTTTTGAGCAGGTTAACAATAGGGGGGATGGATTTTGGTCATTTTGCCTCAAATCGCCTACTGGTTATAACGAAGTTATTAATATTACCCTAACATTTGACCGCTAAGCAGTTGATTCCATGCCAATCAAGTGTAACGTTAAAGTAAATATACAACACGTTAACGACAAGGAAAAGTGCTCAACAAGACCATCATGATCATCATATTTATTCCTGACTTTGAAACATTTAATAATTTTTACCATGTACTTTAGAATATTAGCAATGTTAATGAGTATTTGCCAGTGAGTTAGTGTGTGTGTGTGAGAGAGAAATATATCTTGCCCTGGGTACAATTTACATTGATAAATATATTCATATATTACAGTAGGTGTGTTTCTCTCTTGTGTTTCTGATTGTAATTGACTGTCAATATAGGTCATAATACTGAATCTATTTAGGATTTCTACATAAAAGATATTGCTTAATGTAGTATATTATCCATTCAGAATACCAAAGATGGTTCTCACATATTAAGTTCAGAATAAATAATTCTGAACTTAATAAATAAAATCATTGTCTGCAACATAAATGCACAATTATGAAATTATCATCATGACTGAAAGCATGATTTGTTCTCTTGGAGCTATAACAAACTTCTACCAGAATCTTTTTTGTTCTAGACAGGCACAGTTGTCTTACGCTCATTACTTTGAATAAAAAATTATAAGTTTAAAACTGGACCCAGGTAAGATGGCTGCCATATGGTTCCATCCCAGAATGGCAAGTCATTATGATACGTTCCATCCAAATAAAAGCAGTTGTTCTGCAATAAAATGTCCCCTGTGACTGATATATAATATTATATATAAGATTATTAGATTGTCAATACTGATCAGTCAAAGTGTAAGCAGCATTTTACTGTCGTGTGAGAGAAAAGAAGATAGAACAAAGTTCTGTTACACAAATCTGTGAGGTCACAAGCTAAACTGGTTTGGAACCACTTTTTAAATCTTAAACAATACATTGTATTTTATAAGCTCATCATATGGGTATTGAATGTAAAATCGAAATCTGCAAATAACATATATATATATATATATACATAGCTGAGTAAAAAGGACAATATTTGGCTCTGAAATGTACTGGAGTAGAAGTATAAAGTAGCATAAAATGGGAATACTCAAGTAAAGTACAAGTACCTTAAAATAGTACTTGAGTAAAAGTTACTTTCCACCATTGATGGCTAGAGCAAAGATTACACAATGTCTTTAGACCGCTGGTGCAAATGTTGTGTCAAAACGTTTAAGGAATATTTTGATAGCTTCAAAAGGCACATTCTGACAATGGTAAATGGACTGCACTTATATAGCGCTTAACAATTATCCTCTCATTCACCCATTCACACACACACTGAAGGCAACAGAGATGCCATGCAAGACGCTGGCCTGTACATCGGGAGCAACTTAGGGTTCAGTGTCTTGCCCAAGGACACTATTGGAACATTTAAAAATAATTTCTCATAACTAAATAGGAATGTTAGGGGAGCGCTCCTGGAACCAATAATTGCTAGCTGGGACAGCAGTTAAACTTTTATAGTGACTATATAATGTAGTAATAGTAATGCAAAAGGAATTCTAATGCAGAATTGTGTGATAGTGATTCCACTGCTGCTATGTTGATGTGAGAGCAGTAACAGTGTAGAGATGTTTAATTTTAACAATAACCCCAATAAGGGTTATGTTTAAAGCCATAAGTTATACATGTTTTGTCTTTATTCCAGTGAAGTCATGCTTTTTCCTTCAGTTTGGTAAATTGAATACTACCTAGTATCCATGAGCCTCATTTATTGTTGCTACAGGGAAGAAGGAAGCAAGAGCCAGGAAATCACTTTAGCATGTTGGGAGTACTTCAGCATTGCAATCAGGATTAATTTGTCTAATGGTGAATTTATTCAAAACTGATCCAAAGTCAAAAAGATCAAAGGTTTGAACTGATCTAAGGTCTAAAAGTCTAACCACTTTGGAATTTTGTCCAAAACTGATCCAAAGTCCAAAAGAGCATCTTTGTACCTTCAACTTTTTTTAATGAACCTGGAGTTCAGTGAGCCTACATACTTATTTGTATTTGCAGACACTATTTTTTCACTTTAAATGCTGCAAGAGAAAAGGTTTTTAGGATGGACACTACCCGATGTCTTTGGCAAACGTAACACTATCTCGGGTAACGTTGTCTGGGGTTGCTGCCTGGAGTGTAAGGCCTGTGTACTCAATCAGAACTAGTTTGTTTATCGTGTTGTCCAATCACGTTGGACATCAAAAGTGTTTATAGCTGTTCCAAATGGCCACACACGAAGGCAGGGTGAAAATCCAGTCATCATAAACCCTTTTTACACAGAGATCCCACAATACTGCCGTAAAGTAGAGCTGTCATTACGGCGGTTTTGCTTTTTTTACACTGAACCAAACAACACCGGCATAATGTTGCCCCAGTGTGTGATTTTAGACAGCATGCAGGCCTTCCGGAAAGTACCCCTTCAACGTAGGCGGAGCTGATCGTCATAGCGACGCTCTTCCAGCAGTTAGGAAACAACACATGGGAGCTTTACTTTAGACTCGAGAAGCTGCAGCCTTTATTCACTGACAAACTGTAACTCACACTGTACATTTACTGCCAGATTGATAACTTCACTGCTCACCTTTTCCTCTGCACCGCTTGCAATTACCGGCGCAACAATCCCAACTTGAACAGGCTGTGTAGAAGGGGCTACAGAGAAGGGGGGAAACACAATATCATTTAAAAATGGGGAAATACTACAGAGAATTTTTGTATGTAAACTGTAATACAGTAATGTAATTAGTTAATGATGTGCTAACTCTTGGCCTTGGAAGTACTGCGACGCTTGCTTGCGCTACTTTAGGTAGTACGCTAATTAGCTGGACATGCTAACGTTTGCAGCTTACATTAGAGCAGATAAAGACACTGTTTAATCCATTCCTTACACTTTCTCTCTTGTGTTTTGGATTTGGAAAGACTAAAAAGTCTTCAAAATGTGGACACATCAAAGTGTTGAAAATGTCACAATCATGGTCATTAAACATGGGAAAATTAGCAGGACTCCTCCAAATACTCCCACTCTGCAGTAATTTGACAGATGAAAAGGATACTAATACAGTTAAAACACTGTGATTCTAGTAATACAAGTGTAACTGGCTTCAGTCTTACATTACACCTTCTTACCCATGTACCCCTCCTCACCGCCTTGTTTTGTAGCCCCTGTTGTCCTGCAGTAACGTGAGCCTTTAAAGCGCTCTGTGAATCATTAATTTAACCGGCCACGGTAGAATGGGGTTGAATAAAGTAAAAGGGACCATTCTTAATAAGGCACTGTGGTTTCAGAGATGTGATTGGGTTATTTTGGGGAGCATTTAATTCAATTGTACTCACTCTCTTCAGTGGGATACTCAAGTTGGAAAGTCCCACTACTCACCTGCTGCTGTATCCATTTCTGGGAAAAATGTACCTAAAGAAATCTTCTCCTCTCTTTATTCAGATCTCCTCGGCTGTATTTGTATCAAGGTGGGGACTGTGGTAGGACAAGGCACACAATCACCTCAATACAGAGTCAGTAGTAGGGGCTGACAGGAAACACTAAGCATAGCCTCATTAGTGTGTGTTTGCATGCACACATGTTCCCATGCATGCAGAGGAAGCTTTCAACAACTGGTGTGAAGGAATCCAACTCCAGTGGCGGTGACCCCCAAGATTAACCGCTCCTCCTCCTCCCACTCCCCCTCTTTCCTCTTTCCTCCCTTCTCTTCTCTTTCACCCTCTTCATCATATCAACCTTACACCGCCTGCTCTGGAGAGACAGCTGCAGAAGACATTATGTGAGAGAAAGATAAAAAGTAAGAAAGAAAACGAGAAGATAAAGAGTGAAAGAAAAGTGCGAGAGAATGAGAGCATTCGACACAGTGGCAGCAGAAGGCACACTGAACGTTTGCCGACATATGCGTACGTGTTTTTGCAGTTTCCTCTCAAAAACATTTGCATCTGGTTTGAAAACAACCCCTACGTAGCAACCTTCAACGTACGTCTAGCAGATCTGCATTGGTTAGATAATGAGTGTGTGTATGTGGGGAAGAGGAGAGTGGGCTCCTTTTGTGCTCATTCAAAAGGACAGCCATTCTTATGCATTTGAACAGTTTAGGAATCTTTCACTTCCTGTACATTGAGCAGTATGGGTGGTGGGTTGAAGGCTGATGGCTGGAGTTCAACCCTGATGTTAGTCTTCATGGTTATTTCACCACAATCTTTTCACCCACAATTTCAAAACTACCTATTCATCATGGAAAATTACATTTCTTGGAAAAGAAAAAAAGATAAACATTCATATTCACTTTGTCTTCAACATTCAAGTCCGCTGCAACGGCTGCCCTGCCAGAATCAAAGCAGTCTCCTCCAATCATCCATATTATTGTAGGCATGGAAGCTGGACATTTGGGTTTTGATTTATGGGAAAATTTGTTGGGTCCATCAGTTGCATGAGTGTGTGTGTACATGTGTCTTTAATCCCATATGCGCTTGTGTTATGTGTGCAAAGGCAACTGTATTTAAAGGGAAATTCCAGTTTCATGCAATCTGGGTCTTATTTTTGTAATTTTGGCCATCATTACCATCAGTAACAATAACATTGTACTCAACAATTTAATTGCTGAGATCTGGGAACATGGCAACATCGCTAAAAAGGAAGCCTGATGAGGCAAGAAACACATGCAGTCAAGGTTTAACCAAACACACATGTTAGCCAAACTTGTTACAAAGAGAAAACAAAGGCGAGTGATAAAATTACGACCTAAAGTGTTACTTGTAAATGTCTATCACAATTTACAGGAGACTCTCAAGGGACTACTTTGTCTTGCTATGACCTGCAAGACAAGGGTTGCAAAAATATGACACTGTACCCTAAATCCATGCAACCATAATGTCTAGTTAATCAGATTTTAAAACCACAAAACATCCCTTTAATACAAGTTACTTTCCAATTTCTCTAATCAGTTGTATTATTACATAATTTTTCATCCAATTCTTAAATGTGTGGGTCTTGCGCTCAGCAAAAGACTCTTACCAACTCTGTTCCTAATAGCTAATATCATATAATGAAATGCCATTGTAGATAAAAGACAACGACCGTCATTTTCACATATGAGTTACTACTGAAATGTAGCCAGTGTAACATTTTCTTTAGTAAAAACGTCAAACCCACAGCCAGTGTGGTCTGTAAGCACATGTAGTTTAGTTCATTTGGTTGGTCTGGCTTTTCACAAACAAACCAAGAGGAGTAAACATGAAGTCATATAGACTGGCAGGTAACTCATTGATTGGATAGTTGTGGCGACTGTCATCCTGTATCATCAGGAGCAAGTCATGCTCTCTGCTTTAATCCTTCTTATGTGTATATTTATGTTCTCTGGTGGTTTTAAGCATTATTAGTATTATTAGATTGCACCCTAAGATAACATTGTAATAACAGGTCGCCCAGCAAATAGTGGTCACATGGCAGTAAGCATGCTAGCAGTTTAGCTTGCTAGTCATAGTGCTAGCTAGACTCCTGCTCCTGTCAGTAACAAACCCTTGCCTCGTAGGTTGTCGTCTCCCCACCGTTTCCTGGTTAAATTTTGACTTAGCCGTAGTGCGCGCACACACAACTAGTTTTCCTGTATAAACGTAGTGGTCAGTATTACTGACATTTCAGGTGCTCAGTTTTAATTGTTTTTTTTCAGATATTTGGGCTAAACTGTTGGTTTGTTTACACCCTGCCTGATCTAAATGCTTGTGTTTCTTGCCCTGTCAGACTTTGTTGTAGTGATCTCAGCAATTACTCAGTACAATGAACACTAAAAATGATTTCCAAATCTACGAAAATAGCTTGTAATAAACCAGAATGATCCTTGAAATATTCATCTGCATTGAGCCATGTGTGTGTTTGCAGGTATGGGTTTGTGTGAATGAGTGTGTGAGTCCTGTGTGTGTTTCAATGGCATGTGTCCACCTACTGTATGTCCGTATGTGTTCATGTCAATGAGTTTGCAGTTAGCTGTGGTATTGTCTGAGCGTATTTGCAGAGTGTAAATCATTGTGTGTAGTCTGTGGAGGACTCTGGATGTGGCTCCTTCATTAAAATGTTAACCAGGTCACATGGACAATGGATGCACTGTTCGTTCTGCTGTCCTCTTCATGCTGAACTGTGTTTCTCTTTCTCTTTCTGCTTTCCTGTCTCTCTCAATGTGCATCTCTCTCTCTCTCTCTCTATGCCCCCTTCATCTCCCCCTTTATCTTTTGAAACATCCATCGGTCTTGACTGTCGTTGAAACCGCAAGCCCACAAACACGGACCCATTTTTTTGTTTTACCTTCCTTCTCTTGCTTTTTTTTCCTCCGCTCCTTTGTGCCAGTTTTTCTTTTTCTTCTGCACTGTGGTTACTGTGTTCAACACATATAAACTCTGTATGAACCGAGCAGTCATAAATCTTATTATGCTCAGGCACGCTAATAATACTGAATTACCTTTAGTGTATGCATATATGCATGAGTATGCATGTGCCTACATGCATGTCACACGTGCACACGAAATATTTCTGTATCAGGATGCTGTTGCAGAAATGTGTGACACATTAGAGTGATGTTTAGGGATGATTTTTGTAGCATTTTTATTTTCTTAAAATATAGCAAGTCAGTGTTAGTCCTCACCTGAAATAACTGTAAACCAAAATTCATATTTGTATTAATTTGTATGCATGAAGTAACCAATAATGCACTCACAAAAGGTTCTGATATGATAAAATAACATACAAGGCAGATGCAAAGAACACCTGACACAAAGCCAAGTTTTTTGCTATTCAAGGACACCTCGGAGTGTACTATTAAGGTTATATCATGGCCACTTACCAAAGGAAAATATAATATCATATACTATTCATATATCATTAAGTGTTTTTTTTTTGTGTCAGTGTAACTCATGGTTACGTCCATTTTCTGTTCCACAGATCTTTGTTTAAGTCCATATATATGATTATAGCTCATTATAATCATTTGCCAGCCGTCACAGAAACAAGCATTTAGGTGGCCATGGCATAATATTTAAAAATGATTACAATAGTAGCATTAGCCATATTACTTGTATTTGTGTCCCATGTTGCTCGCTCTATCTGACATTGCTAGAAACTTTAGCTAGAACCTTAAAAATGTTGCTTTTGGCATGAAAATTGTCAATTTACAGCAGCTTCCATCTAAGCAATATTATTATCAGTCTTCAAGTTTTAATATGATAAAATAAATAACAATATACGTTAAAAATATGCAAACTTAAAGGAATAGTTTGACATTGTGACTGTCTTGACTGTATGCTAAATATTGAGCTACAGCCAACCAGTTAGCTTAGCTATGCATAAAGTCAGGGGGAAACAGTTACCTTGGAAGTCTCAGCTGGTCATGGCGATGACAAGACTTCAGGAAGTTAGAGAAATCATACGAAAAAAAGTAATAACCCCCCGTAAAACGGCAACTTTTATACATCAGTTTTTGTACGGAACACCGAATTATAACATGTTGATTAGTGAGCTTTAGAGGTGCTTGTAGGTAGATTTTGTTACCTTCAGACTAAGCCAGGCTAGCTGTTATCCCGTTCCAGTCTTTATACTAAGCTAAAGCCTGGATTCCATGGGGGGAGGCTGCGTCGTGTTCCGGCTGCGACACAACTGCCGGACCGTCCCAGAAGCGGCTCTCCACTCTGCTCTGCAGTAAATACACGGCAAGTCTATTTTTGACGGAAGCCGCGTCAAGCTGCACAGAGCAGATGAACTGGGCAGGAAGTCAGACACAGAAACGTATAGACAATCCAGTCAATTTTCAAAATAAAACACCCTGTGCAGACTCCGGTCGTATATCAACAAAAAAACACAACTAAAAGACACAAAAATAGAAACCATTTAACTACGTAGCCTACTTACCCATGGTAGAAGCACACAAGTCAAGGAAAAAGGACCAAATCAACAAGTGAACAACGTTGGGCAGGCAAACCGCTCTGCTTCTGAAATGCTCCTGGTGGGGTATGAAGCCGCTTGAAGGACGGAACAAAACCGGCTCGCAGACGCAACATTATAGAGGTGTGCCCGGCATAAGCTAACCAGCTGCTGGCTGTAGCCTTATGTTTAGCATTCAAGCATGAGAGTGGTATTAATCATCTCATCAATATAAAGAGTCCAGTCTATGGGAAAAGTTCAATGAGATAACTTCTGTTACAAATTGGCACTATATAAATAAAACTGAATTGAATTGAATCTAACTCTCAGCAAGAAAACAAATAAATACATGTTCCAAAATGTCAAACTATTACTTTAAATATACGCACAAATGCCTGCCTTTGCTTGTGCATACAGTGTTTGTGTATTTTGGCTTGTAAGTCCAGCATGTGTTCCAGCGCCTTAATAATCAGAGCAGTTCAACCGTGAAAGCATCCGTGTTTCTCCAGGCTTGGTATCTGGTTCACCTGTCCCTGAGGATCAGCACTGGAGCTGGTGCAGAGGCGAGGGGTAAGGGGGGCAGTCTGGGGGTAACTTGGTGTTAGAAGGGGGATGAAGGGAATATGGTACCCCCTCCAGAGACCAGTACTCTACATGTAGGGGTGTAACGAGGATCAAAGTGCCCCTGACACCCATGGGTCTCATGGGTCGTGTAGCCCTGTACCCGAACGCCCCCGCCTCACCACCAGAGCCTCTACACTTCCAAGCATCAAAGCAGCTATCGATCACGTGCATGTGTGTGCGTGTGTGTGTGTGTGTGTGTGTTTTGCTCTTTCAGCATTGCAGCTGGGCAGCTATCGTCTGGCTGCTGCCACAATAAAAATAAGGAGATACTTCCTCTTTTCTAATGGCCTCCTTCTTCACTGTTTAACCCATCGGTCCCACATACACGTGCGCACACACACAAATTCACCCAAATGACAATGACATGCACCATGTTGCCATAGTAACATATTCATGACTTATACAACCAAACACACCGTCACTAAGAAGACACTTTCGACTCCCAGACCACAGGAAGTAAAAAGGCATTAAGGAGGAAATAATGTCATGACTTTCTGTCATGCTTCCATTGTGCTGATAGAGTTGGTGGAAAGTGCATCGAGTCATGTGGGGGGTAAAAAGAAAAAGGAAGAAGGAAAACTGTGTCCAAGATCTCCCTGCAAATTGAGCATGTCTATCCCACTCTGACATGGCTGTTTTTCCTCGCTCACACACACACACACACACACACACACACACACACACACACACACACACTCACACAAATAAACACACACACACACCCACACAGACAAACTTCTCAGTCACCTACATTTCCACTTTGCAAATTACAGCCTGAATTACGGCTCCCACCAATCATGGCATGCATCTGTCACCAACCCACCAATCACGGGTCTCTGCGGTGCTTGTTGCCATGCAGGGCGGTCGAGGCAGACTTAAGGTGGTCATTTTCTGCTGAAGCCTGTAGTTAAAGGCCATGGGAGCAGGAGGTCGGCCATTTTGGGGCCCGGCAGACCCTTGCAGAACTGGCAGGGATTGTAGGGTTTTAAAAATGTAAATACTGAATCCAGCTTGTATCATAAAACTGTACTACACTTTACCATCTCATTTTGTTATAAAGACTTGTTTTGCTGAATAGGCTCCGAGGAGACATTTATCACTGACTGTTTTTATGGCAGCATATGGTCCACAATTTCTAAGTGGCAGATGCCAGATTTGACATAAGATCTCTCAAAATAGATAGTTTTGCAAACCTTCTATGTGTGTGATTCACCCACAAACTATGAGGGAGCTTTTCCAAGCTGTGGGGAGTGTTAAAGGTTGAGTAACAGACTACGTGAGACTGGATTACAATTGTCATATTGTTCTGCAATGAAACTGGCAATCGTAATTCCTTACAGGACAAAAGAATGTGTGTACATTTTGTACTTTTTGTGATGCTTTTACTCAAACACAATGAGTGAGCAGGTTGTGGTTTAAAATTTTAGTCAATCACACTTTACAGTAAATGACCATGTAGCTGTAGTGGGAATCATACTATCGTTCTGTTACAGGACAAGTAAGGGCTCTGGCACAACTTCACCTACTTGCAAAGTGCATGGACTGATCAATCTTGAAATACCAACAAACTTCAGAAAAAGTTGTAGTGAGAACAACTTTATTATGAAACACATAATACACCTCTAAACACCTTTCAGCTGTGGCCTTCATCTGGGTCATCTTGACTTCCATATTTTCCTTCTACCAATAGTTCCTATATGAAACTGCTCTAGTTCCATTATATTCAAAAGAGGCAGCCATTTCTACGGCCGATATCTCCAAAACTCTGCAACTCACACCAAAACAATCTAGATGGATCAATAGTTCTACAGGTAAGAGGAACAATATGTATTTTTGATTTTGGGGTGAACTGTCCTTTAATGTAGACTAGTCTTGATTGTCTCTTGTCTCGAAGACTTGACTTAGAGTTGCTTTGATAAGATATGAGACCTGGAATTGTTTCGATTGTCTTGAGACACGCCTTAGACTTGCTTTGACAAGACTTGGGACTTGACTTGCCCAAGAAAAGCCTTATGTTGTGTTCACACAGAAAGCGAAGCGAATTTTTCACGCAGTGCGATTACATACAAACTTAATGTAAAGACGGAAACGAAGCACACAAGTTCAAAATATTCAAATTGAGCAAAACATTTGCGTGTATCACAGAGTGTTGTGTGGGGAGGACCGGGCGGAGAGGAGGGACAGAGCCACTGCATGCTGACAGACAGCTGCTGGGGAGCTCTGGAGGAGAGAGCCGGGGGCAGAGCCGGCGCTTCTAGAGGAATAAGCACCCGGAGCCAGACCGGATTCTGCTCAGACCGGCATCATGATGTAGTTATTTTGGCATCATTTTGATCCGTTTATTGCAATTAAATCACAGCAAAATCTGTTTATTTTGGATTCATACCACTGTAGTAAGCCAGATTAAGGGCCGATATTTGCAGGTTCCGTTAGTAACGCGAGTAAATCCAGCGGTCAAACTTGTGCGAGTAACGCAAGGCGAAAATTCACTTCGCTTTCTCTGTGAACACACCATTACAGTAAAAACAGCTGTATGCAGCTTGCAAATAGTCCTGAGTAATGATGACATTATGGTTGCAGATTCCAGTGTGTTTTGCAAATGTGCCACATGTTACCATTTTGAGTTTCACTTCCCTGACCTTGAGTTTATGAGGTATCCACTCAGAAATGAGTGTGTGTGAGTGTGTTGGGATGAAGTTCCCTGCTCTACCAAGCGTGAGGAGCCATCCCTCACCATGACTTACCTCACGAGCAAACAGCTCATCCTCATGAAATTAGAGATCATCCAGAGACATGTGTGTCATTTCACAGGAGTCCAAGCGTAAGAGAGTAAGTGTGTGTGTTGCGGTTTGCTTCTGTTTGTGGGAGTGTGTGCCTGTGAGCAAAGCTAGTACTTGTGAGTGGTTTGCGTATTTCTGTGCAGATGCATGTGTGTGTACGTGTTCCTGCAGTCTGGCATCTGTTGTCTGTCTGCTGTGTGTGTGTCCTTCTAATCACAGTCTTTAAGGTTGTGTGATCACAGGCCTTGCCGAGCAAGGCCAACCAAACTACTGACTGACAGACACAGACACACAAACACCCACACACAACACACACACACACACACACACACACACATAAACAATATGGATATGCACATATGTCCAGACAAACACACAATTATGCACACTTTCACTATCAATATCAAAATGAAACTCAATCTTTCTCTCTCTCTCTCTCTTTCTCACATGTACACACACACACACACTCACTCATCCTTCATTGTCACTGTCATCACACTTAAAGACTGCCACACAAACAGATACACAAACACACACACCCTGATTTACCCAGTCGATGTCGGTGGGATCCAGCAACTCCTGATAGGCAACCTGGGACAGAGAGGAAGGGTAGGGGGCTATTGTGCGTGTTATGGAGAGTCATCCTTACTGAGATTAGTAACCTTCAAAGAGGACTAATTAGAGAGGTGTTGTGTCACTGCTGTTGAAAAGTGGTCTTCTGTGAGAGCCAATGACAGACTAGGATCCTCCTGGGTGTCTTGAGGAGGGACACGTTATGATAGGGATGTGGTGGCCAGTGTGTACGGCCCTTGTTGTCATGTGGCTCAGGTCAGAGAAACACTGTGTGTGTACGTGTGTGTTTGTGTGTGTGTGTGTGTGTGTGTGTGTGTGTGCGGATGCTTCTGTGTTTGGTGGAGCATTGTGTACAGACTGTGTAGCTAGAAGTTAGAAAGAGTTTGTTTGTCGAGGTAACTGATGCGGAGTTTACACACAATAAAATTCTGATGTAGATCCAGATATGATGTGTGGTGAGTGATCAGTTTCTTTTGCGTTAAATTAACATTTCTCTGCTTTGATAATTAATTAATGATAAATAAATTTTTCAGGCAAACATATTTGTGAGGACTTACTGTTCTTTTTGTCTTATATGTTAGTAAACTAAATCTCTTTGGGTTTTTGACTGTTGGTTGGACAAAACAAGATATTTGAAGACGTCACCATGGGCTTTGGGAAATTATGATGGACGATAATTTTCTGACATTTTATTGGCCAAATAAAATATGTTTAATAGATTGATTAAAAAAAGAATTGCAGATTAATCAGTAATGAGTGTTAGTTGCAAACTTAATGGCATTTATATCTATATACCTATTTTATTTCCTCCTGACAGACTCTGACTGTGATCCAGTTATTTCGAGAGGTGTTCTGGTACCTTGGATCATGTACGACTGCTAAGCATGTGGTTACACCTAAGACTTTGCTTTTTCATCCAAAAAAGACACTGATTACATGTCTCCAGGTGTAAATGAGGTTGTGTTTTGCATGTACTGGATTTATTAGTTTTACCAGGTCATGAGTGCATTAACTTTGACATTTTATAAGATAACAGAAAGTGAAGTTTATTATGAAAAACTGGAAAGAGAGAGAATGACATGAATGAAGATCTGATTCAAACCCATGGTATGCATCTTGGAGCACTGGGCCACTGAAGCCCACTGTAGAATTCCTGTGTTTTCATTTTCTGCCATGTTTTCTCATGATAAAACCATCCCATTACATGCTTGTGGCATTCTATATTTTTGTTACTGTCAACAAATCCCATGAAAAGACCAAAACCAACAATGTGTTAGTCCGTCTCTCAGTTCTTTCTGACTTCCCCAGCCTGTCTATAGCTCTCAGCTCATTGGTTCCTACTGAAGATGTAAATCTTGAAAAACAAATCACTAGGCAAAAAGGCTAACGATGTATATGGGATTGACTCAAAGTAAGCTACAGTGTATGTTCATGGTAATGAAGGAACATGTCATCCAGTACAACAATGTGGCTCATTGATGTTTTTTTAATAGTTTTTAGACAACAAATGAGCTTTATGGCACAGAGGAATTATATATATCAGTCTTTGGATACACACACACACACACAATACATATTAGTAGATACATTCATTGTTAGTTTTGATCTCTTCTTGGGATTTGTTGATAGTGTGAAAAATATAGTATATTAACAAACTCCCACATTAAAAAGAGATTTTATATCACTTCACATATTAAAGCTATTTTTTTATTGAAAAGAACTTGGTCAAAATGCATTTGTACTTGAAATATCTTTTGAGCAGAACAGCATAATCCTCATTGTCCATTTAGTGTAGAAATGTGTAACAATCATTGCCAGTGTTTATATTTGCTCTCTATCTCAGTATACATTATGTTGTCAACATATGGTAATATGTTTTTCAAGTATATTAATCTACTGCAAATGTACAAATGTTTTGTAAATGTTTTGTGCATTTTGAGCCATAAATCTGAACCTCTAAAGACCATTTTTATCATATTATTATTTACATATTTTTCATAATAGGTGTAGTAGTAGGTTGAATTTATATAGCTGTCTCATAACTGAAATAGGAGCATAATGATTTTTTTGGCAAGAATAACCAACAGCCAATGCCTATATATGCACCAAGCATTGCACACAGTTTACAACTGTTTAATTTGTATTATGGATCAGTTGATCACAGTATGATTGTGACATTGGATTTAGTGGCTGTTAATGACAGAAGTCTAGGTGGCCTAGAGAGAGCAATAAGGAAGGCACCAGGAGAAAAATGTTGCCCTATGTGCCAAGTGGAGCAGCGATGGAATGCCCAGCTTGTGTTTTGCAGAGTGTTGGCTGTGAGTGTGATGTCTGGGGTGAGGTACTGAGGTTTTTTGTGTTAGGGGAGGGTCTGGACAGGGTCAGAGGGTAAACCGTGGGGTAAAGGGAGTGGGTTCAGGGTGTTGTTTAATGTTTGAAGATTTGTGTGCCGTTTAGGGGGTTGCTGGGAAGTGGGGTGGGGAATACACATGTGGTGTGTGTGTTGCTGTCAGCAGGTCAGTGAGATAACCGCTGGACTCCTGTCAGATCCCACAAAGTGGCTGACCTGTCACTCCAGCCTGCAGGCCCTGCCCACCCCTATCAACACCACAGGCTGAGAGTGTTGAGTCATCAGGTGTCTGGACAATATCACAGACACACATACATGATCTCACTCACACACACACACACACACACTCAACACCTGACATCAAACCCTGCCACACCACTGACTGAAAGGTTTCACCCTCAGTTTTTCTGTGCTCACTGTTTTTTATTCCTTCCACTTCAGTGCAGATTTAACCTGATTTTACCCAGCTGTCCTTTAGATATCACATCCAAATCTGAATATAGATCAGCTTCTGTTCCAATTCTTTATCATCCTCAGCTGTCGTGTGTGTTTCTGATTAGATCCTCTTCTCTTCCTTGACGTCAGCAGGGCTGCTCCCCTCGGGTTACATTCAAACACACACGCACACACACATACACACCTGGGAGATACCCAGCACCACAGTGGTGGCTGCTCCACAGGATGTGCTGCAGGGGTAAGTGCCTTGCTCAACGGCACCTCAACAGCAGCTAAAGATATCTAATCTACATCTTTAACTGTGGGTTTCCACTAATAAAGCCCTTTCTCTGACCATCATATCATGCCACAGTTATCCTCATCTCTGCCTCGATGTGTTTTTGATCAGATTCCTTCTTCTTCCTTGACGTCAGCACGGCTGCTTCCCTGCCCGGCTGTTTATTTTCATACAGATCGCAGAGTGATGAGTTTGTATGACTCTGATATGGAACAAATGACAGCCGAGGAGCTCCGCAGGCCCGGAAAGGAAGCAGAGTTTGAGAGGCCTCCAAATACCTGCCTTTAAACGTTTTCACGCTCACGCAACTCCTCCAAAACAGATGCACAGACAGGCTGCTGTCCGACAACTCCTATTTTTGTACAAGAGGAGTTCCTGTTTGAGTTTTGGCTTTTCCCAGTGTTCAAATTTGCCTGATCCATTTTCAATTTCATCATACAGAGGGGTGGATACAATACCATCAACACCTGTAAAATATAATAGAGTGTAATACAATAACCATGCAACAAACACTACTTACGTCAAATGTCTGTTGAGACTCTGAGAGGGAGTCACTCTTTGCTCAGACATATTCCATTTATTACAAATCACCTGTAAACAAAGTAAAAAAAGATATATGTGGCACCATATATTTGCCTGAGTTGCTGAAATATTTAACATCTTTAGTTTAATTCAAAGTTAACAACCATGACACCAGATCACAGTACAGATTAGCTTTAAAAGTTCCTCCTTTCAACAGAACTGGGGAAGACTGGTTTACAGTACTACGCACATCACTACTGGAATGAACAAACTGAAGTTAGAAACACTCATTCCTCTGAGGGACTTTAAATTCTACATAATGATATTTCTAATAACACTTGTGATTGTGTCAATTAGCGTGTGCGCATGCGTGATGACTGCTTTGTAATGCAATGTTTTATATATTGATCTCAATGAGACTTTCTAATACAACCTAGCTAACTAACTAAAACAACAAATGCACAAATGGAAATGCAAATGCAAGCACACAAAGGTTGTTTTTTTGGGGGGGGGGCAAAGTGAATATTGTCAAAAGGATGAAAGTATTATCAGCAGGTGTAGCACAATCATTAGATCATTAGCTTCTCCCCATTTACCAATTCAATTGGAGGATAGGTTGCCCTCTCAAGAAAGAAGACTAATCTTGTCCTAAAAGTGCATATATAGCAAAATAACACCCCAAAAATGCATCCAGGGTGGATGTTGTTCCTTTATAAATTGAATTCACATGTAATGATATACTGACATTCTTGCATTCCATGTGTAATGATGTGCAAAACATGAATTAAGCTGACAGTGACACCTGTGCAGTTATGCTAAAATTGCAGTAAATAATATTCAGGCTAATAATAATATTCCATTAATATTGTTTTAATTGTCTGTCTCTGTTTTGAGCAATGAAATTAGAAAACAGGCACAGCCACAAAATAGTCATTCTTCTGAAACTGCATTATGCCTGTGTAGTAGCAGGTACTTTGTTGCGCTAAATTATGAACAGTCATAAAATCCTGTTGAATCCTATGTGGATTTAATGGATAACAAGGGTAACAAGGCTGGGACACCTGACGTGTTGACCACGCACCACGCACCAAATGGTCATGACAACAAACTGACACTGAACAAAGGAAAAAACCCGGACTAAATACACTTAGGTAGGGGAGACAACGAGACACGGGTGCAATTAATCAAGGCGGGGCCAACAATCTAAACTGGAGGGAAAGCAAACAGAGACCGGAAGTAAAACCAAAAGACACATGCGGAGAGGAGAACACTACAAAATAAGACAGGAAACAGGACAAAACTATGACACCTTTCTATTAAGTGCTGAAAGACAGTCCTGGGAAGTGTGATCCATGTCCACTATGCAACACAACACAGAGTTAGACCCACTACACCTGTGTTTGTGTCTCTTTATCAAACTGGTTTTGGGTTAATATTATCCTGCCTGGTGCCATTGCTATGCTTTATAGCCTCTGTCCTTGTGCAAACAACATAGCTGAGAATCCCTCCCTGCGACTGAGACATCATATTCAGCATGTCTTTCCATAAAGGGGACATAGCTGGTTATATTTACCTAACTATCTCAAGATACATCACACTTTACAGAGCACTTCATTTCTGACCTCTTACTATGAGCAAAGGTAGTTCCAGAGAAGGCCTTGTCACTGCTCCAATCATGGCAGTCTTGTTAGTATACACTCACATGGGATGAAGATGACTAGATCTTGTTGAGTAAAAGCAAGGACGCCTCTGATTGGGCAACACCGATCTGCAGTTTGTACATGCCAGACCTTGAATATGAGTCATGAGTGGCTGATTTATTAGATGAAACATTACAGAACCTTGTGGGGAGACTGGGTCATTGCTTGAACAGAAAATAGGATGTTGTGCAGATACAAATAAAAGATTAATAAAAGACATAATGTAGTGTTAGCATGCAAACGTTTGCTAATTAGCACTGAACACAAAGTATAGCTGAGGCTGATGGGAATGTCATGAGTTTTGCAGGTATTTGGTCATAAACCACAAAATTTTGACCAGATGATGGAACTATATGAGAAGTCAGGGGGTCAAAGTTATTACAATTCAACCTCTGGAGACCATGAATGTGTGTACCATATTTCACACCAATCCACACAAAAGTTGTTGGAGATATTTTAAGATATTAAGAACTAAAAAGTCAACCTCATGGTGGCACTAGAGGAGATGTCAGAAGAAGTCAGCGGGATACATCGTCTGGGAACCTCGGATATATGTACCAAATTTTTGGCATTCCATGTTGAAGATGATGAAATATTTTACAGGATAAGGGAAAACTTTGATCTGCTGGTAGTGCTAGAGGAAAAGTCAGAGGATCACCAAAGTCATTATAATACATTGTCTGGGGACCTTGAATATCTGTTGTAAATTCCATGGCAATCCATTTAATAGCTGTCAAGATATTTCACTCTGAACCACATATGTCAACCCCATAGTGGCACTAGAGCAAAAGTAAGGGGTTCACCAAAGTCAGTACAATTCATCCTCTGGGGATGCCATCAGACTCCATTGTAACTACTGTTGACTACAGTTGCCACCCTCCACAAAGCAGCAAGCTACAAACTTTTCAGAGTTAATCAAGCTTACAGGTGGTGAGTATGAAGTATGAGATATTTAAAAGATAAACATTTTTTTCCTCATAAGGTGTGACATTCGGTTGGGGATCACAACAATTATCAATCTGGACAAAAATCATCGTTATTTTATCAAAAGAATGCCCTAAAAAACTCTACATCCTTTTATGTGGGCCTCTGCTATTAATTTTTGTCATAAAGATTTATATTCGTCTGAAAAACTGTATAAACTGCTCCACAGATAAAAAGCAAGCTTAACTGGATTCAGAAGGATTTCCACTTCAGCCCTGTCCACTCGTGTTGAGGTGCTACAGATGTAAGAGCAGACAGAGGAGAAGCTGCAGGTTTATAGAATGCATGTGTAAATTAAGATAATCAGATCAAGGTGTATTTCAAGTTACTCCTGTAAACACACTGAACACTGTTGCTGATGTCAGCAGTTATATTATGCAAACCATAGCCAATTTGATCACATAGCGGAGAGTTCAGCCACGACTTTGACTAAACGAATGAGGTTGACTACCCTGACGTAGCCTCTATAACCCAGACACACCCACACAGGCTTTACATGAATGCATACATGTCTGTCTTGCTCTATCTCTCTCTAACATGCATTCTCTCTTTCTCCCACTCTTAATCCAATGACCACCCCCTTTAGGCCACGGTGAGACAACCAGCCCCAGGGTTGCTGTGATTGATGACTTGAGCCAGGGCCAGGCTGCAACCGCAGACAAACACACATTACTCACCCCAAAGATAAGCAAATGGTCCGCAAGCTGCCAATGGCCCTAAGTGCTCCGCAAATACAGGTAACACTGGCCTCATTTCAAAAGGGTTCGTTACTTAACTGCAGCCAGCTACCTCTACAGAACAAAACAACAACAACAACAACTGACAGTATAATACAATACAGGTAGTGTATCAACAGGCAAGTATGTGTATTAACACATGACATGGAAGAACCAGTTTGGTGTTTCTGTCAAAAATCCCCGCCTCAATGAAACAATACCTCTGATAGTTTCTGTCACAGGACTCAGGAACTAGAGGGATAAAAACAGGGGCAGATGTTAACAGGGAAGCAGGGTGGAAATGCTCTTAATATTTTATAATATTAGTGTAAAATTAAAAATGGAGGGCAGCCAATGGCTAATAGCATAGTCTTTTTGGGAGAATGGTGTTCATCCCTCTAGTAGAGCTACACAGACATGAGAAATCTATACCAAGGAAAACTGAAGCTGTTCTGGAGGCTTGTGTTGGATCAATATCTAAGTAAACTATATTGGTTTTCCTTTCATTTGGCAACCATTTGTATAACCTCCTCTATGAGCTCCATAACAGGTGGCATATCAACAGATGTATTGGCAAAAGAACAATTGTTTTGAAACTTACTGAGCATATGGATCAAATGAGGAGAAGTGGATTATGCA
The DNA here is from genome assembly GCF_020085105.1 of Siniperca chuatsi. Taxonomy (NCBI): domain Eukaryota; kingdom Metazoa; phylum Chordata; class Actinopteri; order Centrarchiformes; family Sinipercidae; genus Siniperca; species Siniperca chuatsi. The sequence continues at coordinate 5,982,654 of NC_058052.1, forward strand.
GCAGGAGTAGTTTGAGAGGGTTTTATGGACATGTTAATGCTTTTTTGCCCTGATTCTGGGTTGTCATTGGAATCCATTGTAACTGCTGTGAATCCAAGCTGACCACAGTGGCCATTGTACACAAGAGAAAGCTACAAAGAGCTACTATTCAAGTTACTTAAAAGATTTTTGGTGGAGTGTTCTTTAAACTGAGAGACAATGATGTTCACAGGCCTGTAGTTCGATGCTCAACATCCAGGACTCAGAATATAGAAGTCCTCCCTTCCATCTTCTCACTCCCCTTCTTGTGCAACAGGCCGATGAACAGGCAGATGAAAGATGCATCCACAGCGGGCCCTTGCTCCAGCCCCCCTCCATCAATCACAATCAACACCAGCATTCAGCCCAATTAGGCCCCCGGAACACTCAGGGCCACAGCCTGATTGTTAACACTGTGAAAACATAGAGAGAAGGAGGGGGCGGAGGGGGTGGATTTGGGCCAATGACGGGATGCTGAGAGCTTAGGGGGAGGTTGGGGAGAGATGGAGAATAAGAGGGGGAGGAAGGTCAGATAGCTGGCGGCCCCATTTCCTCTCTAATGGCCTCCAAACAAGGGAATATGAGGGAATGTTGCCCTGTAAATCAGGTGACCCGGAGGAAAGGGGGGCAGCTGCACACACCTCCGAACCCTCATTTGACTTGGACAATACACACACACACACACACACATCTGCACACAAGCCATTAAAAGAAAGAAATGGATGGTCATGCATGAGCATAATTATGCATGCAAGGCGCATAAAAAGCACACACAAGGGAAAACCATAAACACAAATTATGAGCAAATCCACGCCAAGGAGAGGTTGTTCCTGAGCATAATCATGCATGTAACACACACACAAAAACATGCAGTGTCATTTCCAAGTAATCTCATAACCCCCACCACCACTAATCACGGATTTGCCTCAGTTCCCTCATTGAAAAGCCGTTACAGAGCTGTGGTTCACTTGGCTGTGCTAGTCAGCCTGATCAACTTTCCATCTTTGGTGGGACTTACAGTAAACAGCAGAAAGAAACACCTGGATTGGGTTGCACCAGCTATTCAGGAATCCATCACTAAATTTGTGTGCGAGTCCTTCCAAAGTTCTCAGTAACCACTAGCTAGTTTCAAAAAAGTATTTATATAATCGGATGGCACCATTAATACTTAAGAAATGAGTTAGTAAAGATGTAAAACGTAACTTTACTGCACCCAACCAAGAAATAGGCAGGCTCATAACCTCTGTAAAACTGCAATGTGTCATTTTTACACCTCAGCTTCTGTACAGATTAAACAAACTAGATACACTGTGTTAATCAGTGAGCGTCAGAGGTGCTGGTAGGTGGGTTTTGTTACCTTTGGACAGAGCCAGGCTAGCTGTTTCCTCATGTTTCCAGTGGGAAAAGCTTTTTGCATTTTTGCACAAGGTCCTCTGTTCTTTGTACTAAACAAATTAAAGTAACCTTCAATGCTGAAATAGGTTTTGGTAGAAGGCCTGTTGCTATATGTGTGGACAATAATTGATGTCCTTTATACATACGGTTCCTACCCAGAAGTTTGATGATCTGAAACTTAAGGTGTCCATAAACAATGCTAAATGCATTAACTCTTAAGAATCTCCACACTAACCTTCCATTACAGATAGACATATGGCTCATAAGGAATGGAAGAGTACTGCGAGGTAGCGCAAAAATATTGCAAGGTAATGCAAAACATATTGCGAGGGAATGCAAAAGTAAGCCTCAAATACATTCTCACTGTGACCTTTAGGGGGCTCCGTATTAAACAGCATTTTGATCAAGTGTCAGGTCATGTGTTGATCATATATTTTATAGCATCTTTTTTACTCTTCATTGTAAATGGTCATATATGTAAGCAAGATAACGTTACGTTTGTCAGTTAGTTCAGTTAGCTACACACTCCCAACAATTACACCTGACAGTTATTATGTGACAACGAATCTCTACGTAAGAACTAGTTTGTGTGGTGCAACTCACACATCGCTTTAATTTAGTGATGTGTAAATCTCCACTTGGTAAACATTATAACTAGGCTAAGTTTGAACAACAGGAGCAAGAGGTTTCTGGAGCTGCTGTGAGATACAGCACTGCTCTGATAAGGAGATCAAGCTATCATCATTACTTTTTCTAATCATTACAGACACTGCCAAAAACTACAGCCAACAAGTAGAACCCCAATCAATCAAGAAATTCAAGTCAACCACTTAAATCTCTTCTTCCCTCTCCTCTGCAAACAAATTTGCCTAAAAACATATGTAGCTCGACTCCTTTTTTTAGCCTTTGTACTGTACGTTCTTGTGGATTTGGTCCATTCTGATGAGATGGAGTGTATGAGTTGTGACACACTGCTCTCTGGTTAGCTCATTGACTGAGTCAAGGTCTGTTTTGAACCGTTTTTCTCCAGTGTCCTTGCTGTGTGTGCCAAGCTCTAAGCAAAACCTGCTGTTCCTACCATTTCTGGTAATATAATCTCACTTCATTTTGGTTAATAAGTGAAACCAACTGGGCTCTGTCTCTTTTTTTCTGTTTGTGTGAGTGTGGGTGGGTGGGAGCCAGCATGTAGTGCATAAAGTATTAAAAAAATAATATTTTTTATTGCATGCATCGTGTATTGTCATGCATGCACATATGGTTGTATATTTATATCTCAAAACAATCTTATCAGCCTTGATTTCAATGGAGATATCGGTGTACCGTTGAGGCTTTTCAAAATAAAATTTAAAATCTGGTAAAAACATTGACCTGGATGTGTTTTTGTTCTTCCATGTGCGTGAGTGCATATGTAACTGTGGTTATTAAGTAATAAATGCTGACCAGATGTACTTTTTTTAGCCAGGCTCTTCATTCCACAGTGAAGGCACCCATTCTGTCACAGCAAGGCCTGTGTTTGTCCCAGGGCCGGATGCGGGCGGTAGTGGTAGTAGTGGTCTGTATTGGTTTGTGTGTAACTTAAATCCATCTCTCTGCAATGGTCTCGTCCTTTTTGTCATCTGCCCACCTCCTCCAATTCTAGAGCTGAAAGGCTGTTTTTTTCTTGGAGGGGAGATCGGAGGCAGAAGGGGAGAACCTATTTGGTGGAACGGAGAATGGATGTGTGGGTGTAGCTTGTACCCCTATCCTCTATACAATGCTGCATAACCAGCCCCTGCCCTGCCCATATCCACAGACAGCCGTGTCTGACGAGCCTGACAACTACACTAAAGGTGTGGAATTGCGATTGTGAGGGAGGATTTTCCGTGCCATCACACTCTCTGTGCACGAGGCGGAGGCCGGCCAGAGGGGTGTGTGTGAGTCTATGCATGCGTGTGTGTGTGTGTTCAGAAAGCTTGTGATCAAGCTTGCATGTGTCCACACGTGATTTAATGGAACATCAGAGGCTGTTAATGTGTGATTGAGCTCACTATAACAAATGTATACAATCTAACCAGATGTACAGGTCTATTTGGCTGGCTGCCATACAGTTAAGGGAAAACCCCCTCCTGACACACACACACACACACACAGAATATACAGTGCAGTGTGCATAGAGGACATGTCACGCTAAGGGGTTAAAGGGGGATAATGAGTTGCTATTAGGCCAAGAGGAGGGTGTGCAAACATACATTTCCCTGGGACACTCTTCTGGTTTCTGCTCCACTATATGTGTGTGTCTTTGTGTGTGTGTGTGTGTGTGTGTGTCCTTCATGAATTCCTTCACATTCCTGAGGATCAGTGTTAGGAAGCTCAGTGTCCTGCCAGCTGTGGGTAGCTTTAATGCGTCTGCCACTCACTGCTTGCAACTCCTCTATATAGTACAGTGGCAGCAGCACTTCCTCTGCTTTTCCCTGCTTGCACCTGGAGCTGGTAGATATTCAACCTTGTGCTCAAGGGCACTTCAGCAGGGCCTTCAGGTTGATTACTGATGTGATTTGAGTGTATCTTTAGACTTTTTCTCTGTGTGTGGGCATACGTGTGTGCGTGCAAATTATGCAGAAAATTGAAGCCAACAAACCACAGAAGAGAGCTGAAGCATAATGAAGCAAATGATGATGTTGAGGGGGAAAAAGTCTGCCGCAACACTCACCTGAGGTGTGAAACTTTTCCTCCATGCAAGCGAAGAAGTGAGTGGCACACTAATTATCAGTTGGGATTCAAGTAATTGAGGTGCAGCAATTTGCGGCTACATTTAAGATAGTAAAACCTTCACCGGCAGATTTCCTCTGGAGGAGAGGGGCTCCACAAGCACTCCATGAGGGGAAATCCACCCTATAAAAGAATTTGCGTGTTACTGCGAGAACTCCAATGAGCAGCATGATGTGTGAGCAGGACAAAACCCAACCCAAGTTATAAACAAAGGTAGTAATTTGGACTGATGTTACATAAAAAATATTGTTGCAATGAATCATACAATTTCATAAGGTGAGTGCTTGAAGGAACTTTCCTAATTACATTAATGTTGGTGGATGAAAGGTAAACTTTTCAGGCTGTAGTCACAATAAGAGTAACTGTGTAATGTATAATAAATGTATATTATCTGTGGATGTTGTTCAAGAGACACTTTGGCAAGGTTTATGAGGCCTAAATGAGCATACTGAATATGATACATGATACAGGAGTAGCTTGACCTTACATATGAAAAGTTTATTTTCCCACTGCAAAGTTGTCTTTGGAATGAAACAATCAGTTTTGGACGCTTTTCATGTAAGGAGGACCGAAACTGCCAAAATCAGAAGTAGATAAATAAATGAAATAAATTAATACGCCATTGAATGCACCAAAAATATTAAAAATAAATGTAGGCATTCATTAATTGATGTGACAGTTGATATTTCTGTTTTAATTTTCTTCTGTATTCATTTAGTTGAGTAGCAGTTATCGAGCAGGAACACAGGCACAGCACAACCACAGATCCAGACTTTTTCTCCCTCCGGAGCTGCAGAGTCTGAATCTGTGATTGTGGGCCACCTGCTGCCCCCTTGTTCCTGCTCGACAACTGCCACTACAATTGTTATTATTAGTCTTATTACTATTATTATCATTATTATTCCTATCACTATCATTCCTAATATTATTGTTTTATTAATATTAATATTACCACTATCATTACGTTATTATTATTTTATAATGCTAGGTGGATTTTGCATTGCCCCCCCCACATTGCCTCTCCCCTCCCCGGTCTAGACCTGCTCTATAGGAAAAGTGCAATGAGATAACTTCTGTTATGAACTGGCGCAATCTAAATAAAATTTAATTGAATTGAATTTATTTACTTTCCCATTTAAACGTGGGGTATGGGATTCTAATCCAATACACGTCTTTTTGTCCAGTGTTTGTACACAGAACTGGCTCTGTAAATGGGAAACAAACAAAGTGGCTCAGACTGGGCCACACAACACTATTCCAGCCATGATTTATGTGTCAGGTAACGCTAAATGACTTGCCCGTGGACATTCAGCTTACTTTCTAGTTTGCCAAGATATGCTGTTGTTGTGATGTTTGCCATAGTAGCAAGAGTATTGCTATCTGGAGCTGGTGTGCTGGCTCTGGGAAAGCGAAAAACTAACATACCCAGTAAACAAACTTAACGAATGTAACCATTGACCTCCAGCATTGTACCTCTCCAAAACAACTCCATTAACATGGATGGAGACAGTCACTGGAACATCTTACTCCACAGTAGAGGCAGAGTAAGTTGACCTCTGACCTCTCATCTTTGTCCCCTGGGTTCAGCTAGGGTTGTCTCTGGGGTTTCTTCCCTGCAAGTTTGACTGTTATAAAAATTTCCTCCCATTCATCTGGAATATTTAATACCAAATCGGTTTATTGGCATTACCTTTTCCTGCTTATAAACACATAATTGCAAATGTATGGTGTTTGAAATGTGTGCAAAGGTACAAATATATAAATATCCAGAGTATGCAAACTTTACAGCCACAAAATAATCTACACTTCTTCCCAAACTTAACTTAAAGCATGTATGCTGCACTTGGGCTGCACTGATGACTTATCTTAGCACTATTATTGAAATGGAGTTACATTTAAGCCATTTAACACAGTCCACATTTTCAAAGTATTCTTTACTGGAAACAATCAAAAGTCTCCTCTAAAACTCATGCTCATATTTTTATTTTCAAACACATGCACATGTTTTCAAGGAAAGACTATTTCCAAGAAAAGCAAGGGCGAAGACACAGCAAGTCTCGAATAAATCATTAAGGGTCGTTTTCTCCTTATGAACTTAGAATCAAATCACATAATTCAATAGGAAATCATGCATTAGAGGGGAAAATTTCATTTGGATCAATGGAAGGTATTGATGTCAACATTAATGCCTGGGCAGACTGTTGTAACCCAGTTTTCGATGGAGGGGAGGGGAGGAGTGGGGGGCGGTTGAGAGAAGAGTCAGCCCAGTGTAGAGGTTCTTTGTCTGGGATGGACTACAGAGATGAGAGGCCTGCCCTGGTTCTGGGATCTGGAGGTCAGCCAGGGCTTGAGGGGGAGCCAAGAGTGCAGAAGTGGCTGATCGGTCCCATACTGACACAAAGAGGCCTTTCTCTGGACCACAGGTCTGCGGCGGCTCGGGACTCGCACTGGGGATGTCAGACTACAAAAGGGAGGCTGAGACACACACACACACATGCACACATGAACAGTGAACACACACATACCCGGAAAGACAGAAGGGCACTCAGGAGCATGTTGCTGTTGCATCTCTCAAAAGTCTCTTAAGTTTGTTCCTTTTTATAATTTCATTACAACTAAAGCATAATAAGCTTCCTTTAATGCTTGAAAAGGACATGACTTTGTTGTAATGCAGATGTAAAATGCATTCACGTCTGTAAAACATGCTCTTTCTCCCTTTTCAGTATTATGTAACACAGATTCATCTTTTTTCATTCTTGTGGGGGAACCTCTACTCTCTGCCTCCCCCCGAATTCGACGACCCCCAACCCTCGTCCCTCTGCAGCTTCTTAATGGGGTGAGGTCTGGCCTGGGTTAAGCAGACCCAGCCCACCTGGCCAGTTAATGAAGCTTAATTAGCTTGATTAAAGCCTAAGTAGGAACTGGGGGTAAAAGGAGAGCGATCCCTGTAAAGACGACCTTTCACCTTTGAGCTTTAGCCCCTTTAGATCAGAGCAACCTGGGAAGAGGCACTAAAAGAGCCAGACGGCTGTATATGTATGTGTGTGTGTGTGTGTGTGTTTGTGTGAGTGTGTGTGAGTGTGTGTACGTACGTGGACGAGCAGTGATTGTGTGCTGTTGACACAGAGCAGCCTTGGCCTCCCTGCTGTTATAACAAAGTGCGCACACACACTTGCTCTCACACTAACATTTGCACATAATACTCACTTACACTTTGCTTTTGGTCATGTATGCTCACCAACTTCCCTTGATCACACAGATCATAAGAGAACATTTAAAGGAGTATTCAGTCAAAGAGTTCATTATACAGCATGGGACAGTCCAATCAGTACTTTTGAACGTGGAAAACTCCCAAAACCACAAACATTAAGGCTCAGGCTCAATTCATAAGGTGTTTTGAAGGCTGACATCTTTATAGTTTAGTGTGGTGTTGATACTTGAATTGCTTGTATTGTGTCCCAGAACATTTGGCTCTTATTACATTACATTATATGTCTTCATTGTTTCCCCCAGTGTTTCATTCTTGGAAAGGCAAGCACCTCAAACAGCAAATAGATCATGGGACATAATACTTACACTAGGATATTGCAGTTGGGGAATTGTGCCATTGCAGCAGGAAATAGTAAAAGACAGTAAAAAGGAATAGCATATGTATGTGGGAATGCAGCCATTTGTGTTATATAAATGTAATCAACTGACAAATTCACCGGGAACATGTACATTTGATGATTTGTTGTATGGATGACAGCATCAAAAGAGTAGGACGAGAGAGGCCAATGTACTGCAACTTGAGAAAACACAAGCAGATAGGCTGCACTTGTTCACTGCAAATACAGAAAACAAGAAAAAACAGCAACGTTGCAATCGGCCCGCATCACAACAGAACTAAGCACAAATGCTTCTAAAGACACAACTGACTGAACACACAGAAATCTGTAGAGTCTGTCTCCAATTAAAAATTATTCAGACAGATGCTATCTCAGTGTTAAAACTGAAATACACCTACTGGTTGACTCATTACATTCCTTGTGTGATTTTACCCCTCCTATGTAATTCTTCACATTAAGTTTAATTTTGATCAGAATATTTACCATGTTCAGCATCTTAGTTTAGCATGCTAGCTTGCTAATATTATTAATATTGCGGTTAACACGAAGTACAGCTGAGGCTGATGGGAATGTCAAGTTTTGCAGGTATTTGATCATAAACCAAAGTATTGGACAAATTATAATTTTGACCTGATGATGGCATTTGAGGAAAAGTTGAGGGAAAGTTATCAGGATTTATCCTCTTGGGAGCATGAATGTCTGTGCAAAATTGAATGACAATCTATCTCATCATTGTTGAGATATTTAAGTCTGGACCAAAGTGGCGGACCAAACCAACCGATATTGCCATCCCTACAACCACGACGCTGGCCTGGCTAAAAATGACATCTTTGAAATTCAACAAAAACATGTCTTTCCAGAAACAATGTGTAGCAAAGTAATCCTGTTCTCCTGTACTATGATATAGAATAAAATTGCTAAAAAAAACTAATTCCCATTAAATTTTGTTGTTCAATTTTGACACATTGGCAGTAAACTTTTGAAGATTTTAATGGGTTCATGTTGCCAATTCACTGTAAGTGAAAGCCATATAAGCATTCATACACAAAAATTGTTCAGTTATGAAGTGTTCAGTAATACATCACCTAGAAGAAAAATCACTATCACTATCACAGAAAAATAGATCTTGGTCACGTGGTTTGTCATTGAAAAGCAGCCTAGACAGAACATCACAAACCTCTTTTGACATTCGACACAGAGTTCGTGAATCGTGTGAAGTGAAATGTTGCACTTTTATGTTCTTTTTTTTACAAAACTCCTGACTGACCATAACTAAACAGACACACAAACATAAACGCAATATTCTTTCACACATGTGCCAATGTGATCATTTTTTTATTCATGTTGAATGGATTTTTTTGTAGCAAATGAGACAGGATTGCCACACTGTATAGCCCTGGTGTGTGAACACGTGTGTGTGTGTGTGTGTGAGTGTGTGGTGTGTAAGAATGCAAGAAGAGATATCTGTGAAATGCTTGAGGTCAGACTGGCCTGGAGGTGATCTGTGATGTGACAGTTGAACCACTCCACCTGGTGTGTCTGAGTATGTGTGTGTTTTATAGCTTGTGAAATGAAGATGGGTGGTGAGGTGATGCAGGGAGGGGGAATGGGGTCATGAGATAATCAACCCCTGATCAACACCACCCGCCAACACATACCCACACATACACATTCACACACACTGTCTCTCTTGGGCCTGAGATAACCGAGTCAAGGGCCCAGAGGTCAAAGGTCAGGGCCCTGGCTCACAGGGAACACATGGAAGGGATAAAGAGACTCTGGATTCTATAAAGCGTGAGCAGGGACAGACTTATTTATGACTGCACGGAAAACATCACAACCCAACTCTCTCCTCTCCCGTCCAGTCCACTCCCATACTGCCAGAATGAGGGACATAGTCAGAAAGACGGAGCGAGGTAGAGGGGAAGAGAAAAGAGATTTAAAAACAGTTCTGGTTCTCTCTACTTGCTGTCCAAATGGCTTCATCTCAAAGGTTCTCTGAAGGGGGCTCAAACTTTCCCTCAAAAAGGAAAAAAAACTAGGGAAATTTTAAACAGTCAAACATTGTCAGCCACAAACTGAACGTGTAAAGAAAAGCCATGTGAGAGCGCATTAAAACAGCAGGATATTGTGACAAGCAGTGGTTTTGATTTAGACCACAGAAACTAATGGCACGCTGTTTGCTTGCTAAAAGGCACATGGCATGACCGGTCTGTGTTTGGTACACATAAGTCACTGCATGGACTGACTCACACAGAGATTATTACCCTCAAACACACTCCTGTCATTTTCACATTCTGTGCTTGTTACACATCTGTCTCTGCACATATACACTGAGTGTTCTGTATTTTACACGATTTATGTGTAGTTTGCTTGAGTCTTTGACTGTCGCATTGAGCTTCAAGTTGTCAAAGTGTCATTTCACTAATACATGATGCCATACATTCCAGTTTAATCTTGTTTGTCCCAACTATGGAATATCTTCATGATAATGCATAATGAGGTTTTTAAATCGAAGAAAATAATGGATGAGGCAGCGTTCCAAAGGTCTATCTGACTTTGGGGTTAAATTGGGGGTTCAGTATCTTGCTCAAGGACACATTCATTTTTGGGGCCATTTGAGTGCAACACAACAAGCTGTAGACACAACATCAACATATTGTCACCTTATAACATTTCTTTGGCGAATGTGTTAGCATACAATGGGCTATTTACACATCCAGCAGTCACGGAGCAACATTAGCATTCATGGGAAATTGTTTTTATGGCCACCTGATGAATGTAAGTCCAATATTCACTCTCCTTTTAGCTCTGTTTTTGTCGCCACCAAATTCTCAGGGAAATATCGGTCTCTTTAGCTACTAATTGCTCCACTATGTTCACTAGCTAGTTGCTAACTTGGTTAAGCAGAGAAAGCTTAAAGCTAGTAACCAGAGCCACAGAAAGTGGCTAACTTTGTCTGTGTTACGTTTGGTGCGGAGTAGGTAGCAAACAGTCATTTTATCAGAGTTTTTTCACTGAAAACAGCTGCCTGCACCTGGAAATGAAGTTGATAAGAGTGGTGAGAGTGAACCAAAACAGTAAAGTTGCTGGCCATAAAACAATGAGCTGCAAGCCCCTAAAAACCTCTGTAGAGCTGAGGGGAACTGCTGAGTCAGGCGACAATTCCCTGTGGGTTTGTCACTTCGAGTGACCCCTTTCACATTGCATATAGTCAATTCAGACGTTGTTAATATAAAAATATCGATCAGTGCAGCTTTAAGTGTATTGGCCATAATTGTGAAAAACTGATAATATCCATTTGCATTTTTGAAGCAGAAGTGGTTTCCCTATCAACACTACAACAGGATTAGCTTTTTCTGAGTTATCTTTGCTTATGATTCATTGGGTCTCTATAAATATACTTAAAAGAGTACGGTCTAGACCTGCTCTATAGGAAAAGTGCAATGAGATAACTTCTCTTATGAATTGGCACTATATAAATAAAATTGAATTGAAAATTGAATCTTGTTTGGAGACCAGTTTTGAAAAGCTTGATTTTTGGTGGCTGAAAAAGGTCTAGTGTAAATGAAGAGTTGAGGAAACAGACGGAGTTTGGCCACTTGGTTAGAGGTTGAAAGGATTTAAAGAGGTGATAAAAACAAATACAGGAGAGTTAAAGAAAGAAAGATATACACTAAGAGAAGAATGACTTGACAGTGGCCATCTGTCCTGTTTTGGCCTTTTAACTGTAGCTCAACCAAGGGTGTTAAGCAGACACACACACAGAGGCACACATATCACGGTCATTACTATTCTATCTATTTTCAGTCTGTCACCTTTGTCTCTCAGCGTATACGTGTGTGTCTGTGGCTGTGTGTGGCTGTGTGTGTGTGTGTGCATGTGTGTGAGGTTGTGTGTGTCCATGGATGTCGTCAGGTCGTTGGGCTCATCACCTAAGGGTCCTGAGACAATAGCGGTGAGATAATGAAGACAGGAGCCAGTAACAGAGGCTGATGGAGAACAATGCAGCGGTAATGGTTCTGGCACAGTGAGTGGAGTTTACTGGTCCTCACTGGGACGCTTCCTTCCTGCCCTGCTTTATCAACACACAGGAAAGGAAACAACAAATCCCCCTCCTCCCCCTCCTCCCCCTCCTCCCACTCCTCCCCCTCCTATGAATGACTGGAGTTTCATCTTGTTCTTCTCCTTGCCCTCCTCTCCTTTCTCTCCCATCTTCTCTTCTAGTGTCTTTGCTTGTTTTATCATCTCTTTTCTTTTTGTTTACTCTTGCAAATGCTCTTCTCATCTTGTTTCATTTGTCATCTTTGTTCTCATGTCTCCTTTACTTTCCTCTCTTCTTTTCTTCTTTGACATCCACTTAACTTGACCTTTGACTCTCCTTTTCCCTTGCAATATTCTTTCCCATTTTTCCTTTCATTCTTTCTTCTCTCCCCTACTGTGCCCAGCAAAACCCGAACACACAAATTTGGTCAAAATTGAGTTAAAACCAGAATCAGACTTTTTGACATATTAAAATGATTATGCCATAGAAACAAAACAGATGTCAAAAACACACCGCAGTCACAGCTAGTTTTAGCTGAAGCTAATCGACTTTTTTATTGACCTTTTCCTGTAAGTGAAAAATCATTTCTCATACCACATAAATAAAGCAGTTGCTTAATCCAATCATAATGGACGAAAAGATTACACCAGATAGACTAGTCCTGCTAAAAGCTAACTAGCCTAGATAATCCAAAGGTGTCTGATTTTATCTGACAATGACTTTTTTTTCTTTTTGGGGAGGGGACGGAGGGCTAAGTAGCCTTCAAACGTCAAACCCTTCCTTCTTTTCTCTTCTTTTCATTATCTTATTGTGCTTTTTTTTATTACACCCCATTTTTTTAATTAAACCCTCCCATCTTTTCCCATTTTCTCATGTTGCTCTCCCTGCTCTTGTCTTTTCTTTTCTACTCTCCTGAACTATTGCCTCCAATTTTCTTTAATTTTGTTGTGTGCTATCTTATTTCTTTTCTCTTGCCTCCATCCCAACCTTCTCAGCAGCACACAGGAAGAAGGCAGTTTTGTTCCTTCCCTCCTTTTCCTTATCAGTGTGTTTTCATTCTCCAAGGGGAAGTGGGAGACCTCTTCAACATGGGATGGCGCATGCTGTTCGTGCCCCCCCTCCCCCTCCATTCTTGCTCTTCCTCTTCATCCCTTGTTTATCTATGCTCACCCTCCCTCTCTCATTTCAAAGCACACTGAGGTGGGCTGGGAGGGGAGTGGAGGGAGGAAGGCCTCTCTGGGGTTACCATAATAACTCGCTCGCTTCTAACTCATGAGCTTTGCTGCCTGTTTTACCCATGGCTGATAGTGTGTGCGTGTACAGTCCTGACCCTTCTTTATCCCCATATTACAAAACACTGTCTGATACTTCAAAGAGGATGGGATTGTTGCCCTTACACCCTCTGGAGAGACAGAGACAGGCAGAAAAAGAAGGAGAGAGCTGAAACTTTCAGGATGTTGTGTTTGTAGAGGACAGGAGGTACCGGGTGTAAGAGTCAGAGGAGAAGGACAGTAGGGAGATGTGGTGGGGGAAGTATTTTTAACAATTTTTTTGTTTTTATGCTTTGCTGCCTTCATTGTCTCTCTGAAGGTTCCTACTTAAGAGTTTGGAAGTCATAAATACAGAAATATGGCACAAAGTAATATATGGCAGCAGCAGAATGAGAAGAACACATACAGCAGGTGACATCACTGTCAAGCACCTATTGGTTTAATCACTGTTGTGTAACATTAATCAGTGCTATTACTATTACTTTACTGAGCTATTACTTTAAAACTGAGAGAACAATAAAGGAACATACAATACCACATCCTCCAGCTCTGCCTGGGGGATCCCAAAGCGTTCACAGGCCAGCATGTTCGGGTCTGCCCTGGGGTGTTCTCCCAGTCTGACATGCCTAGAAATCCAGAAGGCATTCTTATCAGATGCCCGAACCACCTCAACTGGCTCCTTTTGACATGAATGAGCAGCGGGTTCTACCTGGAGCTCCTTCTGGATGCCAGAGCTCCTCCTCGAAGGGCCCAGGCACTCTGCAAAGGGAACTCATTTCGGGCCGCTTGAAACCCCCGATCTAATTCTTTTGACCACTACCCAAACATAATGAGCATTAAATAAAGTTGGTGCATAGATTGGCCGGTAAAGCGAGAGCTTCACCTTCAGGCTGAGCTCCCTCTTCACAACAACCTGGTACCACGCCCACAGGACCGGTGCTAATACTAACACTAATCACTTATATAATTGCTCCACAAAAACACATTACAAAACACACCACTTAGCAATTCAAGCATTGATCTGACTGACAGTGTACAGCTATGTCATTGATCAGTTGATTTCTGTTTGACTCATGGTGCCAACTAACTTATTCCCCACCACACTATGGACGTGTGAACATACATTTTCAGCATGGGTTACTGGTGGGAATCTAACTTGGAATTGTGTTAATGCTGAGCTATGTCTATTGAGAGGCATACTGGCCCCCATAAACAAATGGATGAATGGGGGGATAGATGGATGGATGGGAGGTTACATGTCTGTCATTACTTAGCGAGACATTGTTTTAGGACAAAGACGTGTTTTGAAGACAACAACATCATTTCTGTCAGTCCCTTTCTTCACTTTCACTCAGTGCAACCTGTTGATTGATAGCAGCAAAAAAAAAAATGATTTGGTTAAAGTTTAAACTAACAAGCAGGGTTGCCACCACTCTCACACATACACACACACACGCACACACACACACACGTACACACAAGCACATAGTGTGCTAATCTCTTTAGCATCTCCATGGAGACGTTAGTGTGAAGGCTCCGTGGGGGTTTAGCAATGCCCTGTCCTCAAACCACTGAGGCTGGGACTCTGGGGGAAAGCTAGGCACTGGGCCATGAAAGCACGCCACTGTGTGTGTCTGTGTGTGTGTGTGTGTGTGTGTGTGTGTGTGCGCGCGTATGTGTGTGTATATGTGCGTTTGTGCGTGCCTGCCTACATGCCCTTTTGCATTTTCATGAAGTTAATCCTGGCTTGGCCAAGCGAGTCTGGCTGTGCATAAATAATCACTTTAGGAGAAGTTCAAACAGCATCAGTATGCATGACCCTCCATCTCCCTGACACCAGCAACCAGGACAACAGGCCTCTGAGCCACCGTTATCCTCTGGACCAACACATGTCTGCTGGCTGCTACACTACTGGCGTTACTCCTTATGAGGAGGAGAGAATGAAAAGGGAAGATGAAAGGAGAGGTATACAGCCGTGGCAATTGCTGGAAACACGAACAAATAAGACATGATGAGATGAAACTTTATTGATCAAATTAACAGCAGAGCAAATTGTTTTGGGCAATAGAAAATAAAAATATAACTGACCTATTATTATTTATAGCATAAGGGCATTCATAAGCAATGTTTTTAACACCAAAATGTCAAGAATATAAGAAAGAAAAAAGAAATAAGGGATAAATAATTAAAGAAAGAAAGAAAGAAAGAAAGAAAGAAAGAAAGGGAAGAAGGAATACATAAAAAAGAAAGAAAGAACAAAAGAGGTGAAGGAAGAAAGAAAAAATGGGAGGAAGGAAGAAAGACAGGGAAGAGGGAAAAGAAGGAAGAAAGAAAGGCAAAGAACGATTGAAAAGAAATAAAGAGATTTGGGGTTTAGAGGAACATACTTCACTATGGTCTCCGCTCTCACTATTGGCCCATGGTTTGCTCCAGTGATCTAAGTCCAACTCCCCAGCTTGGTCCCAATTGGCCCTCCATGGGTCAAATTAGCTCCAATACCGAGAGCTTAGTTGGGCTTGAAGAAACAGCTGGCACCGTGTGGGGCCTTGTGGATCCAAAATGGCCGACCAGTAACAACAGTAATGCTCACACTACCTTACACATTCCTCTCCCACAGACTTAGCTCAGACTTAAAGTGGGGTATTTAAAACGTAAACATGGAGATGTTATTCTGTTCCATAATGGGTGAAACTGTTTCCCATGGTGGGGCTGTCTGGACGGGTTGACCATGGTCTCTTGGTATTTTTAGTTTAGTTTTAGTTTTTTGGTTTGTAGAACTTGAGAAACTCCAGTCAGGTCTGGGCCCTGCTGCAGTTGATTTTTTTTTTTATTGTTTAGGAAGACAGAAAATCTAGGAATAGCAAAGTTTTGTATTTATCATGATGACGGCATAATATGTTAGCCCCCAAGCCCCCCTTGCAAGCACGAGTTCCTGGACTGAGACTGTGACCCTCAGACTTTTCCTCTAGATTTATCATCAGGTCAAATTTTCAATTCGTCCAGTACTTTGGTTTATAACTAAATACCTGAAAAATTAGCAACTTTCCAGAGCAGTAACATTGTCCATGTTTCTTATGTGTTGCAATGCTTATCTTTGTGTGGGCCAAACTGTCATTCACAGTCAAATACCATACCAATGACTTTTGACTGCTTGTAACACTTTCTGGTTTATAGGATTCCATGTGAGATAACTCACTCAGCTGCCAGTAAAGTTGGACAAAACAAACTTTATTTGCCAACGCTAGATTCACCGTCATGCGTTATAGCTGAAATCAACAAAAGGCCAAAGAAAAGCAAGATAGGAATGGTGGGGAAGGATTTGTACTGATGGACAGATGGAGAGATGATAGAAAAAGAAAAAGAGAAAAACGGATGAAGAGGAAGGAGACACTGGACAGAGGCAGAGAGTGGAAGGAGTCAGGGGAACATGTGCTGCTGTCAGTCTGTTTTTTAATCCCCTTGGATTTTTTCTGCCTTCCTTTCCCACGTTCTCAGTGTTAATTGATAAACACAGGGAGGGAACGGACCCCGTGACTAATCATTCTGGCTGCTGCTGTGTCTGTCTGTGTGTGTGTGTGTGTGTGTGTTTCTACAGGTCACTGAAGCCTGCAGGCCCCACTGGAGTGGCACTACTAAGAAACTGGCAGCATCACCAGTCTGCTGCTCTTTCATGCCAGCACCTTGTTGTCTGGTTTTTCCTGAAAACAGAATTATTTTAACATATCATGAGCCAAAATACAGTTTGTTCCATGGCTCAGTGAATACTTTGTCTGCTTAGACTATAACTGCGATCAAACAGATAGGTATAAGTACTCTATTGTCTTCGTTTGTATCAGAGCATTTAATGAAATATGTTTGCTTTCTGTTTTTTTTTTTTTTGGACTGCAAAATATGTACCAAAACACGCGTCTATTCCACATGAAGAGCTCTCATTTTAAAACTCTTGCCCAAACACATCGCTGTGGGTTGAAGCCCAGAATATGAGATTATGATTTTTACTTGCCAAAATTGACTCACTTTTCTCTGGAAAAATATCTGGGGGATCCCTAGTTTGAGTGTGCCTTTGTGTCTGTGTGCGCCTGTGTGTTTGTGTACTTAAAGTACACAAGTTTCTCTCTTTTACTGAACTAAGAGCAGCTTAATTGCCTTGTTAACTCACCATTTAACACACTTCATTCAAACTCGACAGAAACAAAATAAAACTCACCAAAAGCGTCTTGGTTAGTCTTTCCACTGTTCCAACAATCACCAACTCTGGTTTGTTCGAAACATTTTTAGAGTATGAATTCGACAGGTGCAGAGTAGTCTCAATTCTACACATTGCACCTTTAAGACTATCAAATAAACAAAGACACCTTCTCCAAACCTTGTAATGCTACCATGCAACTGTCCTAGCTAAATTCTAACGTCAGACCTTAAAATGCCATTTTAAAGGGGAACTCCACCAATTATATCAGTCTGTTTACAGGTGTTGGGGAGGACATAGTATGTGAAAAAAAGTTGAATAAAGCCTTTTGTGGCTCTAGAGAGAGCTGTGCAAAATATAATACATTTCCTCAAGTGATGTTATTTGAGTCAGAGACGGTTGGGGCTGAAGACTACAAGTTTGAAAAAATAAAATAAAATCTGGGGGTGTGGAGTTATAAAGAAGGGATCTTACCAGACCTCAGTAGCTCGCTCCTCATCTCTGCTTGAGGCTAGCGGCTCAAGACCACATTAGCTGCTACTAGCATAACACATCCGAATCTCTGACCAAACTGTGGAGTTGCATTGTAGATAATGTATGTAAAAAGAATGCAAATAAAAAAGACGATGTACTGTATCTGGTTCTGCTGTATCGATTTTGCCGTGTCTTCCATTAACTTTTCATAATAAAGTGATAGCTATCAGTTTAGCTGTGTGCCAAAAAATTTTTTAGAATAAGTGTCAATGAAACTGAGTGCAAAATCTGTCAACAAAACCTACGCAAGTAGTTCAACAAGTGGTTTAATCAGACATGCAGGCCTAAATCAAAGTGTGGAGCAGCGTTCAACAGATGCAGAAGATACCCTTACATTACAACTAAATGTCCAAGAACAACGCTTCTGTTCCTAAACCTGCCTAAACAACATGCCGAAATGGCTGCATGAGATGGATTTTCCTTGCCTGCTCCTGCATACAATAAAACCTCAGGTCAACACTCTAAAGAAGGTCATATGCTCCTAGGACCTATTAAAACTGGTAAAAGGATATGTGGAAAAACAAATGATCAAATGATTCTCTGTATGGTTAACATTGTGTTCATTGTTGTTCTGGTCAAAAATATTAACACATAACATGATAAATACAAAAGAATAATATCAAAAAGGAGAATAAATACAATTTTATGACAGTTTTAATTTTAAAACTAATTTTGTATCAAACTTCATTTATGGTGAGAAAGCCCAGTTTTCCTGGGAAAAGATTGATATATATCTGGGAAGTCAAATTCTAAAGTTACAGGAAACCATTCAATCCTAATCCCCATTTTCTAGAAAAAACTGCATTTAAACTGCATTGTATTTGCAGTGACACATAATGTAGAATAGTTTTAGTTTCATTTCCCTCCCTAAATCTCTGCAGAGAGACATATTGGATTCACACTCTTGACACAGTGGAGCCCTTTGGCCTAAATGAAGAACTGAATTTGTCATGCTCTTCCTGGATGCACTACTTGTGCTTTCTATACTTTTTCTGTGCTTTTTATGCTTTACTTCGTAACTTTAAGATGTGTCTATGCTGTTTGTTTCTGATGTTGTGATGATAGTGCATGGGGTGTGGCACTTGGACACTGACTATGGCAACTCCCATTTTTGGATCCATTATCCAATAGATATGAAATCCTGTTCTACCAATTACCCAATAACAATTGTACATTTGCACTATGTGTTTGCCTCATGTCTTTGTCCATTTTGACTCTGATGAAGACACAGTAGTTTCAAAACGTTAGTCTGTTTGCACAATTTAAGGCTGCAAATCAATCAGTGTGTCCAGTTCCTTTTTTCCCTTGGAGGTTTGCTGTCCTTGTTCTGAGGAGCACCCGATTCAGTTGCATATTAATAGAAGATGCACAGAGTACCCTGTTTCAACTAGAATGTTATCGATGTTGGTGCAACCTATTGTTTCAAAAATGGTCTTACAGGGTATTTACGCCTCTGAAATATCACACACAATAACTTAAAGGAATAGTTGGGACATTTTGGAAAATACACTTATTTGCTTTCTTGCCAACAGTTCGATGAGAAGATCTATACTACTCTCATGTCTGTACAGTGTATATAAAGCTACTGCCTGGAGACGGTTAGTTTAGCTTAGGTAACTAGCTAACTAATTAACACAGCATACTTCGTGGTTTAATCTGTACAAAAACAAAGTGTAAAAAATTACATGTTATGGTTTTATATGTATATATAGCCCAGTCTTTAGGCTAAGCTAAGCTAACCGTCTCCTGTAGCTTCATATTTAGCGTACAAATATCAGAGTGGTGTCGATCTTCTTATCTAATTCTCTGCAAGAAACCAAATAATCATATTTCCCAAAATGTAAAGCTATTCCTTTAAAGACCACCAAGACAAATCCCCAGACATTTACTGTAAAAGCTGAAAAAATGTGTTTCTGAAGGACATCCAACAACACTAATGTCACTTGGCTGAAGGACTAATCTTATTGTGTTGTGGTCAGCGTCTGCACAATCTCTGGCTCCTTCATGAAAACTGGCCAATCATAGGTTACCATCTCAAACACACCCCTCTCATTCTCCCTCCTCTCTCTGTCTCTCTCTCTCTCACACACACACACACACACACACACACACATGCACAGACACATAAATTGCCCCATAGTCATACTCTCGACCACAGGACTCACACCCATGTGTACTACTCCCCATGTGTACTACTCCCACTCTCTCACACACCCACACACACCACTCACTACATTGACTCACATAGCCTCACTGCTGACTCATAATCAGGAAATTAGCCACAAGTTGTATCAAACAGGACAATGGTTTATTCTAGAAGTGAAACTTGAACAGAGCTTCAACAAATGTTGTTTTCTTCCCCTTTTGCATCCCAAGCGGTCTGCCTTCTCTTGTCTACTTCAACAATAAAACCTTCTGGCCACTGAGAACAAAAGGAAACCTACAAATGAGAAGGAACGCAAGACTCTATTTTGCTTATTTAAATAGTTCTATGTTGACATGTGGACGGATAATTGATATATTTTGTCTTGATGTTACAAAATGTAGTGAGTGGTTGTATAACGAAACCAAAATAAAAACTGTTCCATTAAGATTAGTTCAGCACAGATGTTTGGACCCGACATGAAGCTTGGACTGAGGTCACCTCAAAGTAAATAGAACTGACGGACTGACACAAACGCACAGTTGGACTGTAGGAAGACAGAATGCAAGCGTTACTGAAATAAACAGCACAATAAGAAATAAACTAAAGAAAAAGTGAGATAAATCAGTCAGGATTCCTTCACTAAACTGTACACTCCTTGGCTTTTTCTTAGGCCTCAAACTACTTCTGTGTCTGCGTGTCAGCAAACATTATAAATCATCACTCAGATGTTTTCATAGGAAACACGAAACTAAAATAAAACCAGGAGACAGTCATGACTTGAAACTGGTGCTTTTGCCATCTGATTCTTTGTTTCAGTTTCATGTTGAGATTCGGCCTAACCGCAAAGCTGTTGATACCCTTCCCTGCTTAAATGATCAGCTGACCCAAACAAAAAGTACTTTTTACTTATCTCTAGTGGTATCTGACCATGCATACTTTGGGTTTTTTGTGCATTGTTCTGAGGTTTTGAGATATCTATCTCTGAGATTGCAGCAGAAAATGGAGGTGAATGGAATTATATTTGTGGTGATAACAGCACCAATATTACAATGGCTCTCTTTTAAGAGAGCCTCTGTAGTCCTCAGAGGATAAAGCCTCCTCCTTTGTCCAGTACTTTGGTCTATGACCAAGTACTTGCAGAACTAATGCCTTTCCCATCAGCCTCCCCTGCACTTGTTTTTAATGTTAATTAGCAAATGTTAGCATGATAAAATGCTAAACTAAGATGTGACCATGGTAAACATTATACCTGCTAAACATCAGCATGTTAACACTGTCATTGTGAGCATTTAGCTCAAAGCATTGATGTGCCTAACTGCAGCCTCATATAGCATGGTTGTAGACTCTTAGTCTTAGTCTTAAATGTAATCAATGCAGAGAGCACGACAAATGAAATTCCATTTGTCTCCATTGTAATTTGGACGAACTAACTAATCAGTTTTTGCCCCTCCAAACTCTGTTCCAAGATCGCAGCAATTAACTTGTTGAGTACGATCATAATTTAACTGATAGGAATGAGCCGAGTGCACGAGCTTGGTGTACGCCTGGGTGTAACGTTATGACCGACTTAAGGATATGACTAGTGCACCATTTAGACTTAAGCCTGGTATGTGTTGCGCCTGGGTGTAACTTTTACGCCTAGTATGGAGCAGGTGTAAGTTGAAAAAGTCAGACTAGTATCCATGGTAATAAGCGTGTCTTGTTTACAGATTAAATAACGAAAGGGCATTAAGACGAGAAAGAGTCATCCGTCATAGGACAAACCCGCTGGACATCTATTCAGAGAGTGAGCTGGTTGAGAGGTTTCACTTTGGCAGGCAAGCCCTGTTTGATTTAATTGAAGAGCTCTCCGCTAAACTACAGCATGTAGTGGACAGAAACGTGGCGCTGTCTGAAAATATTGTGGGAGATATGATTAATGTACACCGGACAACAGCAGGCCCGGGTTAAATGAACATGGAATTTCCCTCTACTGTAAGTTTTACAGTTATTCTGCATTATATTATATTATTATGCTGTTTCATGGATTATCATTTTTCTGTCATGTTTTAGCCATCCTTTGAGAGACAAGAAAGTTACTGAAACTGAGACTGAGAGACAGGCAAACTGGCAGTCAGAGTACTGGTCCTGTGCTGCTTTACAGCTAATTGGAGCAATCATAATAAAAGGCCAGTAAATCCCCACCATTAGCCCGTTAAGAACAGGAAACAGAGGCTTTTATCGCTGCTTCTCTCCACTGCTGCCCATACCTGCGGCTATGTGTCCACACACACACACGTACTGTATGTATGTACAGATTTCCTTTCCTGGCTGTTTGGGCTGCATTAGCTCAGTCTATTTTTAGTTTCCTGTGTGTTTTTTTCATTATTGCATAGTAAACAGTACCTCTGCTCGTAACTAAGAGGAAAATAAAGATTTCTACTTCTGGACAGGATGGGGACTGGGCTCCCAGGAGGCTTCTCTGGCTGGTGTCTGGATGCCAACTCAGTGGAAAACACACAGCTCCATACAAGCTGATGGAAGGTCACTGTGCTTTAAGTCGTCTCTTTCTTTACTCTTTTTCTTTTAGTCTACTCTCCCTCCTCTGTTTGCCCTCTCATTCCTATACTTAAAGGGGGAATTCCCCTATTCTGTGGCCACGGTAGCTGGCTCTGAATGGGCCTGGTTGGGATGGGAGCGTAGGGTGGTGGTTGTGTGAGAGTGTGTGTGTCTTAACGGGGAGAGGGGGGTCAGTAATGGCCCAGTGAAAGGCTCTTTTGTAAGACTCCTGCTGTTTGACAGTGGGGCTATCCTCCCAGGACTCATCTTCAGCCCTGCCACACCCACCCAGTCTTTCATATGGTAAGGCATCCTAATGGCTTTAACACTTGCCCGATTGCTACGGCACTCCCAAGCAACCATCAGGCTGCCCCCTGGCAACCAACGGGGCTACCCTCCGTGCCCTCCACCACCATCGCTCTCCCAGCAACTGCTTCTGCTCCACTGAACTGCTTTTGACTCTCAATCAGTTCAGGTTCATTTCTGACTCCCTAGCTGGAGGGGCTGGGAGGTGGGAACAGAGAGAGGAGAATAGGGATGGGCAGGGATGTGCACGTAGAGTGTGCATGTTAGGAGGTACAGCTCCCACCCCTTCACACCCAAATATCAAAGGTGGAAAATGTGGTGCAGAGAACGTAAACTTTTGGAGTAACGGCCTACAGAAGTATCTCAAAATTGTCAAAACTGTCTGTTGTTGTTGTCTTGCTTCTAATAAGAGGTATATGCATATTTATGCATGCCCGTGAGCACGTAAGGACACGCACACATTCAGAGACAAACAGTGTGGAGAATGAGGTGTCCCTGTCAGTTGGGGGTAGCATACACACATTGGGACTTGGCTAAATTGAGGGTGGCCTTTCCGCTGGGTGCTCGGTGAGGGATTTGCATTTGAATCCAATTGTGAGTGCCTAGATTTATGCCTCCGTGATTGGTGCCCAGCAGTGCTTTTTTCTGACTTTCGCTTTTTACTCCATTCTCTTTCTCATCTTCCCTAACTTTGTTGTGCAATCCCCCCCACACACACACACCTCCTCATCTCTCTGCAGGGCAGGACTCGTGTTTTTTTTATGGATTTCATGCATCCCACAGAAAGTTCTTGGTCATTATTTTGGTAATACTTCTATGACAGTTGTATTTCTTGTGCACTATAAGAAAGAATACTCACGTTGGAATTAAAATGCACTCATAGTCTTGTTCTTAGAGAATGCATTGTGTTTATCCGTACATTTCAACACATAAGATCCTAACCCTAGTCATAAACATAGAGATAAAATAATAATTCATTAAATCTGTAATGTTTTATGATGAGGGGTGTACTGTGGTCCAGTCTAGAGTGTAGCTCCATACATTGTACGGATAAATGAATTGCATGGGATTACAAAGTCAAGTTTTAGTTTCTACTGCTCTTCTTCTGTCTGTAAGCATTCTCTCTCTCTCTCACTCTGCGACATCATCTGGCAAGGCACTGTGTTAGCCAATCAAACACATTCCTGGTAGATTACTTGCAACCTGAACAACATATTTCTACTGTTTACCTCCAAATCTTTGCAAGGAAGGTTAAAATGATTGCTGCTGTGATAAGTTGTAAAATCATATTATTATAAACCACTGTGCAGTGCTTTGGCGTCTAATAAGCCATCAAACCTTTGAACTTGTTACTCAAACTGGCCTTCCTGGATTGCAGTTTATCGTCTCACCAGTACCTGAACACAGCCCCAACAAACCACCCCTTGCATTTTTTGGATGGAGGTATGTTTTAGGTATGGACACCCACTTAGTGTCTGACTGGTTGGCCCCTGCAATGGCAGTTTGACAGAATGGAGCAGAGAGTGAGGGGGACCAGGGCATCAGACCCATTGGAGCAATATTTCAATCATTTCTTGAATGTAGGAATGTAGCGTTTGGTCGTGCTACCCCACTACTTAGTGGAAAGTATAGCTTGCTACTAGAAACATAATATAATTTTGCAAATGTCTATGCTACCTAATTGCTGCTGGGAAATGTAGTTGAGCAAGCAGCTTCGTTACATGTAGCAACGCTACTCCCCAAAATTGGTTTCAAGGCTGACATAATCTCATAAATAAGTAAAATTCCCACTAAACATAATTCAAATTCTTCCATAAGTATTTTATTTCTCATAAGGCATAGTTATGAGCACGAGTGCATTGTAATTCATTATGACTCCTCTTAAAATGCACTGTGGATATGGTCATTAAGTTATAAGTCACACATCACTGGAGACATGGATATATTTCAACAATAGAGTGACTTTTTCTTTTATAGAGATGAATGGGCAGGTGTGAATTGTCAATGCGAAATAAAAACAGTTAAAAGCACGTAGCTGTTGTGCTTGCTAGTAGAAAGAGAGATCCACTGATAAATATAGCAGAAACAAAAATACAGCAAAAGTTAGTAATGGAATGGCCTAAACCAGAATTAGCACAAATTCCTTCCCCGGCAAAATGAACCACTGGAGACATAAATTCCCCCCTCGGCTCTCCTTGACTGATTGACAGGGGACTCTCCAGCATGAATATTCATAACCACAGTCCCACCAAGCTTTCTCACAGCTAGAAGAAAAGTAAACTTTGCCAGGGGAGAGAAGATCACTGCTGGCTGCTCACTTCATGTGGAAATGTGGAGCTTCTATTCATCTCCCTGCAAGCATTTCCAAAAAGAATAAGGAAGGGGAGAGTAGTGGGCCATGGGTGGTGATATGGGGAATGGGGGGCCTTGAGTGAGTTGACAAGATTTAAGGATTTGTCTGACTAAAGCTTTTGTCTCTGCCTGCATTTAAGAGTGAATATACATGATTTTACATCTCTTATTCACGTGAATTAGCAATCGTAAAAAAAGAAGCTGAGGATGTAAAAAAGAAGAATTGAGAATGACTGGAAAAGGAGAACAACACAAAACATACAATTACTTGCTTGAGGGGGAAAAAAAGAAAAAAACAAACGCTGGAAAAAACTGTATTGAGATTGATGTGTTGAGGCGATGGGTGACAGCTGAAACCCTGGGAATGGGTAGTGCTGGTGAGTGGGTGAAGGGTAGGGGGAGTGATGGGGAGTTGACAGAGGCCTCTTAGCAGTAAAAGACCACTGTGTGTAATCGCTTTTAATTGGAATGTATGGAAGACAAGGCTCTCCGAAGGGATCAGTTTGCCTTAAACCTGCTTAATTATATGGGATCATGTTGGACAGTTGTGTTTGGGTCGAAAATACCGCCGCAAGGATGAAGCGATACAAGCAGAGGAAGAGAAAAGAGCAGGAGAGGAATGCTGGCACAGCATATTCCCTATATAGAAAAGTCATTCTAATGTTATAGACACTTACAGTGCGTCTGTAAAGTGAGATTAAAGACAATAAATGGTACTTTACAGCAGTGTTTTTTATTTCCTGTGGTACCACCATCCCTGTAATATTCTTATCAATAACCTTAAAGGGGCTTTTATTAGTTATATAATGTTTCTAAGGTGCTCAACGGTCAATTTCTTGGTGACCATATAGTATTTTATGGTCTTCTCCAACCTCCTATGGTGTCACTGTAACATTCCTATAACATTACGATTTGATGTGCTCGTACAGTGTGTCTGGGTTTGAAGTGCTGAGTTTATAGTGACCTTATCAAAATTGATCTCAAATTTTATCTCCTATGGTTTAGCTATAATATCTCTTCAGGGATTGTAAATGTGTCTGCAGTGTCTGGTGATGAATTTATAGCGACTTATAGTCAAATTGATGGTGATTTTATCTTCCTCGGATGACTTTGACTCAATTTTAGCTGCTGACATTTAAAATTCTTTGGTGATATCTCTATAACAACTTTCTAAAATGGATTATAGGATTAATGTAGTCCTCATGAGGGCGCATAAAGCTGTTTAAGGGTGTATGTATTTTGTTTATATTCAACTCTTCAACACTCCTTTAGTCCAAGTAATAGTTTTAAACTTGCTCACAGTTTCCTTCAAGAAATAGTTCAACATTTTGGGAAATACATTTCTAAAGCCAGGCTAGCTGTTTTCTCCTGCCTCCAGTCTTTATGTTTAGCTAGGCCAAACCTGTCCTGTCTAGTTCATTCCATTCGGTAATAATAACTCACCAAGGTAATTTCTGAGATTTGGGAAAGCTGCAGCATTGTTGAAAAGAAGTCAGACAGAAGTCTGACTATGAACCAGTCAGTCATATCCCCAGGTTAGCCAAAATTATTTGAAAGAGGTGAATGATAAAATTGGGTGCGCACACTTTACCAACAAATAAAGTGGTTTAGATAAGCTGTCTTAACAGTTGACTTGTTTACAACTAATCTGATCATCTGATGCCGTAGTTTCCAATTTTTGTTAAACCTCGGCACCCCTTGATGGGGACTTTTTCATGGCATCCTAACCCTCACAGGTTGTTCATTGTTTTATTTTTTTTTTACAGCTCAAAATGACACCATGAATACCTGTTGGGACTTTATTTTAACAGAATAACAACACAAATTTTGTAGATATAACACATATGTCACACATAACACATGTGACATATGAACTAACGTCAGAATGAAGTGAAATAACATAGGCCTACTCTCAGAACAGACAAAGTCAGCAGTTTTAGTCACTTATTCCAGACCTTTGTTGGCTATAAAGGGCTGTTTTGTCTTGATACGTCTTTTGACCTTACTCGCCACCAATGCCACATTTGACCGTTTTCCCCTGCAGATGAGACATTCCAGTTTGAGACAGCTAGCTACCTCTCTCCCCAAAAAGCTGTAAGCCAAGTAGCTTTCACTGTACAGTTTGATTTTAGTTCCTTTGGCCATCTCAGGTTCTCAGACTGTACTGAGGGCTGAGATGTATCAACATTTTTTTGAGCTGTAACAAAACTTTCCATCACTTGTTTTGACAGTGGCCAGTTTTAGTTTATCTCAAGGTTTGTTGCTTATTGCTTCCATTTTGATACATTTGAAAACATAATATAAAAATGTACTGTGGTTAATGCATATGTCACCTCGTTTCTTGCCCTGTTGGACTTTGTTGCAGCGATTTAAACGTGTTCCCAGATCTCAGCAACTACATTGTTACCACAACCAATAGAAATGATGGTCAAAACTACAAAAATAAAAATCCCAGAATTAACTTTTAATAACAATCTTCTCATTTCAATATCAGAAAGTAACATATTTCCCCAAAATTTGAACTATTCCTTTAAACATTTGTGCAGGCTGTTGCATGCAGACAGAAATCACAGACTTTCTTACCCATCAGTAACACGTCATGCTGTATTTTAGTCTAACTGAAGCTAACCCCAAGTGTATACATTTGTAGAGGAGACTGTGATCTTGTATACACATGAGCTCACTACCAAACATGCTTCATGCTGTCTAACGCAATTCAACGTACTATGTTGTCTCGTGCACATAAACAAACTCATGCTTGCTTACATACCACACTTTGTTAGAGTTGTGTGTCTCTAAGACACTTAAAGCCAAGCTGCAGGTATTCTGTTAAAATGCAACGACACACATTCATGCAGACACACAAACACACACACACACACTGTGGGGAGCTGTCAGTATGGGCTTTGTCAGTAATATGCTGACTGCTTGGTTGAATTAAAGGAATGTAGTGAAATAGGAGCTTGTCCTCCTCCCTCTGTCTCTCTTCCTGCCCCCCCCCCTCACTCTTTTCCTCCCCTCCTTCCTGCGCTTCCCTGTTTTCTGCCTTGTGGCTATCCACACTGCAGCTTTTTCATCCATTTCCCATCTCCTCACTGGACGTTCCTGAGATGAGCACTGTGGTACAAGCCCCCACTCTCCCCTCCTCCTTGTCATGGTGCAGACAGTTTCCTGTCCACCTCAAGGTTGCTAAATGTTGTCTGGATGCTTGGTCGACATGGCGACGGGGTCAGGGTTGGTGTTGGTGGAGCCCGGCAACTGCGGCTAGAGTCTTTTTCCAGAGGGCAGGCATGGGCAGTCAGCGGACTTTGGGTTTTAGGAAGGAAGAGATCTAGGAGTTGGGGGGGGTTGAAGTGGTCGATGGGGTCTGGCATCTCAATCTCTCTTCCTCCATCGCTACCACCACCTCCCCGCCCTGTAATGATCTCTGCGGCAGGGTGACCCGGTTCTGTCTCCCAGAGTCTCGGGACCGACGCCGGGCCACAGCAAGACGCAACCACTTTCCCATGGACCCGGCGCTTCCAGGCCCATCATTACCATTTAATATCCTATAATATAACCCCCCCCACTCATCTCCAAAACAGCCTCCACTAGGGGGAAGGGGCTGGCCACACCGCAAATAAGCCAGGATACCCAATATCCCCCCTCTTTTATTTGGATCTAACCATTGCATAGCTGCACAACGGCTCCCAGTCATTACAGACAGGCCACTAAGTAGAGGCTACTGTGAATTGGATAAATAAGCATCGCTGAGGACTATGTAAGAGCATCAGGAAATCAGAATGAAATGTTGGTTTCATTCAGTATTGGGAAATAAGGTTCTGGGGTGTTGCTTGACTTGATAAATCAGAACTGGATCAATATTATGACATGGTGGTTAGTGGCGTGATTTCCCAGTTTGTTTCACCGTTAGTCTGCCATTAAATGAGCAATGTTGATGCTTGGCCTTGATTGAGCTGCTGCTGTTGACATCGCACTGGTCATGGTTTAGGCTATGAATGTCATTTAAAATACTGATGTACCCAAAAAGTGTCATGCCTGTGCGTTTTATAGAGATTTTACCTGATGATAGGCAGCACCCCATATACACCTTATAACAGAAACCAGATGACGGTAGAAAGAAGAGGCCTGCAGCAGCTGAATGTAAGTTTGATAGTAAGTTTGAGTGTAAAGTCAACATTAACTGTTACTTTGGAACTAAATGAGATCAAAAGCCCTTTTACTGGAGACCTGAGAACAAATTACATATACTGTATATCACAAGACAAGTCGGTCAGAGAAAGCAGTCATCACACACACACACACACACACACACACACACACACACACACAAAATTAAAAATATAATATCACAAATATTATTGAAAATATCAACAACTTATATCAACTAGAACTTTAAAGTCCCTCAGAAGAGGGATTCTGTTGTACTTTGATACACACTACGGAGTGGAGGGCTGTATCACATAAATATGATCATAAATAATAAAAACATCAACAAATGTCTCTGGAAAAAAATCTACCAAACAGCTAAATAGTTACAAGTCTTTACTACAAGCAACCAAATGGTGCCAGCGGCAATTCCCATCTGAAGTGCAGCATAAAGTCACACTTGTGCTCATTGTCTCATTCAAATAATGCTAACTGTACAGCACAATACCAAGTGTGTGCGTCAGTGTCATCATAAATGCCAAGGGATGTAGTCTGTCAAAAGCAATATGTTCCTGGTGTTAAAATCAAAGATATGTCTCTTCTAACATTAGCCCCTACCATTGGAGGAGGTGTAAATTTTAAGTTATATCCTAAATCTACATTATAACTAACATGTATGGTTCAAACTAAGCTACATTTGCACTTACATGTAGCTGGTGCAACAGGCTGCTGGAGTAGGATGGCGTAAGGTGTGTTAACATGTGTATACAATTAGTCAGATGATCAATTACTTGATCAACTGAAAATGAATTGATAACAATTATGCTGATGGATTAATCAGTAAAGTCATTTGTCAAGCAGAGAAGCCAAACATTCACTGCTTCCAGCTCCTGCTTTTCTCTGTTATTGAGAATTGTAAATTGAATTGATTCGGTGTAAGAAAACAATCTCAGCACAAGGTTCACGTAGTCCCTGTTCTGGAGCTTATAATCATATCACATCACCTTCATTAACAGATGGAGTTTTCCCAGATGTCATGGAATTGTAATGTCAAAATTTCTTTTTGCCCATGTTCTCATAAAAGCTGAGGTATCTATGGGATTTGGACTTGTAATTGGACAAACCTCTCTGCGCTCTGTGAAGCCGTGACAGGCGTTTTTCACTTTTTTCCCCAACATTTAATAGACTGAAATACAAGCTGACATCAAACATGTAAATCAACAGATTAATCGATGATCAAAATAATAATTAGTTGCAGCCCTACACTGTTGCACACACTGATGTTTATTCCCATTTCCACCCCTGTGTTCTACATGTGCAGTATATGTAAGGTTTGCATGTGTGTACGTGTGTGTGCACACGCGGTGGGGATTCAGAGATAGCTTTGGAGGCGTATTGGGTATCAAGGGGCGAGGAGCTCCTCTGAAGAGCTTCATTCACAGAGCCAGGATGCTGATAAGAAGCAGAGCAGAGCCGCCATGAATCCAGCCTCTGTTCAGTCTCTCTCACTCCTCTCTTTTCCCCCTCTCTGTCTCTCTCTCACTCTACTCTCCTCCAGCTCTTTATGCTCCCTGTGAGAAAGTTGTGGAGATGATGAGGGAGGGGGGGAGGAAGAAGCCCTGCAGGCTCTCAAAGTTTAATTAGCAGGATTAGAATCAAGAAGTAGAGAGGGGGAAAGAGAAAGAGAGCGGTAGACAGGGTAAATCAGAAAAACATGTCCATCTGCAGCTGCCTGCTATTATTGACTTAAAAACTTATTTCTCATAAAACAATAAAAAAAAATCCTAACAGGAATTACCTAATTCTATTTGTTGTCAATATTGCAGTAAATAACTTGACACAGTGGTACGTCGTCAAAGCAAATACTCATGTCCTTGCTTGCATGAATAACGAAAAATAAAGTGAGGATTGTGTAACAGAATTAAAGAAAGTGGACACATGAATCATGTAGAGTTGTTGTGAGAGTTTTCATCCAGACTGGCAACCGCTGGGAAAAGCTGCCTCCACTATTGTTCCATGATTATTTGTCAGGAATAGCAAGGGGCTGCCTATGTGATGTGTATATGGCTGACCTGTCCCAGGGAGGGGTCCTAAGGCTTAAGACCTGAAACAGAGACGGTTCAAAAAGGAGACAGCGCACATTTGGTTTCACTGCAGTGCTGCCGATTTTGCTTTCTAACCAGATAAACAAAAATTTAAAGGGCCTTATTCATGAAACCATGAATTAAAAGTTAAAACTGAAATAAAACTTTGTTTTTTGTGTTTTTTGCTTAATAATACTATTATTTTTATGATTATTTAACTGGGGAGAGGTGACCGCGCCCACTTAGGAGACAGGAAGTGTATACCATTTCATACCATTGGCACAGCTTGTAATGCTTCATCTTTTGTTATAGAGCATCTTTGCCAGAAAGGACTCCAGATGTTCTGACCTTTACATATCAACCCTGACCTCTGACCTCTCACACTAGACAAACTGCAAATACATGGACTCCTCTGTGGAAAGTCAGACCAATTAGTTTGTTTTACTGTTTCTTGTAAATATACAGTACATACAGTGATGCGATGCAACAGAAAATGTAGGTGACTTGGGAGTTATTATTTCTTCTATTATCTTCTATCATCTATTTAAGAAAGCATAGCATAGTATTTCATAATGCTCTCCAGCTTTTATCAAAAAAACTCTTTCACCTCTTCTTGCTCACAGAATTTCCACAGCGTTTCCACCGTCATACAGCGTTATACAGTTTTTAAAATGTTGGCCTTCAAAGTAAATGAAGAGCCATTCAACTGTCTTATTTACTTACACTTTAAATAAAATTGATAGTGCTTTCATCACGCACACTTTTACCAACACTTCAACTGCTTTCACCTATTACATGTCAACTAACACTTGAACTGATTTTTATTCAACTGCTATTTTCAGATCTGGCACATAAACTGACACCTGACACTCCTGTCAATGCGTACATGCCAACTGACATTTCAACTGCTTACAGTAGACACACTTGAACTGTCTTCAGTGCCACCACTTCAGGTGAAATTTGAAACTCCTTTTACCACTTACACATCAACTGTGATTTCAGCTGCTTCATCTTTTTCTTGCTTTCAGTGATTACACCTCCACAGAAACCTCAACTCATTTCAATGCTTACACTTGAGCTGACACTTCAACTGACATGTTTTTTTTTCAGCTTTATACTTAAAGTGGCACTAAATTCATTCAGGACTTCGACTTCTTTGACCCTTCCAGGTCAATTTATTCATTACACTTCAGCTGACATTTCAACTGAGTCTTCAACTCTTTTCAATACTTTCACTTCAAGTGATGGTTCAACTTTACTCAGTGCTCACACTTGAATTGATATGTCAACTTCATTCATTGCTTACATTTAAACTAAAACTTTAACTTCTTTCAGCCCTTCCATTTTAACTGCCACTGCCAGTATTTCAACTATTTCAAGTGCAAAGTTTCGGCATCAAGCTTTAGCCTTTTGTAGCTGTGTCTCTATTTGTGTACGTGACTGTGTGTAAATGTACAGTTGAATGATTCAGTGGTATTCAGGAGTGTGATAAAACTGTCTGCTGTGGAATGTGAACTAAATTCAAAGACATTGCGCTTATTTCTATGATTTTATATGTACTAGGAAGAATGTCAAAACCTCCATTAGGAGTTTTACTACTACAATTCTTTGGTCATGAAACATCTGCTGCAGTACTTTGTCATGAATACTTCACTGACAATATTTTGTCATCTGAAGCATCTCTATGGTAACAGTGTAATCATCATCCCAGCCCTTAAGTCATGGGAATAGTCTGGTCCAAGTCTTGGTTTGGCTTTAAAAAGGGCCAGAGTGACTGTGCTGTCTCTGTTATTTGAGCTGTAAGAGATCTAGTGTGTCTGAATGTGAGAATCTGAGTGTGTGATGACCATTGTCCACTATATCTTTCCGTCCTGCACCTGTACCAAGAACATCACCAAACCTTGAATGGACCACACAATCCACACAGTACAAACATAACTCTACCCATACGTTACACAAATTCAAACACACTAAACATACACCAGAAAAATGTACATATATGTATCTGCCTTCCACTCAATGTCAGACATTTGAGGAGCTGGAATTCCCCATAGGCTGCAAGGATGGGGTCAGGCTTAGTCATATAGGAGGTCACAGCTGCTAAAACACGCAGCAAACAAAATTAGTCCTGTTTGTTTTTGAAGAAAGCCTATATTACCCACAGTCAAATAAACTTCATGCAATCCCCCCAACCCCCCTGGACTCTCAATCAACCCGCAGCCTTGGTCAGCACATTTCTGCCCCATGCTGAGGCAATCTAAGGCCTG
Organism: Siniperca chuatsi; assembly: GCF_020085105.1. Lineage (NCBI taxonomy): Eukaryota > Metazoa > Chordata > Actinopteri > Centrarchiformes > Sinipercidae > Siniperca > Siniperca chuatsi. Next base: position 6,016,301 of record NC_058052.1, read on the forward strand.
GCCTGTGTCAGTTCTGCTTGGCCTAGCTCTTGCCTTACATAAGCATGATGACCCCCCCCCACACACACACACACACACTCAGCCTGCCCTCCATCTCCCCCATCGCTTTAATCAGTACATGCATGGCTAAACTCAACTCTTGGTGACTGACAGGCTAGCTGGTTGAATGGATGATTGGTTGAATAACAAAATGGTTGACTGACTGGTTCACTGGCCACTTAGCAATTTGGCTGGTTGACTAGTTAGATAGTTGCTGGCTAGTTAATGAGCTAATCTGTTTTAAGGACTGAAAGACCAACTGGTTTACTGGCTAACTTTGGGTGACTCTTTTCTGACTGAATAGTTAACAGGTTGTTAAACTGGTTGGCATATACTCGAACCAATATTGTAACCAGCTGCCTGACTGACTGTTTGACAAGCTGTGACCTCTTCACAGAGAGGCTCCAGCCTCATTTAGTCTCATTAGTACCAAGTCTCTGGCTCCCAGACAGGGACAGCACCGCAGCTCCCTGGGGTAGGGAGGTGTGTATGTGCGTGTGTATACATGTGTGAATGTGTGTGTGTGTGTGTGTGTGTGTCTGAGAACTCCTGGTGCCGGAACACTGCGTGTCTTGTCTGTCATCGGAGTACAGATGTCCAGCGGATTACATCACACTGACCGCACCCTGATCTCCCTCACATCCCTTATCCCCTACCACTGACCCCCCCTCTCCCACCGCCCTATTCTGAACCCTCATCACCCCTTCACCTCCACCCAGTCACAACCCATTCACACACACATTCTGCGACATAGACAAAGAGTTCTGATTTATATCTCCCACCGCTGCTTTCCCACTGCCTCCCCTTGCCTGATGACTTCATCTCCCATCACACCTCACCTCATCTTCATTAGGCTGTGAGGCTACGTGGCCCATGATGCACTGGAATGTGTGTTGCTAGGGCTGACCGGGGCAGGGTCGAGATGGAAGTCCTCAATCCTTATTTAAGCAGGCAGGTTCACTAAAAACACATTCTTGCTCACAGTAATAGCCGGGAGGGTGAAAGAAAGTTTACACACATACACACACTTTTAAAAAAAACTGCTGCTGGGTATGATCACCAGTGGAAAGTCTTAATGTAGGAGTTGAACGTGCTTTCCAAAATGAGGGATCACTCAGTCAAGAAAAAGCTGAACATTGACAACATTGATGGAAAAACCTTTACCACCTCCAACCCAACAAAATGTATTTAGGCCTGCAGAGTTTATAATAAACATGTAAAGAAGTTCTGGTAATTTGAGGCTGCCAAAGTCTAGAGTGGCATAGTCCAGTGCCTCCTCAGTAGTTTATATAAAAAGGGGCTTACATTTATCTTTTCTGTCAATACTTTCCCAGCCAGAATGTCAATCTGTTTGGCTCCAGTCACAAATGCATCACCCTAACTATGAGCTTACTCCTTCCCTCAGGAGACCAGAGGGGAAAGAGGAGTAGGTCTTAGAGGAGTTGGATGAGGATGAGGAGAAAGAGGCCAAGAGCATCGCTGATGGTCCCTAAGCTAAAAGGATATCTGGTTACATCTTTCTCTGTTGTCATGTAGCGAGGTGATGTCATGATTAAAAATGTCGAGCTGCTGAAATGAACGCTGGTGGAAAGCTTCGGATTTCCCTCCGGTGCTGAAGATCATGGCCGGAGATCTTACATTTAAAAAAACAGTTTGTTGTTTCGATCATTACGTACAGTATAGGTTTCCACCCCTACTGTGACACCCTGCTGTATGTCCAGTGCAACGTAACCCAACGTTTTCTGCCCTCAGAGAAAAAATACATACACACACAGATCTGAGTATGTATCCAGGAAGAATTTCACTCAGTAGAACAAATAAAGTAATCTAATCAGCATAAGACTAAGCATTGCAGCACACTGAAGTATCTTCCTGTTGGACAGTGCTGTCTTGTTGAAGCTAGCTGTAGCTCACATCCTGACAACAACAGTCTTTGTACTGTAATCATTCCCATAAGTTTGCCAGTGAGTTGCATTCTGTTCTGCGGCCCCCCTCTGCAATTGTCTAAAAAGACCCCTGGAAGGCTTATCCCATGACATATCAATGAGTTTTGTAAGGGGCAGATATAAACATCAGTGAAATCATGTAGCTAACACTTGAAATACTACTAATCTATTAGAAACAGAACAAACAGACAAAACCAAAAACGCTGAGACAAATATGCATATGAAGGATGACGGAAAGAGATTACAAGACCCCCCAAAGGCCTTCTCCCATTGACATATAATGAAAAAATCTTTGTTTCTGTTAGTTAGTTAATGGATGAGTAATGGATGTTAAATTAGCATAGAGAGAAGACTTTTTCCCAGGACATGTAACGTCAAATCTGTTCCAGCTTACAGTCGATGACTGATGGTTTTTATATCAGCGTGGAGTCCTTTTGAACTGTAGTATAATTTGCCTGAAAGGGCCAAATATCCTGCAATGCACAGAACAATCTAAAGTTGGTCCCACGTTGATTCCACTTACCCCTGTCCTCTGTCCTCCATGTTGACCTTAGGACCACTCTCTGCTTTTTAGTGTCGCCCTAATGGCCGAGCATACTCTCTCTCTTTCTCCCTTTCTCATCCTCGCATTCTAACACAATACGGTCATGTCCGGCCGATGAATCGATGGCTCTGTTCGGGCCATGAATGGACGGGAGCGACAGAGAGTGAATAGAGTGAAGAGGAGAAAAAGAGCAGTTTATGTGCAGAGAGTTGTAGCGATGAAATAAATGGACATAATGGACTTGTGCAGATGGAAGACAGAGGAGGTTAGGGAGAGTTGGGCAGAAAGATGAAGACAATAACTGCGCTGCACCCCACAGCGACTTCTGGCAGAAGGTCAGAGTTCGCCGTGCTTGGGCGAGATTCATATCCAAAGCCCTGTTGGCCCTTAAACTTTGAACGCTGGTACCAGCTTTTATTGTTCCAGACGTCCTCTATCATAGCCCCCTGCATTCCCTCGCTCTCTTTTATATTCTTTCTATGTGTAAAGCTCTCTCACTCTCTTGAGTGTATGTCTGTAAACACTTGTTTGTTAATGTTTATATATTTACTTAACCAGGTCTCATTGAGATTACACATTACAAGAAAGACCTAGCCGTTAAATGCTATATGGTTATATATATATATACTTTCTATGTGTGAATGTGACTGCCCTGTTATATCTCCCCAGTTCCAGCAGGTTTATATTGCCAGTGCAACCGGAGCCCGTCAAACAGAGGGCCCATGTCTACGCCATGCCAGTCACGCGGAACAGGGAAGTAAACTGGGGCATAGCCTATATAACTAACACACTGGGGGGCTTTTGAATTACAGCCTTGGTATTTGGCAAAGGTCTGTGTTGGGTTAAGTGCCGGTGTGCAGTCTGGTCAGGGAAGGATCGTAAAATGTGAGGATGGTAACCTAAAAGCCTTAAATTTCCCTTTCAAAAATTTGTAAATTACTTAAATCATGAGTTTCAAGAAGATGAAATGAAATTTTAATAATCCCCGGGCTGTAAAACTGGATCCATGCAGTAAATTTTATAAGCAAAGAGAAATAATATAATAAATAAAGAGCAAATCATGGTGGTGTTTAACAAAATACAACTGTCAATTATTGCATGAGAATATATTATAAAAGTATAAAATATATTTCCTATGGTTTGTAGGCTATATAAAATAATAGTGCTACAGCATACTGTGATAAGAAACAAATGAATGAAAACTGGGTATGATAAGAAAAACTTGATATGTCTTTCCTACTGTGGTGTTACTGTACTGCACTTCTGAGAAATCACCTATCAAATCAGTGGTGGAATGTAACTAGGCATATTTACTCAAGTATGTAGTGCAAAGTACAAATACACGGTACTTTTACGTTACTTAAGTGTTTCCATTTTGTGCTACTTTTTACTTCGACTCCGATAGTGTTCAAAGCGAAATATTGTACTTTTTACTCCACTACATTTATCTGACACATATATACATTAAACTACAATGTACTCCAACCATATATAAAATAGTTAAAACAACTACTTACAATCATGAGTAATAATAATCTAATATATTATAGTATCACACTCACAGGGGCTGTGATTTAAAATCTCCTATGCAGTGACTGAAGATTTGAACCATATCGCCCAGAAGTCACCAATACGCAACCGTCTACAGCATCCTTACCAGATTCCTACTGACGACCACATGAAAATATACCTCAGTGTGAGAAGGGCAGACTGGAGTTTAAAGGCCACTGTGAACTCTAGAGCTCCATGACTCAGACGTGGACCTCAGGGTATTGGTGAGGTGTATCAGTGTTGGTGGTGTTTAGCTGTAACTGAGCCAGACTGACAGCTGCTGTCTGTCTGCTCACTCTCTGTCATCAGCTGCAGCCATGTACCAACACCGTGCACGTACCGAGCCCCAACCACCTGGCTGTACACATGACATATATATAGTCTGGATCGCAGACAGCTCCAGCAGTATATTTGGAAAGAGTTAAAAATATCCCACTCAAAGGATATTGTGTAAATTCTGGAATTTGATTTAAATGTGGAGGTAAAAGTACTGTTTCAATGAGAAACAAATGCTCTACAAATTATTGCCGATCCATAAAGCAATAACAAATTATTTATTAAACATTAGTAAAGCCATTAGTTACAACTTAGAAACCCCTTATAAAGTATGCAGTACGATAAAGTGGTGCAGAAATCTTGCATATTCACCTTTGTCTGTGTGTTTGCCGATGGACACTGACTGCATGTATATCATATTACAGTCTGTTGAAAAGACCCTGCGCTCATAAAATCATATACTAAGGTATTAACATGTCTCTAATCACTAATCATGTGTTACACACCCAATCTATATTTAAGCATGCCATGGGTGTTTTGGGTGGTGCAAAGGTCAGTTGATGTATGTGCTGGTCATATGTTCCACTGACTATAGTAACGGGGTCATGTCTGTGACCGCCACCGACACTTTGGATTAAACATTTTCATTCATGCCCCATCTATGAAATCATGAACCAATGTGTTGAAGAACAATGGTTGTAGAACAAACTATTCATGTTACAAAGACTTGTAGGGCACAAGTTTTTTTTATTATTATTATTGATTACTGCTTCTGAATTTCATCAGCATTTTTTAAATTCAAAATAAAACTTGTGTAAATCTTTTCTGATCTTTCAAAAATAAAAAAAAGCTAAAAAGAATGAGCCCTGCACATATTGTTCAGTAGAATGCCAGGGGACAGGACACTTGCGTCAAGATTTCAACCATTTATTGCAGCCATATGCATTTTAGTTTGGCAGTGTGGCTCTGCTCATGTGATCCTCTGGAACAAATCTGAGTAAACTTGACACAGACTGTCCCTGAACCAACAAACCCCCCCCGGCAGAGTCTGAGATATACAACATTTGATGAACACTAAGGAGGTGGAGCAAGATACATTTCTGTACGTAGACAGCAGAGATCAGTGTTGTTGTATGCAGATTGAATGAGCCCCAGATGTTCATATACCATGGACACACATGATTGGAGGGTGTATGAAACACTATAAAGACTATAAAGCAAACTACTGAACTGAGGCCGTTGTATATAGTACATTGTATGTAATATAAAGCACTACAACCTCAATAATAACCATATAGTTCATATAAGTATAAGTAATACCTCTCGGACAGCGTCAATCAAAACTGAAAATTATTATCATTGGAAAGGTAGAACTTATGGCTGAGCTATTGTTAGAGATTGCATTACATTTTACAGGCGTACCTAATACAGGGGCAACTGAGTGTATTTCCGCTTCCATGACCAAAACATCCCAGAAACAAGAGTTGTTTGAAAGTTTAGGATTACTCAGTTATCAAAAACAAACTACATCATGTGGATCGTATGAGATGTCAATAGCAGAGACTGCTAAACCGCTCCAGCACAACCTCTCCAACACTATTAAGATGCATGTAAATCAGAATTGGTTGTGAGTCGTGAGGTCGGGGGCTCTGAAATTGTGGGAATATCCGTTTCCACACACAAACCACTCATTCTGGTCTAATCCCCATGTGGCCTCTCCTCAGCAACAACTCCAGCCCTGTCCTCTGGTTAGGGCACAGTGTAGACCCTGGGGTTCAGGGGTCAAGGGTCAGGGCAGCTCCTTGGGCTGGACAATAGCCAAAGCTCCACCTGGAGTAAATCAGTGGCCGGCTCAGGCGATTGACCGTGACAGCCACCATTACCGAGGCCAAAGAAACACAGAGGAGGCAAGGGATTGTGGGTAAATCTTAGGGGAGATCCTTGCACACGTGCACGCACACATTCACCAGCTCTGTCAGTGTTGACTGTCCAAAGGGCCACAACTCACTGTTGCCCCAGCATCACCCCCAGCTCACCTCCCTCCAACCCCATGTGTGTGATTAACTGTTGGAAGTGGAGAAGGTGAAGGGTCTTGAGAGAACGAGTGTGTCATGTGGGGGTTTTAAGACTGAAGTGTGCGTGTGTGTGTGTGTGTGTGTGTGTGTGTGTGTTTCACTGAAGAGAGAGCTTTGTTTTTGGATTCGTATTTCATAGAGCAGACTTCTTGTTTGTTGATTCAAACCCACTCCATGTGTTGAGCCTGAGCTGGAAATAGTCTTTCGGTGCTTCTCTTTGAATTTTTGGCCAAATGAATGGATGGATGGTTGAATATGGATGTAGGCACAGTGGATGTCTTAAATCCACATACAGTACCTTTTCATTTTTACTAGTTTGTATTACCTTTAAACTGGAAATCAGTCTCACCAGAGTGCTGCCCACTGTTTAAGTGAGGCTTGCGCATGAACTGAATGACCATATCAGTGGTCTTATTTGTTAAGAACAAAATAAGCTCTTCATCATACTGGGTTAAAACCCCTCCTCGAAGTAACATGTGCACATCACGTTTGGTTGCACCCCATTGTCCTTATTAGGGAAAGAGATACATTTTGTAAATAGATGCCCATTTTATTCACTGTTTTTTAAATAATTCACATTCTGTGTTGACCCTTGACCCTTATGAAATCAGAAAGGTTACTGACATTATTTGATTGGACTAAAAGTTGAGGTAAAGTTACTTTAAGTCACATTTAGTTGTTCTGTCAGAATTGCAATTAATAAATGCATTTTATAACTGGATTTCCTGGGCAAAGTTAAATTTTACATGTATATAATCCATCATAGGTTTTGAATACAACTCTTCACATGTACAGCACATCCATATCTGAAGCTAATATTTGAAAGTGATAAACGTAGTGGGGGAAAGTAACTACTCAAGTCTTGTACAATACTGAGCTACTTTACCTGAGGATTTCCATTTTATGGCTCTACTCCACTACATTTCAGAGGAAAATATTGTATTTTTCACTCTACTACATTTATTTCACAGCTTTAGTCACTAGTTATTTGGCGGAATAAAAATTTACATACAAACCTATGATCAGCTTATAAAATATGATACATTATTATAGATAGATATCAAATACCCAATATTATATAAAGCAGCTCTCCCTAAAACAAGTACATTTTATTTAATGTAAATGTACATTTTTATGTAAATTACATTAAAATGCCCCCTTCTCGCCATGCATCTAGAATAATAACCCACTGTGTTTAATACTATAACATTCCCTAAAGGGCCATTCTGCATGTTGATTACTTTAACTTTTGGTACTACAGAAGATAGACAGATAGACTGCCTCACTAATCCCAAAGGGAATTCACATCTTGATGCTAACACTTTTGTACTTATACTTAAGTACAATTTTTAATGCAGGACTTTTTCTTGTACCTCGACTTTTACTTTACTACTAAAGATCAAAATGTTCCTTCCACCACTGGATAAATGGAAGTAGAACAAACATTGTCTTTTGAATGTCAAGCAGCTATACTTTATTTGTAAAGTTTGTGATTTGTAATAATCATAATCATTTATACATATTTGGTCATAATGTCCTATTGAATAATTGTGGAAATCACTAAGATTATTAAATGATGAATAAAGTTGTGTTACGCCCTTTTGGTTTCTTGTTTACACCAGTTGTAAGTGTTTACTGATTCCATTGCTTCCTACTGTATGTCCAAGTTAAAGCGGAAAAAGTGTGATTTATTGTCTTAATTTCAGGCTTCAAGGCAATAAAAAAGTTTGAGGGTGTGTAGAGTTTTGATATACATTGTGTGTTTGGATATTTGAATTTATCTGTCTCAGTGGTGGAGGCTGAGAGGGCTGAGAGGGAGGGGTAGGGGAGTTAGCAGGACTGTGTTTTGGATGATAACCACAGTGGTCTCTCTGGCTCCAGCTGAACTCCACTGTAGTTGGTCAGCATCGGCCACCGCTGGGCTATAGCTATGTTTTGGGCTCTGTGTGTGTCTTCTGTATGAAGCTATTCAGCTGGTTTATTGCAGGGCTCAATCTGTAAGGAGAAAGAGGTGGAAACAGAGGTGGGTCAGATGGGGAATATAGAGCTGAGTAGGAGGAAAGAGAAATGTGATATGTGCTTATTGGCTTTTCAATGATTTGTGTAAATACATGTTGTCGATTTTGGATATCTTTCATATTATTATTATAAAGCAGACATTGGTGGGAAAAAATCACAGGATGTTAAAGATTGTAGGGTTGGGCGCTCTTTGGGTAAAATAGTAATCATGTGGAAAAGACAGAGATCTGAGGCACGCCAGAAGTGTGTTAACAAATTCTTTTTTAAAGCTTTTTTGGCATTTTGCCTTTGTTTGATAGTGACAGTGTAGCTACAGAAAACAGGAAATGTGGGGAGTAAGACAGTGGTACAAACCAGGGGAGTGTGCAGTGATATAAGATGCATTTGAACCTCTAGCCCACCAGACCACATTGTGCTAACTTAGTCTTCATTTTGTTTAGTTTTGATTAGCCAAATCTAACCAAAACAGATACTGGTGATTATGAACAGTTATACACAGTGGTGGAAGAGGTATTCAGATCTTATCTTAAGTAGAAGTAGCAGCACCACAATGTAAAAACACTCCATTACATGTAAAAGTCCTGCAATCAAAATTTTACTTTAGTAAAAGTACACAAATAACACAAAATGTACTTAAAGTGGCTTTAATAAATATTTTTTATGTTAACAATGGATCACATGAATATAAGTGAAAGGTGTCACTCATAGTGATGAACCCACAGAGAATTATCATCCAACTCTTCAGTTCCCCTCAGTGCTACAAAGCTTTATATCGCCTTTCAGCTTGTTGTTTTGGTTTTCTGGCCCTCAGCTTTACTGTTTTGGTTCCCTCTCACTGCTCTCATCAGTGCCATTTTCAGCCGCAGCAGTCTATTTATAGCAAAAAAAAAAACATCCATGCACCTAACTACAGACATACAAAGTTAGTGACTAGCTGGTGAGCCAGACATTTCACTCAGCAGTTAAAAGAAGAGTGAACATTGGACTTACATTCATCAGGAGGCCAGAAACACAACTGAATGCTAATGTTGCTGATCTGTAAATAAGCAACTGTTTGCTAACAAGTTCACCATATCAACTTGAAAGGATATGTCAAGTGGTGTGTTCACACCTTGTTTACACTGCCCCAGGTGGCCAAAAAAATCGCAGGTTTAAAGCATCAGTAATCATAATAACGAATGGCCCCTTTACTGATTCATTGATGTAGAAGCAGCATTTTAATGTTGTAGCTGCTTGAGGTGGAGCTTTGACACTCATAAGACACGCACTTCACACGCATTGCCTTTGCATTAACTGTAATATTCACCATCTCAGGATGATCTGATGTGCAGCGTAAACAGTTGTGGGGTAGAAGAAGAAAGTCATGCCAGCAACGTAACTGTACTGGAAAAGGAACTGAAACACAGAAGAAGATTATTTTGAAGTCTATGTGTTTATTTATCTATAAACATGTTTATTTGCACGAGAATTTGTCTTTATATGCATATTTGTGCATCCACGTCAGTATTTATTTGTGTAAATGTGTCTGTATTTGTTTTCCTATCTGTCTCCATGTCTGTGTGTATCTGTGGCTTTGTATGTCAATACCACAGTTTTATTTGTCTCATGCAGCAGAGGATCCAGAGAGTTATGAGCACATGGAGGGATAAGGGTTGGTGGTGGATGGATGTTAGCGGTGGGGAATCCACTGGGGCTGTTTGGTTGATGATGGTCAGAGGTTTCAGCAGCCCACCTCCCCCCTTTTCCCAGCCCCCAGCCACCCTGTCATTAGGGTGACAGTCAGGTCCTGTTTAGCCCCAATTGGCCGTGCTAATAACAGTTTTAATAACCCGGGCTCATGTAATATTTCATGGCTGTTTGGACCACGATGTCACGCTAAGAGCCCAGCGATGGAAAAACAGCTTCACTGCCGCAAGGATGGAATAACTGGGTGAACTCTGTCCGGGGATGTTTCTGTGTGTGTATGTGTGTGTGTGTGTGGTGTATCCATGTTTTTGTATGTGACAGACTGACCATAGTATAAATTCTACTCTGCGTTTCGGCTTAGAGTTGTTTGTCCGTGTGTGTACCTTTCCACAAATGCATGTGTGTTTCAACTCAACTCGGTGCACAGTGTAGAATTGCTTGTATGTTTGTGTGCACACCTGTTTCTGTTTCTGTATTTGTGCAATAGATTAACTCACTGACTGCATATTAATCCTTTACTGTGTGTAATGTGTTAAATAAGGCTTTTCCTGTTTCGACAGTGAAGCAGGGAGCAGGCAGGGCAGCTGTTGGGTTGCTGTAAACACAAACATGTACATTACTACTCCTACATACTCAGACGCATTCATTACTGTCATCATGTTGCATCAGAGAAAGGTCAGACTTGCACTTTAATTTCACTCAGGAGCTTTGTCAAACTTCAACATGCCCACAGACACAAGGAGAAGTTTATAGGTGTTTAGTGTATCCGACGTTCATGCAGGAGGCCAGAGTTCCTGTCCCTAATGTCCCTGTATGTCATTAGTATTGCAAGTATTTGGTCATAAACCAAAGTGTTGTACTAATAAAAAATGTAACTTGATGATGGCACTGGATTAAAATTCTGGATCACAACATCAGTAGAAGAAGAAGTAGTAGAATTCATCCTCTGGGTACCGTGGATATCTGCACCAAATTTCATGGCAATCCATCCAGTAGTTGCAAAGATATTTCAGTCTGACTCTGTAGAGCCACACTACAAGCATTGCTAGAAACATTGGCATTTAATATGACAAAATGTTGTACATAATCCACTGCTGACAAAATAATTTCCCCACAAGGTCCAGTAGCTGTTCTGGAGTTTTCGAATGTATCACACAATGTTCCTGAGCAGATTGAGTTTGCCCAGTTGTAATGGAGACGCAGATGTTCAAACTTCCATACCTCTGAGCACTGTCAGAACTTCTCGTCCATGTTGACTTAGAAGAGACTGAAACTTATTCTTGTCCTCTGAGACAGCAGTTGATAAAATAATCTTACCACAAGGCCCATGGTAGTCCCTTCAGTAATCAAGGGTCTTGCCATATTTCATGCTTCCTCCAGAACTAAAGCACAAAAAGCTCTGGATGCTTGAAAGCACTTCACAATTGCTTTATGACATAATGTCTTCAACTATTTTCCCACCTTAAATTGGTATAAAACCTTCCACCTCAAGTCAGGTTAATGGATGGATTTGGATTTTTTCAAGTCTATCTTAAAACAATACTCACATCATATGTATGTTGAAAATGTTACTGGTTGCAAACATTTTCAACTTTTTCAGTACGAGCCGTGGCCATATTAATTAAACATAATATTCCTTTTCAACATTTGTCCACTAAAACTGATCCTAAAGGTCGCTTTAGAATTTTGACTGGCACTATTTTGACTCTTCATGTCACCCTGTTAAACATATATGCACCAAATTTGATAACCCAGGTTTCTTTCGTGGTCTTTTCAGTCCCATTGCTGATTTATTAACAACCAACTTGATTGCTGGTGGTGACTTTAACTGCAGTATAGATACACTTATGGATAGGGCTTCCTCGCGCCGAGTAAACACTCTAGACTCTACAGTTGTGCTAAATAATCTGTATCTGGAGAATTCAGCATCCCACTGAGAAAGGATATTCCTTCTTCTTGTAAGTTCACAGCACATATATTGATTACTTTTTAATTGACTCTAAATAAACACCTGCAATCTCCTCATCAAAATACCATAATATCTTAATCTCAGATCACAGTCCTGTTACTATAGGCATCGATGTTGGATGGAAGAAGACCCATTACAACCCATAATCCATTTAATCCAAACCTGCTTCATGATAAAATATTTTTTGAAAAATGCTCAGCTTTTATTAAGGAGTATGTGGCTTTCAATGATACAGGGGATGTTTTAAGATTCGACTTTGTGGGAAGCCCTTAAAGTAGTCATAAGAGGATTTGTAATATATGAAGCAACACAAAAAAAAAGCAAAGGAGAAACAGGTTAACAGAAACAGAGCAGCAGCTTGCTTTGTTTGAAAAACAGTATAGAGAGGCTAGATCTTCATCTGCAAAGATACTGTAACACTAAAACATAGATATATAACAGCATTCTTTCAAAGCAAGTTAGCACTTTGCTTCTGAAAGTGAGGCATACACAGTTTGAATTGGGAGAGAAACCCGGCCCCCCTGCTTTCACGACAGTTGAGAGGTGCACAAGCCATTAGGGCTATATAATAATAAGATTAAACCTCCTTTAGGCTCTATAGTTACAGACCCTGTTAAAATAACTGACTGCTTCAGGAAATATTATGAAGAATTATACACCTCCCAAAGTCTTACAAATGAAGCAGATATCCTTCAATTTCTGCGCTCTCTTTCACTCCCTAAACTAGACCTAAATGCATAAAATGAGCTGAATGTAGAAATATCACTACAGGAGGTCCTCACAGCGATAAAATAATTCCCAAATGGCAAGGCAGCTGGCCCTGATGGCCTTGGTATAGACGACAGAGCCCCTTTATTGCTGAGAATGTTTAAAGAGTCAATTAAAAACAAAACATTATCAGAATCATTATACACCACAAATATTTCCTTAATTCTGAAAAAAGATAAATAGACCCATAGCTCTTCTTGGGAGTATTTATTCCAAAATATACCACTTTGTCTCCCTAAAGCCTTTTTAAAACACTGGATTCAATTATCATGCCTTTTATCAGGGGGTACAAAACACATCGTATAAGTAAAAAGCATCTGTGCAAACCTAAAGACTGGGAGGACTGGGTTTACCGGTGTTCCAGCACTATTACTGGGCGGCCAATGCCTGAGCCCTCATTTACTGGCAGGATGCATACCCTGAGGAGCTTAAAGACACTATCCCATCAAGGGTGGCTTTAGAGCAGGACGTTAGCAGCACTTCTCTCCCAGCACTTCAGCCAAAAAAAAAAAAAAAACCCTCCTGGATCTTTTAAGAGCATCGGTTTTAGAGTCCAAAACTCAATAAAAGTATGGTATCAAATAAAATAAAAACATTCCAGCTACCAAACACTTCCATTTTGGCCCCTATTTGTTACAATGCATGCATTCCCTCCTTCACAACTAGATGCTGTTTTTTCAGCCTGGAAAAGGAATGGTCTTGTTACTATTAATGACCTGTACTCTGTACTGATAATGTATTTTCTTCATTTTCTCAGCTTAAAGCAACATTTACACTGCAGTCACCCCACTTTTTCAGGTATCTACAAATCAGGAACTATGTTAGAGGAAACATTTCAAATTTTGAAACTTACAGCTCCCTGATGAACTTCAGTCCCTAGTGACGACTGAGCCTGATGCCAAAAAACTGGTCTCTATGTTTGTAAATGTATGCGGGCCAGACTGCTCCATCCACATAGTACTTGAGGGCGTCCTGGGAGAGTGAAATAGGAGTCGAAATATCAGAAGATACATGGGCTAAATGTCTTCATAGCACATACTCAATTAATTCTAGACATCAGTTAATTAATTATAAGTTCATACATAGACTTCATTATTCATCTGTTAAATTACATTAATTCTACCCATCCTCTTCTTCACTTTGTATTAAATGCAAACAATCTGATGGAACACTGGCTCGTGTGTTCTGGTTCTGCACCAGACTTTACAGGTTTTGGTCAGAAGTTTTTAAATGCTACTCAGATGTTTATGGACATGATCTTCTTCCCAACCCAGAAGCTCACAGCAGCTAGAATCTCTAAGTCATTGGAAAACTTTGTCGATCCAATATGAAAATCAAAGAGATATCCCACAGAAATCTACGAGGAAGAGTACAGCAGTTGTTTTTTCTTGTCACCCTTTTTTTGTCTGTTTTTTTTCTCTCCCTTTCTTGTGAGTGGTAATGTTCCTGTTTTTCTGTGAAGCGATTGCACCCTAGCTCAACTACAGGGTAAGAGATGGGGGACAAAACCCACCATTTTCTTGTGTACAAAAATGAATTCTAATCAGCCGAAGCTAATATGAGGCTTCAGCAATCTGAGTTAGACAATCTTTTTAAGTATAAAATTCCTTCTTTGTGTTACTATCCCTGTGCCCCGGCTGAGCAGAGGAAACACTGTCAGGGAAACCACAAACCAATAACTAGTACATATGGCCTATGAGTATTGAATTAAGATAGACTAACAAAAATATGAACCTATCCTTTATGAACTATTTTAAAATATTGTGGAATTGTTTTGTGAAATCCATATCCATTCCAATCAGCCCCTCTTGACTGGATGTGTTTCCATCTCAGCATTTTCCATTCTACAGACACACACACTCCTCTAGCTGCTTCAGCTTCTTCCACCCATGGCAGAATCAAAGAGCGAAGCAGTCTGTGTGAGCAGAGTGAAACCTAATTCTCTGGCAGCCCTCACCCTCAGCCAATGCTGTGAAAGATAAAGACTCAGGGGGAAACTGGGCCTGGGAATCCAGCTAGTATTGGCTTTTATTGGGCAGCCCACATCACAGAGGGGACCTTGAGCAGGTCTTATCCCACTGGGGAGGGCTGGAGACGGAGGCCCGCGGAGAGGGTCGGCCGGACGGCGGCTGGGGAGCATCAGGGATGAACCATGGAGCTCTTTCATTCCCTGCCAGCCTGCAGATTACTTCCAACTGGACCCACAGACAAAACACAGCTCCAAAAGAGAAAAAGAGAGACAGACAAACAGAGTCAGCCAGAAAAACCTGACAGCAAATCATTCATTATAACCAAACTGCAGATATGGACTTAAGGGACCAGCAGTTTTGCAAGTTTTAGCCTATGTATTAGAAATCACAGCTTTACATCACAGCTAACCACATGCAAACCATGTATTGTGTTTTTATAATCTAAATATATTTTTCACCACTAGTAATTAGTAATGCTGCCATCAGTTTCCATTCATTTCAGTACAATATGAAAAACCATTAGCATACTCCTGAAACGTATTTGAGTTGTGAAATCCATCACAGATGGCACTGATTTTTGTCAAAATGCTGTGATACAGTGATAATGTAATGTTGACAAAAAATAATGTAGATTTAAGATTCACTGAGATAATTTACATAACTCGGAAGTTCATAAATCCAGGAGGCTGAAGACTACACTTCTGGGGGAGTGGAGTTAGAGAGCCTCTGTAGACCACTCCTCATCTCTACTTGAGGCTACGTTAGCTACTACTAGCATAACACACCCAAATCTCTGACTGAACTGTAGGTGACCAAGTTGCATTGTGGGTAATGTTGATGCCATGTTTAAACAAGGAAGAAGAATGTGTGATATCTCTGGTTCTGTGGCATCGACTTTGATTGGTGACTTTTTTTATTATGATGATCACCAATTGAAGATCATAGATCACCTTCCACTTCATTTACCATTGTAGTGTTAAAAAAATTGCACCACCACTCATTCACTAAACACAGAAGGTTTCTAGAGCTGGTGGCCATAGGTCATGAATCAGCCGCCTCTCTGTCTTTTGAAGAGAACATGAGTAATTTATAGAGGATTGCATAACAGAACCCAACACTCTGTTAAAAGGCAGCCTGGACGCTTCTTTAAGGATTTGGTGGGGAAGCAGCATAAGAACCGGAGCTGAATCAATTAGCCCTAGTGTGTGATTTATGGGTGAGGTGAGTGAGTGAGCCTGCCTTTTCTCTGTGGAAGCACACACACACTAACACCTGTCACAGACAGTAGAGGGGATAGACGCCTGAGGCCTAAGCCCACCAGATTAACCATGCCATCGCACTCTGACATTAATCAATGCCTGACACACACACCTCCATACACACACAAGAATGTATATGAATGTGTCCATGCACACGTTATTCAGAGCTCATCGTATTTTACTTTCAGTGTGGAAATGAGTCTGGTTCTGTCCAAAGTTTCTGCCTGTTAAAAGGAAGTTTTTCCTTGCCACTGTCACCAAGGGCTTGCTCATGGTGGGATTTGTTGGGTCTCTGTAAATAATATTAAAAAGAGTACGGTCTAGACCTGCTCTATAGGAAAAGTGCAATGAGATAACTTCTGTTATTGAATTGAATTCTTACAGTAAAAAAATGGCACTTTTCTGATACTTTGAAGCTGCAGGAACGTTCTGTGCAGTATACATTATGCAACACAACATCAGAGGACAAGTATTCACCTTCAGCATGTCCGCAGCCAGTGTTCTCAGCTCTATTACTAACCAAGCAGACATGGGTAGTTTTTAGATCCACCCTCTGGTATGTGCAGTGTTTCCACTCTCCATGTGCTGTAGATTAGTTTCTTTGTTCTCTGCGGTGCTGCCATAACACTCGCTCATTAATCACACTCTTACAGTAGTCCGCTCTTCCACCATCCCTCCCTCGATGGCTGCCAGCTATTCAGGGTGTGAACTCTCACTGCTGCTAAACCGCAGTGTTATCCAGCCAGCAGACAGGAGTGAAAGTGGGTCAACAGAAACCACACTGGAACCACCTGAAAGCAGCAGGAATGCAAGACCACCTCCTATTCCTCTGGCTGTATGGGTGTCTGTTAGGACTCACACTGCTGTATATCAGCCTTAGTCAGACCAAATTTGATCTTGGAGTTTTCAACATTTTAACTGAAAGCAAAAACCATGAGAGAATTTATTTGTCGGCACTCCTTCAGGACAATATTTAAGTTCCCTCTAACGTGAAATTTACTGACCTATGTTAAATAACTTATCACAGTTAACAAATAATATCTTCTTAATATAATTTTTCTCAGAAAATTTGGAAATAAAAAGGACTTTGAAGTTTTGACAAATCACATTGGATGTAGCAAGTTTACCATAATCTTAAGGCTGGTAAACTGGTGCTTCCAAATGGCTGGGTGGTTAAAGGCACCATCCCATGCCCCCAGGAATGGCACTGGGCTGTGAGGGGATTTTGGTGTAGTGACTTCACTCGGAATCGCAGGATCACATGACGCACACTGGCCAAAAAAGACTTTTTCCCATACACAATCATTACAAAAGCAATGGCTGTAAAATGATGAATAAATAACATGCATGCTATCAAATGGCTCAGCCGGAAAAGGCCTGTAGCACACTATGTACTTTATGGGCCCAAAAACGCAGAAACCTGAAAAACATTTTTTAGCATTTGCTCCAAGTGAGCAAACTTTAATAGGAATGAATGGGGCGGGATCTTAGAACATGGTATCCAGATTTTCATAATACGTCCATGGACTGTACAGCCATTGAAAGGCCAAAAGTGTGATCCCAGTGACACCCAACAGCAGTGTTTCTTTTCAAAGCATCTGCATGCCTTTCGCACCAGTCCTTTCACTCTCCGCAATTATGTCTTTTCGGTCTTGTGCCAGGACCCAGCACGCACCTCCGAAAATGTGAAATATCATAGTCTGCGGTCTCACAAACTCTGTGTGGCTGCTTAAGGATGATTGAGTTGTTGGTCTACACGGCTACCAAGCCAATCTCTTCCTATTCCACTTCTTTCCAAAACACACTGGCAAGAAAGGAACACACCAAATTTTAAAGACCAGAAAAACGAGGAGGCCAAATATTGCTAAACGTAGAAACAAAGATGCAGCTTTTCCTGGTTTCGTCCACTTCCCATATTAAAAGCATGCTCAGACCTTAAGACATTGAAAGGTCCAGTGTGTAACATTTAGAGCTATTGGCAGAAATGGAATATAATATTCATAAGTACGTTTTCATTAGTGTATAATCACCTGAAAATAAGAACTGTTGTGTTTTCATTACCTTAGTATACCTTATACTTTAGTATAAGCCTTTTATCTACAGAGGGAGCGCGTCCCCTTCCACGGCAGTCCCTATGTTGCACCGCCATGTTTCTACAGTAGCCCAGAACGGACAAACCAAACACTAGTGCTAGATTGGGCCTTTTGCGTTTTCCGCGAGTTTTTCCTATACGCTTGGAAGGGGAGGGTGAGGCGAGTAGTATTCAAATGGTTGCAAACTGTAATTTCACCACTAATGCTGTTGAATCGAATTGTTCACTTTCTAGCTCGGTGACTGTCACAGCATTACGCTTTACTGTATGTTCTAATGTTTAACTTGTACATTTGTACAATTTATTTTCTGTAGCTTTTCATCATTGTCATCATTTATAATAACACTCTGTTTGCTCTGTGAACAAACACAACATTTATTAGTCGCCATACACATGTTAAAACCTATAATCCCGGGCTCTCATAACATTCATAATAATTCATTTTCAGATTGCTGCAAATAAATCCCTGCTAAAGCAAAGCCAGTGGTGAAGAGGCAGTGTTTCAACATGGGGCCCTGTGCTGCACTTACATATTGGACCTTTAAGAGGTGACTCGGAGCTGTTCATGTGTTTATGTCACTGTCCAACAGTCTCTGGGTTAAATCTATCAAGAGCTTTCAAACTTTAAATCAGAACAGCATGCAACAGGGGGTTGAGTTTCTCTGTGCTGGAGGCCTTGGAGTCTGAGGCCTCGCTCGCTCCCTTTGTTTCCAGCTTTCAGCCATACCCACACTCAAACACATACACACACACACACACACACACACACACACACACACACACACATACTTTAAGCCCCCTTCCCAAAATATCTCTCGCACGCTACGCTCTTGCCTTTCGTTCCACGTCCACTCCCTGCCTCTTTGTCACCGCCTCCTCCACTGCCCCCCCACCCCCACCCCCCTTTCCATGCCAATGGTGAATTATCATTTTTCCAGAGCTTTACTTTTGTCTTAGTTAACCCTCCCCACCACCACTGCCACCACCACACTGCCCTGCCCCCCCCCCACACACACACCTCTCTCTCTATCTGCTGGTATGTGGCCCATCATTAATCTGCAGCACAGCCCGAAATGACCCCTCAAAAACCAGCCCACGGGGGCCACTGCTGAGAAAGGGGGGCCCTTCAGTTCTCATTAAGAGCCAATAGACGCATCAACTCCCCCTCCCATACACCAACTCTCCCTCCCCTCCCTTCCCATTGCTAGCTCACTATGTCACACTAATCACATGCACTCATTAGCATGGCGCCCCCGCTCGGGTCCTGCTGTGCATTATTGGGTCAGGCAGGGGAACGGACGCCTCTTTTTGTTGGAGTTGGCTTTTAGAGATGCAAAATATGATATCCATTGAGTCCCTTCACCTACCCACCTACCTCTCACTAAAGGCCCTGCAGTCCTGGTTAAAGGAAGTTCGCCCCTGATCCAGTGACCTGTGCCAAGTCTGAGACAGTGCTGTGCCAGTCTACAAACCCCCACCTCTCTCTGCTTCTCAATCAGACGTGTTGATGAGACTTGAAGCCGTCCGAGCCTGGGCACACTGCACAAGTCACAAGGCTCTCAGCTGAGTCAGTCTCAGCCCTCAGTCTGCCACCCAGACTGTGGTGGACTCAGCACAACACCTAACAAAGCCCACAAAGCTTTACTTCACTGTGGTTTTCAAAGGTTTAGCTAAACTCATGATGATCAGCAAAGGATGAGGCATGGGAAAAACTTGCTAAGGGTAGTAGCACATGTGGATACATGCACCCACACACACACACACACAATATGCATGGGCATATACACACAGTTGTTCTTCCAGTGGCAGTCAAAAATAATGAAACATGATGTAACCAAAATATTATTTCATAATTAAATTCAATAACTTGCCAATGACGCCTGGATTAAACTGTAAATCCCCCTGATATTATGGAAAGTGTAGTGTAAGAGCTCAGGCCTGTAAATTACAGTTAACCCCGAGGTATTTCACACTGTCAGATAATAGCAGACAGACAACACACACTGGCCCTCATGTGTGCAGACATACATTAATAACAATAAAATATTATATTTTATTTTGCATGACATGTTTTTTATCCAGCTCTTTGTGATGCATGTGAGACTCTTCACCTCCAGAAATGTCACAACAGATTACTGTATGTTTATTGTTGTTTGCGTTATATTCTGATTCTGAATGTTATACATCCACATGTTCCACTTTACTGCTCAGGAAACACGTTTTATAAGTATATAAATCAAATTTGATCAGTAGTAAAGTAGTATTCAGATGTGTGACTTATAATGATAGCAATGTCTTACTTATAATGATAATTCTGGTTTATTACAACATGGGTCTTATTTTTGAGGTTTTAGCCAGCATTTCTATTGGTTGAACTCACTAAGATAATTGCCGAGATCTGGGAACATAGCAACATCACTACAAGGTCCAACAAAAACAAGAGTGGTCAGACAATCATACAGGTTGTAAATTTGCCAACAGTTTTGCAAGACTGGAGGCAAAACTGAAAGTGAGCTACCCAAAATGTCAGTAATAATCCTTAATTGCACAGGAAACTGTGTGTGCACAACTGTGGCAAGTTGAACAATGAAGCTTGTCTATAAACTGCGATGGTTGTTTTGGGTAATTATTTTACCATTCACCTTCATTTTGTATATGTTTGTCTAACCTGGGAGTTTCTCGTCTGACTTTTCTATCTCAGCAATTTACTCGATGTAGTTATTATTACTAATAGGAATCATAAGATAAGGCCCAAGTAGTAATAAACTGGAACGGCAACATTTGCATTTATTTGGAGTTGTGTTTCTGGCCACCTGATGAATGTAAATTCAATATTTAATCTCCTTTTAGCTCTGTTTTGGTGTCCACCAACTCCTGAGAGAAATATTTGGCTCTTTAGCTGCTAAATGCTCCACTAGTTCCGCTAGTTAGTAGCCGCTAACTTTGACCGTCAATTTCAAATTTCATTGACTTTATACTGCACGTATTTTAGTTTTTAAACAAATTTTCATGTTGTATGTTTTTTTTTCTTTTACTGGATGGACAAATTGTACTAAAGCATTAAATATCTTGAATGTTAATATGCTAATGTACCAAAACCTCTCCCAGCACATCATACCTCAATACACTTGTACTTGTCATCCACAAAAAGACCCCCAACCTACCCCCTACTGGAAACAGTGGATCTCACAAAACACTGCGTCAAACTGGTCATTGATATCTGGTCTCTTTGCCGTGCATCTTTTCTCTTAGCATGTCAGAGAGACCTATTGTCCGTCCCCCCATAACCCTTGAAAACCACCCACCCTCCCACCCGAGGGCCCAGATCTCACATGGCTGACCTTGGTGTCAACCCCCTTCACCCCACCCTGCGACCCCTTCTCCAAGCCGTGAGGTTGGGGTCCCGTTTTTCTCTGACTTCTGCATAATGGGAAACCCAGTGAGCAGAGAGAGAGAGAGAGAGAGAGAGAGAGAGAGAGAGAGAGAGAGAAAGAGGTGGGGTGAGTGTGTGTATATGTGTGTTTGAGGGGGGTCACATCCCCAATCAGTGATGTAAAACAGAACCATTGTCTGGGTGGCAGGAAAAAAAACCCTGATTAATACAACGGGGTTTGAGCGATGAAAGGGGAGAAAAAGGGGTGGGGTGAGGGGTTACAGCGAGAGAGCGGGAGAGAATGTAGAAAGAGAGAGAGAGAGAATAATCAGGGCATGAGAAGGTTCTCGACGCATTCGAGAGTCTGTTCAATGTCCAGTGGAGGAGATCTGGGGGAGAAATATTTCACAGCTGACAAGTGTGTGTGTGCGCGAGAAGAGGTGGGGGTGTGGATGAGGGGCAGGAACTGATGAAGTGGAGCTGCAGTGTGTGTGTGTTTGTGTGTGTTTGTGTGTGTGTTAGTGGTGGTGGTGGTGGTGGTGGTGGTGGGGGGGGGGGGCTGGAAACGTGTTATGTAACCTCCTCTGGGGAAAAAGAGAAGCGAGGGTCAGACCAAGGTAGAAGAGAAGAAGAGGAGGAATGTCATGAGTGAGGAAAAAAGAGAGAGAAACAACTTTCCTCTCAGTCTTTTTCTCTCATGAGATATGTCTGAGGTATGTATGAGTATGTATGACTTTCAGCGGTCTATCTACAATAAAAATACATCTCCACCCCTCCCCCAAACTGTCCATCTATCATATAAACACATTTCTCCTTTTTCTCTTGCTTTCTTTCAGCCCTGGACTGGGTTGCACTAGCTATTCGTAAATCCATCGCTAAGTTTGTGTGTAGACAAGTTCTTAGTGATTACTACCTAGTTTCAAATCAGTGATTTACTAAATCAGGTTGCACCATTAAAACTTAAGGAATGCCTTAGCTAGTAAATACTTTTGTAATGTGTAAATCACTTACTAGAAAACATCTGTAGCTAGTCACTGTAGCATCACAAACTGTAACATAACTGCTAAAAATGAAAAGTTTAACTGCCAATCCTTTATGAGTTTTTCAGTCATATATGCATACATGTGTTTCAGAGTTTGTAGCATTCATGCTGTTTTGAATGACTGGGAAATATCCAATTATGCTAACCTAACAGCACTATTTAGTCATTTAGTCTGATGTTAGCGTACATTTTGTAATCTGACATATATTGTGTTATTTTGGTGAAATGTAATTTATCATTTATCATCATTAAACAATATTTTGAAGTGTCAGGTCATGTATGTCAGCCATATGTCATAGTGCCTCTTTTACTCTTCACTCTAAATGGGTCATATATTAGCATGTTAGTTTTGCCAGTTAGCTGCAACAGCTACACCTCCCAGTATAAATCATTTGTAACTAGTGCCGAGAGCATTCAAGTGTTGTGTGGCCTCAGTATACCCAGGTCCAGACCTCTAAATATATTGAATATTTTGCGTTTTCAAGTATTGGGTGTTGCGCGCTTTTCAGGCCACACCAGTGCAGGACACACTAACACGATATCCAATGATATCGAGTACGGATATATATATACCTACAGACGATAAAAGTATTTAAATCAGCATGCAAAACAATTATCAACACTAACCTACACTAAAAGTAGTCAAAGTATCAACCAAACTGCAGCAGGAACAAGATCCACAAGCTAACAGGCTAACAGGCTAACAGGCCCTGAGTCTACGGTCTGACTCTTGTTATAGAGCATCTTTGCTCTGAACGAATCTGGCGAGTCCCGAAGCTCCCAAGCAGTCTCTTCGGTATTCGGCATACAGGCTGCAACTCGGCATATACTGGAAGCGTGGAGGGCAGCGAGTATGTACGAGAGCTGGGTATCAGCAGCAGCCAAGTCAAGTTAGTTCGAGTGCGCGTGCAGATACGGTAACCCCCAAAGGGGAAAATCTGATTCACTCGGTCACCACCAAGGTCGTGTCTAGATGGATTAGATTTGCAAAACTCTCGTGAGATTTGTACGCGATGTTTCTTCAGGGTTTTCTGCCAGAAAGCTTACAAACACAGGACTTTCACCCTCCATGCTTTCACCCAGGGGACCGCTGTTTGTGTCCCATGTGAAACCAAAAGTCAGTGTTGAGTCATTATTTCAAACCAAACCGTTATCTTTTCCTAAACCTAACCGAGTAGTTTTGTTGCCCAAACCTAACCAAACTGCAACTGAAAACTAAAAATAATAACAAAAAAAAAGAAGACAATAAGTCAACTAAGTCTAAAAATAATCAATAGTCAACATTGACTTTTGGTTTCACACAGGAAACAAACGTCCAAAGTCAATGTGTTTGACCCATTTATCCATCACAACCTCCTGCCTATGTGGACTTGTCACTCTTTATACTACGTCAAGTACTTTAAAGTAATTCAGACAGACATTATTACAATACAGCAACAATATTTAATAAGTTAGTAAGTCCCCACCATCGTTAAAGAATATTTTTGCAAATCAAGGGTAACCATCTAGACAGGACCCGCCACCAACACTGCTGAAAACAAGCTAAAATTTCAAGCGCATGCATATGGCTATTTCCTGGAGGCAGTATGTACCAGTGCAGATCCAGTATGAATTGAACTTGCAAAAGTATAAGTAGAAAAAAAATGTTTGTTAATTTTTGGCCAGCACTATTAATAACAACTCATCTCTACATAAGAAATAGTTTCTGTGGTGCAACCCATTTTAATTTAGTGAAGCATAAATCTCCACTAAATAAACTAAAATAAACAGTTATGTAATCACTCAGCTAAGTATGAACTGCAACTGACTCCAGGTCCTTACTTAAACGCATCACTTCAGGCTCATATCTGCTCTGTAAATACGACATGACAGCATTTAAAAAACAAACACAAGCTCAGCATGGGCCTTGTACATTGTCAGCACATAGTCATGATTTTCTTTGAAGCCCATATGGTTGAATGTGATACACATTTGGCCTCAGCTTAACACATCCTGCCCAAACCAATTCATTCAAATCTCTGCTTGGAAACCCGCTGTCTTTTTCACAGTGTTTTATTTGCAATGATTGAGCCCTCGTGTGTGCCATTATGCCACTGTTTTATGATGTGAATGTGTTAGAGTTGCTATGAATAAATGAATTGAACTCCAGGGGCGAGAGGGGCGGGAGAGGTGGGGGTCTGTTGGCTACAGTTAGACCACAGGTTATTGTCCAAATCAAAATGTAGTTTTGTGTTGAGTAACTGCTCGTGGGTGGCGTCAAATTACTGAGGGATGTGTAATGAAATCCCCCAGGGTCGATCAAACAGTACACTGTAATAATGAAACCAGATGATGTCATTTTGGTTTTATTATAATCTTATATAATTGTCCTTTTATTTAGCTCATTTTGTAATTGATACTTTTATTCTTGTGAAATATTTTGGCATTTATTTTGCCTGTCAAAATGTATGTTATTCTTGCCATTAGTTTTTTTTGTTATATAAAATATTTGTTATATGGTTCTTGTGTGCTAAATATCCTGTTGGCACTTCCATGCTATTTCTCATTATGTGAGCTCTGTCTGGCATGTTTGCGTGTGGGGCTTTTTGCGCAAATAAAGTTATTTGCTTATCGGTTCTTCAAACAGTGTTTGAAACGCCCTCCCCCTCACACCGTTCAGATGTTGGAATTTGGTGTGACAGTGGTCAGCAATTTTTGTAACTTCACAAAATCAACAATCCGGCAAACACGCACACTTCACGCAGCAGTCGGTTAAATGTAGGGATATGAACTTCTCTCTCAAGATCACTCAATTTGGAACAGCTATATACACTTTGCATTCCGATCTGGTCAGATGACATGTCGTACAAACTACCTTGTTTTGAGCTTACCCCAGTCCTAAGGCCCCGAAAGATTTAAATGAAGAAGCATGCTCATCTTTTCCTTTCTTATCACATACAGCATCAGTTGTTTGCTGCAACTCTTCTTTGCCAGGTTGAGCCAGGGGGAATAGATAAAGGTGGAGGTGTAAGGGTGAGCAGTGGAAACTCACACAAAAGCCACCGAGCTCTCAGATCCCCTGGTGAAAGTGAAAGGAGAGAGAGAAATAGGAAGAAAACACCTTTGGGGACATTTCCCTTCTTTCCTTTTCTCTTTATCCCCCTGCAGTGCTCAAGTGTTAATTCTTGAAAAAAAAAAAAGAAAATCTGCAAGAGCTGTAATGGCTCTCTGCTTAGTGCTCAGCTTGGCTTCATTAAAAGAGCCAGCAGAGACGGGAGAAGGGGTTGAGGGGTAGAGGGATGGAGGGGAGGAGGTGCTGGTTCTTCTAAGCCCCATCAGTGTGTTTATGCTGTAAAGGGGGAGGAGGGGAGCCTAGCTGTGTGTGTGTGTGTGTGTGTGTGTGTGTGTGTGTGTGTGTGTGTGTGTGTGTGTGTGTATGGGGAGGGGAGTTTGGAGGTTGGACTTTTTCTGACTCAGAGCCGCGCTCCATGGCCCATAATTAATGGTCCCTGATTGAGGTGGGGCCGGACAATAGGAGCCTTTCAGCGGGGCCGTGGGGCCCCCGTCCCGTACCCGTCCTGGCCCGTCCTGCAGGCACATTGTTGCTCCGCTGTAACTTCTGCCAGCTGGGCCTAGAGGGAAACTTCAACATAGTTGGTGCCAGAGACACTACGGCGCAGGATGCTGTGTGTGTTTGTGCGGGTGTGTATCATTATACTGTATACATGCGTGTGCACGCACTGATGCTTCTCACCAAATTGGATTACAGAGCTGAAAACATATGAGTAGAAAAGAGTGGAGACAGAGCAAGAGAGAGCAAAGAGCTAGCAAAAACATGAAGTATACATGCACACATACACAGACACGCTGGTTTATCATTACTATAGTGTCTTTTGGAGATGGTGAATTAAATGCTGTAAAATTACTTAAAAATATACTAAATTATTTTATACATAATACACACTGTATTATATATGTATGTATATGTATTATATTATATGTATTATATATACACATAAACAATACACAGAATGAAGTTCTTCAAACAAGAGCAAAAAATATGAAGAAATGAAATCTCTGATTCCAAGCCAGCAGTACTGTATGATCACTTGACTTCAATATATGTACTGATGATATCATATTTTCTGGCTTTATCTCCCCTTTTAAGGTTTAGAGATCAATTAAGAGCTTTAAATATCTGCTTGTTAACAGAGGTTTTGGAGTGCTTTTTTCTAAAAACTTAGTGACGAACACTAGGGGTCAGTGTTCACAAGTAAAGAGATGGCCTGGCAGAAAGGTATTTGCCCCGTCTTGTCTGTAGTAGTCTGTCTAATGATATCCTGTAACATAACTCCAATCTCTTTTAGGATTTCTGATTTTATTATTCTCTGTTTTTTAATTATGATGTCTTTGTCCTCAGCTTACCCTGGAATACATCACAAAAACAACTAAACATACCCAAACTGATTGAGTCTCTCACCCGAAACTTTCAGTCTGCGTAATCATATTGTTGGTATGGCTGCATGCCTGGAAACATACATGTGGTTGCGTGAGGGTCTGTGTTTGCACGCAAGTGTACATTTAAGCCTGTGCAAGCACGTCTATGCATGACTTGTGTGTGTAATAATAACAGCATCCACTATGGCCTATCTATATC
Organism: Siniperca chuatsi; assembly: GCF_020085105.1. Lineage (NCBI taxonomy): Eukaryota > Metazoa > Chordata > Actinopteri > Centrarchiformes > Sinipercidae > Siniperca > Siniperca chuatsi. The sequence goes on from NC_058052.1 coordinate 6,043,546, forward strand.
TAGAATGACCAATTTATGACACCCCCCCAAATGCCATGGATGCAGGTTTGGTGCTGCCAAGACTTCTTCACATTTTGTATATGTAACTCAACAGTCATGTTATGTTATCTTGTGTCATGTTTTGTGCTGTGATGTTATGCTGTTACTGTATGTTATGTAATGTGATGTCAAATCATGTTATGTGACAGTCTGTTATGTTACGGTATGTTGTATATGTGATTTCACGTCACGTCACGTCACGTCGTATCATATCATGTTATGTACAGTATGTTATGTCATGACATGTCATGTCATCTTGGTGTATGTTTCGTGACGTGACGTCACGCCACGCCACGTCACGTCACGCCACGTCACGTCACGCCACATTACACATTGACATTATGTTATTTTAGTGTCATACCAAGTTATTTCATGTTATGGTGCACATTATGTTGCTAAATTTAAATATATTACTTTATCTTACATTATGTCAGGTCATGTCATCATGGACAAACTCTTCCATGAGAGCCAGAGCATTCCCACTCTGCCATTGCCAATAAATTCAGATGCAGCAGATGTGAATTACCTGGGCTGACAGGGGGAACTGGGTGGGACCCGGAGCCCCTTAATCTGCCCTGTGGAAGCCTTAATCCCATTACTGTGTGAGGGAGCAGGAGCCCCAGGATGCTCTAGCTCCCTCCCCACAGCCCGGCGACAAAGCTCACTGTTGGCCTTTGAAGTGGGAGTTGACCTAAAGGGAACTTCGTCTGGTTTCCTGGAGGCGTGACAGTAGCAGCAGTTACAGACCAGCGGTTATCTCAATGTAAGGACAGTAGCATTTCCACAGGGAACTCCTATTGGATCTAATCTAAGTGATACATGTACATTTATAGATTTTGAAATTCCAAGGTCAAATCAAGCAGCTAGAAAACAAATTGTGTTTAACTGCACACATGCATCTTATTTAGCCACTTTAAAATTGACTTATTCTCGAGGCAATTCAAATCTGGAGTGAAATATTTCCACATTTTCCAATGAAAATCTAATTAACGCAAGAATGTTTTGAACATTATCATCATACCACTGCAGCTGACCCCTTATTCCAAGACATCAGACATTTAGTGGAGACAAGTAAAAAAAATAATCTCAATATATACACGAAAATTTGCAGTTACAGAGTCATTATCACATTAAATATAACCTGTTAGAAAACTGTGTTTTTCCATTGGATATGAGTTTAATCCTACCAAAATACTTTAATGTTTTTATAGGAAATAATAGTCATAACATATCCTGGATCCTGCCCAGTGTATTGTTTGTTTCTGTTTCCACTCATATTCACTGTGTAGCCACACTGCCAGTTGAATTTCCTCTCCCATGGTGCTGCTGTGTTTGGGGCTGCTTTTTCTGAATTCTGTGGCTCTTTGGCCTTTGATGTGTCCAATTCCATGCCTGTATTATTTCTTATTGGTAACAACAGCAAGGAATTGTGGAATACAATTGTAAATAAAAAGTCATCATTGGTCCTAACAGCTTACTAAATTCTCTATTCTCTTCTGTATGTATGTCTCACTGTAAGGCCCTGGATAGACCTGATTTCCTGGAGTGTCGCACTGTGTGTTGGCATGCACCAGCCTGTCAGTCTGTCCTGCACTGGGAGGTGTGTGTGTGGATGAACAGTATGTGCAGCTACATGCCTGCCTTCTTATATGTCCTTTATGTGAGTGTGTGCCAGCACACAAACCTGTTTACGTGAGGATGTGTTAGCTCATCTGCCAAAGGGGAAGGCAGTCTGTCTTGTGCGTGACAGGTCTCAACCCGTCTGTGTGTGTGTGTGTGTGTATGTGTGACTGGAGGCCTGTGCCGACGGCTGAAGTTTCAGCAGCAGGTATCAGCCTGTGAGGGAGTTGGGGAAGTGTGGGAGAAAATGTTGGGAACAGGCTGACTTTCATTGTTTGCCCTGGGCTAAATTATTATTATTAAAGGGACAGTTCACCCCAAAATCAAAAATACAAATGTTTCCTCTTAACTATAGTGCTATTTATCCATCTAGATTGTTTTGGTGTGAGTTGCCAAGTTTTGGGGATATCGGCCCAATATACATTTACTATCTGTCATTTTGGGGTCAAGCAGGAGTCAGACAGTGATATAACTCATTAAATCCCTATCTCTTTCAAGCTAATGGCAGAAAAGATCACCACTTCCCTTCTTCTACTCCTTTTTTCAAAGTCTCTTCTCCCTTTCCATGCTGTACTCACAATACTTTGCAAGGTCTCTCAGGTCCCTCAAAGGATGGCATTACACTATGTATGAACATTGATGTGTGTGGCTGAATGTATTTGAGTCTATGGTTACAGAGCTGTGGCTGTGCCAAGCACTCAGACGGATGCTAACTTTAGCTTAATGTGTACATGCACTGCTTGTATATACAACCACAAATGCACAGACTGGGGCTTTTCTTTTGTTCTACCCAAAGCAAAGCGGAGCTAGGGGATACGAGGAGGAGATATATATGTCTGTGTTTTATGAAAGGGATGCCTAAATTGCGGTGAGGCTATGTCTGCATCAGACGAGGTCATACACTTTGTGTACATAAGCATTTAAGGGTTTTTTGTGGCCTCCACTTCCCCCTCTCAGTCTTACATAATCAGCCAACTAGGTCAGAGTTTGTCAACCAGCACAAACCAAAAATGGGTTTCGGGAAATCCTGACAAGGTTGCATAGAAGGAGAAATTCAATGGGAGAATATTGTGCTATCCCGTCTTAGTCTCAGTGTTATAAGAATACTTGCTGCATCTACTGTACGTGCTCTGGCTTGACCCTTCCAGTCCTTAAAGTGTGTCTGGGTGTTCGTAATATCACTGATCTTGGAATTTAAGTGTCTTCAGCTGGTATGCTCAATGTAGGATGTTCACATAAAGAGGGCCATTATGAATTGCCTACATCTAGGTCACAATCTTGTGGCTGACTTAAAATTTGGGGCCTGATGAGAAAGCACTTAAGAACCTCTTGAAATTCTTGAAATTTTTGCTTGTGCATGCGTAGTTGGGACTGCTTTAACCTGACAGTCTGTGCACACATGTGTGAGGTCTGGTCAGGTACAGAAGCTGATGCAGAGCAAGTAGGCAGGAACAGTAAGAGGTCAGGGTTTTACTAAGAAGAGATAATTGCGTTTCAAGAAATCTAAACATGCCTTGTTCTGTGCTTGTGTGAATTTTTGCATGATTGTCTGTCTGTGCGTCCTTTCTCAGGCCCATACACACTCACATACAACATGTGCTCATTCTAATTGTCTGTTCTGTCTACCCACATTAGCGGCCTGTTTGTTCCACAGGCCTGATGTTTGTCCTGGGCCCCCATAAGGAAAAGCCCGGAGGGGGAAAGGATAGGAGGGGACGACAAGGGAGGGTGTGTAGTGGTGAAAGTGTGTATGTGTGTGTGTGTGTGGGGGGTCTTGCCATGGTGCCTGGCCTCTAATGGGATCAGAGGGGAGCGGCAGCGTAAGGGGGATAAGGTCAAGCTGAGGTGCTGCCAACTCTGGTTAACCACAAGCAAACCCGATTCCAGCAGAACAGGTGCTCTCTCACGCCATCACTCCCACTCTCCTTTTACCCCACTTTCTCTCTGCACCCACACCCTCCATCTCCAACAAATTTTATTCTCATTTTATTGTCCTTTTCTCCTTCTCCTTCCCAAACACTCCTCCTGTCTCCTCTCAGCACCCCATGATGCAACAATGATGGGCTAGACTCTGCACTTAAATCAAATCAAAATGGAAACACATTGCCATTGGAGTAGCAGAAGGAAGTTAGCTTTATACTCCCCTGACTGCATTGCAACATAAAGCTCAACAACAGAAATGTTAGGGAATCTGCAGTGTGGTTAGAAACTGGAAGTTATTCACAAATGACATCTCTTTTGTAGTCCGATCATGGTAAAAGCTGCATCTTCTGCATCACTTCTTCTTGTTTTAAGTGCTGCTTTCATAATACATTATTAGATTGTCTGAGTAAGTGGGTTGGGATATCTGTTATAACTTTTGAATTGTTATTCTATTTATGCAATCGCCAGTTCCTTGTATCCATCGCTGATTGTGTCTGATTATGCTCCTCGTGTGGAGTTCCTCAAGGCTCAATCCTGGGACCTGTGTTATTCTACCTTTACATGCGCCCCTTAGTTGCCCCTTTATATTCAGTTTACGTCTTTGTGAAACCTAGAGAACTTTCAAATTTATAAAATTGCCTTAAGATTAGTGCCTAGCTGTCTCGTAGTTGTCTGCAGTTAAATCACAACAAAACTGAAGTTTTTGAGACCTTTGAAATTTTACAACAGCAACTTCACCTGGCTTCTATCTCTGAGTTGGTGTCCAGAACCTAGGGTCATTTTTTTGATTCCTAGTGAGAAAGCTCTTACGTTGGTTATTTAGTCCCGTTGTTTTCAATTAAGAAATATTGACAAACCTACGCCGTCTTATCTTTCCAACAGCTCAAACAAAGCAGTGTTGGGCAGTACTAGTTTAACTACATTTCTCAGTAGCATGGTGGTTGTTTTCACTGTTTTCTGAATCAAATAGCTTTTCAGTAGCTTAGCTATTGATCAAGTAGTGCGGTAGCATCCACACAAGCTAACGTTACATCTCCATCGCATTTCAAATAAACTTGAGCATTTCTGCTCAAGCACAGCAGGGCTTTCTGCTGCGGTCTGAAATAAAACTGCTAAGGATCAGTAGGTGACGCCACCGTCCGACAGAGTAGCCGACAGAAGCACTTCCATATGACGGTGACATCACGTACCAATCCTTGGGCTGATGCCTACAACGTCTCTGCTGCAGCGGAATACAGACACACGAGCTTGAGTTGACACATTCAGGTGATTTCCGAATAGGCTAACACAACCAAGCTAACCATCACAATTCAGTGCAGTCTGCAAACACCAGCTAGCAACTTGTCAACAGCTAACCACTAGCTAGCTACAATTTTTTTCACTTTCTGTTGGCAGGAAGTGAATAAAATTAAGCGTGGTTGGTTTTGGAGCAGTGAGCGCAGAGAGCACAGCTTATTGACAGTTTTATTGATCACTGAGATAGCGTTGACTTGAAGTTGGTTCAATGTAAAAAAAAAAGTTTCTATGTAGTAAGCTACTTTTGCCATGTTACTGTAGCTTAGCTTGCTACATTTCTCTGGGGGTAGCTTCAGTTTAGTGAAGATTCATTTAATGTAGAGTAACTGGTAGCTTATCTCACTACAATTTCCAAGTAGCTTGCCCAACACTGTCAACCAGATATCTACGTAGCCTTAGAAAAGGCCACCTCCAACCCACTAAAACTTTTACAGAAGTTAGTGCAGCACTTAAGACTAGCCTCATCATCTTTAATATACACAGAATTCTGGTCTGATCTGCAGAGAAACCAATTCAACTTCTGCAAAAATGGAGTCCAGTGTGCAGGGTGTACTAGAGCTGACAGTTTTATGTTGCTGGTACATGTGTCAATGAGGAATAGTACATAGGAGGAGAAGGCTGTCAATCAGTGCACTGAATGGCCTGTGGCTTTAGATTTTCTTGCAAGATTGAATTCTAGTGTCAATTTTCCCATGTCAAATAGCAGAGTGATGTGGGGCGGTTGTGTAAGAGGATTCCTGACATGCATCTCTCTCTTTGTGTGTGTTTGTTTCCTGGAGTTTGTAAGGTTGCTTTCAGTGCAAGCATGCAGATGCTTGTAGCACTTGGGTGTGTTAGCGCACACCATCGCAAACACCATCAGTCTTTTGCACGTCTTAATCTATGCTCAGGCAGGAAGGATTAGCACTAGACTTGAAGAGGAGCACAACACATTTAGGGTTGCAGCATTTACGGTTGCGTCAACACAAGAAGAAAGAAGTGAAAAAGAGGCAGAGAGGGAGAGACAGAGTGTGTTTGTATGCTAGAGAGGAAGCCACCGTGGTGAGATAAACAGCTCTTATCTGTGGCAGTGAGCATATTGCAGGGCTGGTTGAGAAACCACAGTGTACGTAAGAGAACAGACAGGTACACAGGCTGAGTGTGCTAATGTGAGGGAGATCAGAGGTAATGATTAGCACACCACCTGTCTAATACACACACACACAGTCACATGCAATCAGACATACATATGAACGTATGTAATATATATATATATATATATATATATATTATTTCACACCTTGCAAAGTACATTGCACATATCACTTGTTTGTCACCCCAAAGCCACAAGATGAGATAAGAAAATATGTGCCTGTGCAAGACATTTATGTTTTTAATTAATTTTCATGCTTCTATTTAAGTTTGCAAGTGTGTGTGTGTGTGTGTGTGTGTGTGTGTGTGTGTGTGTGTGTGTGTGTGTGTGTGTGATTTTGCTTCTGTCATCCCTTCTTGTTTGTGTAAATCTGTTTTTGCATGTGTCTTTCCTAATAGGAAGCACTTGGTACGTGATGTATTTTGTCACTTTGCATGAACATGTGACTGAATAGGATGTATCTGTTTTGCCTGCTGACAACTGTACAACATGTATTTTTGTCTCCATGATGGTGCTCTGATGTCACTGATGTATATATTGATTCTCGAACTATTCCTGTGTCCAGTGTTGTCATGTATTTTTCCTTAAAGCTGCTACAATAAATATTTTATATTGACAATGGCTCAAACAACAATGTGTATGCGAAAGGTGTCACTCATAGTGGTGAACCCACAGAGAACTATCACCTGACTCTGCAGTTGGTTTTTCAGCCCACCCGCAATTTTACTCTTGGTTGAGTTTCATCACTCTTCCACCATGGTTTTCAGCCGATCAAACCCTAAAAAAATGACTGTATACTGTTCAGTTAGCACCATAGAGCAGACACACAAAATTAGCAGCTAGTTAGCGAACATAGCAGAGGATTTAGCAGCTGATGAGCCAGATATTTCCCTCAGGAGTTGGTAGAGACCAAAAACAGAACTAAAAGGAGAGTGAATATTGGACTGACATCAATTGGCCAAAAACATGACTCCATGAATGGTAATATTTCTTCATTTATGTTGGATGTGTAAATAAGTAACTGTTAGATAACACATTAGCCATATCAACATTATCTATAATGTGATAATATATCAATGTTGTGTTTACAGCTTGTTATGAAAATCAATTCATGCAGCGGTAAATTTTCGGTCAATGAAGTTTAAGTTTCTCTTGATAGCACTCTGTTTGAAGGGCCATGGTGTCTATCACCACTCTTCTCTTAATCTTGATATGCTAACTCATCATGTACTGTGTGCCAGATGGGGTTTATTTTTCTTCCAGAAACAGACTTTAAATGCTGAGAATCAGTTCTCAGACTACACCAGACTTTTGACTACCTTTGAATGCAGGTAAAAACAAATGTACACTACCTTTGACTAGCCCTGATCCAGGACCACCATATTCTCCTTATACTGAAAATTTAAAGAGCATTTCACTGTTTTTCCCTTTTGATCAATGTTTCAAAGAAACTAACCGCTGATGATGTCATCAGGGTTATCTTGGATTGGCCTTGATACTTCAAATTTAAACAGAACTAAACAGACAGTGTTACAAACTGGGGACATGGAGTTTAAAAGATGTGTGCATTTACCAGGCAGTGAGCATCTAATGAAAAATGCTATAAAGTTGTAATATGGGAAGTGTAGGATCCAGTGTTTTTGGAGTTTGACCCATACTAGGGACTTAAAGTCAGGATATCTTGGCCCATGCTCCACCACATCTGTCCATTCTTTTTTAAATCTGTCTCTTGCAAGCCTCCAAACTTACCACACTAAATCACTGGAGTGCCCCTTTAAACAGTCATAATTATCCACTTTGGGCTCTTTTTCTGTTTTCATCTTTTAAATTTCTGATTTCATCTTCTTAATTCGTGTTATGTTGTACTCCGAGTTCAAGGATTTAATGCTTTATGTAAAGCAGTTTGAAGTGGTTTTGTGTGTGTGTATGTAATGTGCTGTATAAGAAAACTTTCCTTGCCTTTCCTTGTCCAGACAATTAAAATATTCACAGAAAAATGTCCAATCTCTCAAACAAGTTATACTTATTGTTCATGGAAATATGTAGATTATTATTTTAGTTGGTGCAAGTTTATATCCACAGCGTGCCTGGGGGTGAATCTCTATGTCACAGCTTCGTGCTTCAGAGCATCTCATGTCTCATCTGTACAGTCCATGAATGAGTCATCCCAGCATGGTTCAGACTCAGCACAGACTGTCCTCATTCACAACAATGTCTTACTTAACTATCCAACCAACCAGGGGCCGTGACGCACCAGAGGCTTGGTAAGTGTCCAGCAGCAGGCGGTAATAGACCAACACTGGGTTTTCCCAGGGAGCAAAGGGCAACTTGATGGGTGTTTGAGGTGGTGAAGCACATACGTGTTTCTCATTCATCTGTCTGGCTCTGTTTGCCCACACTGAGCCAGTACACTGGCTGATTGACAATGTGCACCCACACACTGGATGTACACAGTAATGTTATATATATATGTAAGATGTGTGCATTGCCCATACACTGTGATAAATTTCAAGTTGGTCAAACTTAGAAACGAACGTTCACCTGCTGCCTTAAAAACGTGAGTAAACTCCACTTAAGCTTTGTTTCAACTCAAAAACTTGAGCAAGTTGTTTAACTAATGATCGTTTGTTGTTTGAACCTGATACTCTGAGTTAAAACAACTAACTATGTTACATTATCCAAGAAAACTTGCTTTATCTTGTCAAACAAACATACAATTCCACACTATTTCAACTTACAATTTCAAGTTAAAATAACTTCAACTATTTTCATACCAATTGCCATTTCAAGCTAGGTGGACTAATGTTTTTAAATTGTTCTACTTAGATTTGTGGTGCAAATTAATATAGCAAAACTTAAAATCCCGACCCTATCCCTACCTGGCAGCACACTGAATCATTCTTCTCCACCCCTTTATCATTGTCCACTTTGTTATGTTTACCATTCACAGACCTACCCCCCAGGTGCAACAAGAACACTATTGTTGTTAACAGTGTTAAAATTTGGAGGCAATTTATTCAACATCGCAGGTTCCAACATCTCTCCATTTTGGCTCCCCTCCATGCTGTTCCCTCCTTCCCTACATGACAGTGCTTTTGAATTATGGTGCAATAAGGGTGTTGCTTTTGTCAAAGATCTCTATGTAAATGGTGTTTTTGCCTCATTTGAGCAGCTTGTTGACCGGTTTGGCATCCTGAGGTCTCACATTTTTAGATACTTTCAGGTTAGGGACTTGCATAAGCGATGTCCTGGTTTCCCCTCTACCCCTTTCTCTCCACCTATTGACCTTCCTATAGATTTTTACCCTGATCTTAGAGGGGCCATTTCTACGCTTTATAACTGCCTTTTTGCAGTTACCTTAAAAGCAGCCTGGTCCCAGGACATAGGTGGTGCTATAGAGGACCTGACCTGGAGAGCTGTTCTGACCAGAGTTCATCACTCTTCTATCGGTGATTCAATGCAAAATTGTTCATAGGATTCAGTGGACCAGATGCAGACTGGCTAGATTTGACCCAAACATGGACCCAACATGTATTCGTTGTCAGCAAGAGCCTGCAGACATACACTACAGGGCTCCACCTCCAAATCTGAACAGGTTTGGAAGGGCAGCCAAACTCGTTCCTATTCAGACCTTGCAGACACCCCGCTCAGCCTAGACCTCTATGACCAGGATTACCCATATTATTAATAATCATTCTACATACACAACCAACTTTTTGTTTTCTTTTGTTTGTTTGTTTTGTTCTTGCCTTATTAATTTTGTTTCGGTTTTTGCAAGTAGCTTTTTTATTTTTTATTTATTTTGGGCTTTATGACTCTGCTATGAGTTGCTGATATTCTTATATTTTGTTATGATGCATATATTGTTATGGTGTGCTTTTTGAGCTTCTTCAATCTTTGTATCACATCTTATGGTTTATGTTGTGTATAAGAAAATTCAAATAAATAAATGAACATTGACAACCCGCACAAAAGTCAAGACATTTGATAACTTTAAGTTTAACTTTTGAAAACTTATAAACTCGAGTTCAATATCCAAAACTTGTCATGACAAGTGGAGTTAAAGAGAAGAAAAAAGTTCACTTAACTTAATGTGGCTATCATATTTTACAGTGTACACAACCACAGACACATCCCACTTAACCAAACACAGTGACGCAGAAAAATATATACACACACATGCACAGACATAGATGGGGACATAAACACACCTGGGAACAGATACACACACCCACACGAGTCTCCACGATCTGCACGTAAACATACACAAGCACAAGTTATCTCTCTGCCCCACATTTGCCAGTGCAGGTACAGGAAGCATGCCTGCATTTGTAGTGTTTTCTGCTAACAGTGTGGTTTTGTATGCGGTGTGGTATCAGCACAATCTCTGCTCATATGGGTCCACATGTGCTCACACTGTGCTTTTCCACAGCTCCTCAAGAAAACAGCATGTGTGCAGCAGGGTATACTGCGGCAGTGTGTTTGTGAATGCTCTCTTACGAACCTGTGCCCTCTGTTCCACCACATGACTCAGACGCCGCTGTTCATACGTGTGCGTGTGTATATGTGTAAGTGATGTGGTTTCATCCGTTTCCAGTCATTCTGCTCAGCAACCAGACTTACCAACAGATAAAGGAACTTAGTGTTCTGATGTTATCATAACCCATCTTCATCTCTTTCTATTTCCCTTTCTTGCTTTCTCGCTTTCCTCTTGAAAAGAAATCACTACAATATTTATTTAAGTTTCCTATTAAACAAACAGACCTAGAGGAACATGAGATTATAGTGACCTTATTGCACTTTATGGAATTTTTTATGTGTTGTGGAATCATTATGATATTCCTATGTGGGTAGTTTCCCCTCAATAATAAATAAATAACAGCATCATATGGGAAGTTTTTGCATAATGTTTGTGTATGATTCCCATCTTATTGGAATCATACACAAGAGTTTTGTTATGATATTTCTAATTTATTATAGGATTATTTTAGTTCATTGTTGTTGGGATGCAGAGAGTCTCTGTTTCTTTTTCTCTCCGTTTCTTTTTCTGTCCCCCTTCTCTCTCCCTCCCACTATCTTTCTTGTGCGCACAGCAGAGCACGCTGCACAGCTGCCACCGCTGCTGCTGCAGAGAAACCAAACCGGAGATCTTTTGAAGAGGTTTCCTCCAGTGATGCGAAGACAAACACCACAGGTGATTTGCACGAGTGATGGGGTGACAGTGACTGGAGAGCACATGATTTACAGGTCTGTCTTTCTTTAAAAAAAAAAAAAAAAAGACAAAGTTCATGGTTCTTATCCATATTTCACATAAACGCCCCGTGTTGTAGTTCATGCTGTTTAACTAGAAAACCACTATTTTGAATATCTCCTACACGGTGCTATCATCCTGAACAGACTCCCTCGCTTACAGTAATTCTTTATTTGGAACAGCCAGTTGACTCAGTCATTAATGGGAAATCATCAGTTTTTCATCTCAGAGATCAAAAATGGGTCTACTAGCACGTGTTCTATGAGCTCAACTAATTGTTTCCAGAGGAGCTCCGATTAGCTCTTTTACAGTAAACACACTGTCACTGCTGGCAAAACTCTTTTTCTCAAACAACTTCAGGCCAAGTTTTGTTGTTGTTCTGCATCACTGCCAGACAGACTTAATATTTCCAAAATTTGACATAAATTATTGTAAGGAATGTCTCTGTACTACATCTTATTTTCTTTCATACAGCTTTGGGTGTCTATTATAAATAAAACAATTAAATGAACAGTCTGACTCGTCTGACACTCGTTTGACTGAGTGAGATTCCAGTGAAATCAGAGGAATGACATCCGACATGCCTTTTTCAGAGTAAGCATTTTAACATGTCATCAAATTTAGGGCGACTGTGGCTTAGTGGTAGAGCGGGTCGTCCACCAATCGGAAGGTCGGCGATTCGATCCCGGCTTCCCCCAGCCCACATGTCGAAGTGTCCTTGGGCAAAACACTGAACCTCAAATTGCTCCCGAGGGCTGTGCCTTCGGTGTGTGAATGTGTGTGAATCCTTAGTTACTTTGATGAGCAGTTCTGCCATCGCTGTATGAATGTGTGTGAATGAGATATGTAGTTGAAGCGCTTTGAGTAGTTAGAAAGGCGCTATATAAGTACAGTCCATTTACCATCAATCAATAACATTAATGATGGCTGAATTCCATTCAGGTGTTGCAGTTCCAGGGCCTTGGTATTGTGCCTGCTGGCCCATTAGCATTGTTTACTAGGTCACTTCAATGAAATCATTAATGTTATTAGTTCCACCTGTGCTTTTCTGCTCCACCTGTGCTTTTCTGCTACGACATGTTAAAGGCTGTGAAATCACTCCCCCATTTACTGTATCTCAACAGACACTTGAGATTTCAGACACTCATGAATCATCATCATTTTACATCATCACTGATGGGTGTAGTATCACACGATTTCAATTTTAACATAAAATTTGACGCATTGCATTTTGGGATTGTTAGCAAAAGGTGGAGTAGATGCAATGGACACTAATACAAACAACAAACTTAACTCCAGTCAACAACAGTCCTACTTACCTTGTCCAAAAAAGAAAAAGAAAAAATCACAGAACTTGATCTCACCAAATGCTCCCACAACCAATCTGAACTGTACAAAAATTAGGGAACAGGAAAGAAATAGCAGCAGTACAAGCTAGCATTAGCAGAAGTAACTTTATTCACACTTTTTGGTTTACTTGTTGCACAGAAACCGTGGGTGATTATTTATTGTTAAACTCTAGTACTTTTTCATACCTTGAGAACCACCCCGACGAAGGCAAGATAGCCGATAAACGTTTGGTGAATAAAACATGGTGTACTGGAGAAGAGCTGCGCGACGTGCTTTAATTTTGATAACTGTACTTTTACAGTAGAAAAATTCTGCCGTCTCTTTGGTTTCTCTCATTGTTTCACATTTCTGGTTGAATGAGCTTATTCCAATGCACTTCACTCTGGCCACAGTCAACCATATACACTGATATGTACAGTATATTTAGCTTGTAGTTAATCATATGGCATGCAAAATTTAGTTAGTAAATGCCAGCCTGTGAAAATAACCTTTCACCTTGTTTCCCTCCTCATTACTTCATGAAGCTATCATTCCCTCACACTGTCCCTTCCTTTTCTGCCTTATTCCCCTACTACGAGAAAGAAAGACCCAGCATTGCACCCAGCATTGCACCCAGTGTGCGGGCATATTGATTTTTACACCCCACCCCCCCAACACCACCACCTTCTCAGTCCCACAATGGACCCCTGAGCAGAGCGGGGGCCCTTTATGAACTTGGCAATCTTTTTTTTCAGTCTCCTAAATGAATAGGATAGGTAGGAAAAAAAAGAGCCAAGGAGAGAGAGAGGGGGGAAAGAAAAAGTGACACAACAAAAGAGGCGAGCAGGGGGTCCTGTGAGATGGGGGGGGGGGTTCTCCTCTCCTTCCCTCCTTCAACAAGGCTGTTTCTCCTCACTCCGCCTTTGATGTGCAGCGGTAGATCCGAGATTCTGTCAAGTGCACTGGTGGGGAAGATAGATGTGAGAGTGTGTGTGTGCATGTGTGTCTGTGGATGGGGGGGGGGCGTGAAAAAGCTAACTTGATAGGCTTCGGAAGTGCGGATAAAAAGAGGCACAGCTGGACTGATGGGAATGATGAGAGCCTCCTTCTTTCCCCCGCACCATACACACCATAAATACACACACACATGCAGGTGTACACACACACACAGTGACAGTTTCTTTTTTTTTTTTCTGTCTCACCCACACAGACACACACTGCAGAAATGCACACATACTTGCACACAGACACACTCCTCCACATTCCCCCTCTGTCTCTTTCTCACACACACACACACACACACACACATACACAACACATGGCTCCCTAGTGTTGTTGTCAGTCACACTGGGCTTGTAAAAAGCCCCTCTGTTCGGGCTCCACCCCTCATTCTCCGCTAATGGTCAGGTGCTTCTGTTCTTACCCACAGAAATCAATCAGCAGTCTGCTAGTTGTCTAGCTTCCTGAATGGTGTGTGTGTGTGTGTGTGTGTGTGTCTTTTTCTCCTTTTGACTATATAACTGTAGGTGAGTTATTGCGAAGTCGATAACTCTTAGAAAAGAAAGTGCTGTCTGCAGAGAAATGACTCACTGTAGTTTAAACAGTTTCTCACTCGGCTCATTGTTCCTTCCCTCGCTATCTCACATATTCAAAAGATTAGTCTCAAACAGGCATGTGAGTCATTACCTTCAACCCACAGATTGATTTGCTTTTAGCCAAATCTTTAATTTGGTAATTTCTTCTTGGTAGGGCTGCAGACTAACCAATGAAAAGCAAACCAAAAGATTTTCATCTTTGCTGGATTCAAAGAAAGAAAATATCTTGTTAAAGAAATTTACTGAGAAACACCTTTGCTCACATGCAGATGTTGTTTCCACAAATATGTCCAAAAGTTTTATATTCTGTTCTGTTCTTATATTACCGTACACAAAAAGTGAAGAGAAGTTCAATTCAACTTTAGATTTCTGTATAGTGTGTGAGCAGATAACTTCAAACTCTTGGTTGAGGACATTTTAGCTCGTTTGACATGAGATCAAACCTGTAAGGTTATGACTTTTGACTTCTTTAGTTAGATGGCATTGCTGCCCCCTGACAGATTATTTTGACTTATTACTTATTGAAAAAGAAGATTTTAGGATTTTAGTTGTAGACTAAATGACTTGGTCAGATGGATGGTTTTGGCCTGGTGTCCAGGCTGGCACATGAACACTGCCAGGTGCCCACTGCTCAGGGCCAGACAGCACTCTTAAGCCCTGCCACCTTTCACTTTAATAGGTGGCGGTGTGAATGCCCGATGGCACTAACACCAGCCTTTGGTGGGCAGCAGGCCTGGACGAACAGAACCTCTTATAAAACCGAGAGAAAAGATAGAGAGAGAGTTCTAAAATGAAAGGCTGACACCGTAAAGCACTGCTCCAACACAGAGGGAAGGCAAAGAATCACCAAAACAAGTTACCCAACCTCCCAAACACACATACACACACTCACACTCATCAGTCTGCCAGCCCCCGACATTTACATTAGAAGAGGAAGGACACAGTGGGCCTGTGGAGGAATAGAGGGATGGGGAGGAGAGGTCGGACACGCTATTGGGAGGTTGTAAACACTGTAAGACAGTATCTCCATGGAAGCCCGCACACTGCTCTGAGGCATCTCACCCCCCTCCATCCAGCCGCCAGCCCCCCAGCCTTTCCAAAGCCAAGTACCCTGACCGCCGGGCCCCAAATCGGCCCCTCGCCTCGCCTGCCAGCCTGGCTGTCCAGCACAGCAGATGTGCACAGAGGAGTGGCCTTGAATGACTGGATCCCCTGGGCTTTACAGAGGGCGAGGGAGGAGGAAGGACGATGAGAGTGGCCTTGACAGGGGGCTTGTGTGACCAAGGTCCTGTTTTTGTGGAGAGCTTACATTTACTGTAGGTGTCCGTGTGGGTTCATACATGTACTAGTGTGTATGTGCGTGTTTTTGATTGTGTTTCCACATGGCATTAGTTCTTCATGACAGTTGGATTACATGTATGCCTTTTCTTGTAACCTAATATTAGTCCAATGTAATGAACGGTTGTTTTGTCTTTAAAGCTGCTATAATTATTATTTTTGGATCAAATGACTTATGAGTAACGTGAAAGGGATCTCTCGTATCACCCAACTCTGTAGTCAACTCTACAGAGCTTTTTAATGTCTTTTAACTCATTGTTTTGGTTTTAGGGCCCATTATTTTACTCTTTACGATCACCCTCACTGTTCTCATCAGCCTCATTTTCAGACACTGCAGGAAGCTGTTTTCAGCAAAAAAGCATTGATAAATTCACAGTATGCTACCTGCCCAGCACCTATCGGCAGACGTTACCGACATGCTGGTGAACATAACAGACCAAAACAGAGCTAAAAGAAGACTGAATACTGAAAGCTGTGTCAACTTTATGAAGTCATTATAATGCATGTCAATTTTGTGTCTAAGTGGCCAGAAAATTCATTAATGCTGCTTTAAGTTAGCTAAATTTGTCTCAAAAGCTTGAAATGCAAGGAATGCAAGATAGACTATTTCTTTATTCTTTGCTTTGATTTCTCTTGTAGGTTCAAATATATGTGTATTATGGTTCCTGTCTTGTTTTGTTTAGTGCTGTTCTGTCACTGTGTGTATGTTTTAAGTGTCAGCCAAGGGACTGCAGATGAAAATTAACTTTAAGCTAACTCTGGTACAATACATCAAATAACACTTATGTTTTATATTGTACATGGTCCCTTACAAATAAAATAATATGAATAAATATATATGATGTATTAGAAATGTATGAATTTTTCTATTAACATAAAACCTGATTATAGAAGTTGTGTTATTTTTAAACGATTTGTACGATCATTTTAACATGTATGTGCTGCATTGTGGATCTGGTATATTAATTTGTGGGGTCTTGTAAGCCCTTGTAGTCTGGACATATTTGCATGCATGACACAGTAATAAAAATCTTCATCATCATCAGTATCTTGAAAATAAACTTTGGACCGGTCGTGCCATACAGGCTGCCAGACACCTGTTGTATTTGAATGTAAATTTGAATTTCCATCTGTTGTGTTGGACAGCTAGGCTGGCAAAACTTCACATAGTTGCTATATGTGGACTGCATGTCAGCTTTGATGTTAAGCAGCCAGTTTCTGTGTGTGTGCATTTTTATGTGTGATCAGAGGCTATACAGCAAGCTATACAGCGCTTGAACTTCACACTGCTCTTCTATAAAGGAAGGATGTGAGGATAGAGAGGAGGAGGAGGAAAACAGGTGGATTTAAATGGTGTTCTGGCTTGAATGAGCCTCCTTTGAGCCTGCGGTCCCATTATACAGCAGCTATTATGTGACCCTCAGCAGCCAAGTCACTACATGGAAGTTCCTTTACAGATAGACAGGAATACAGACATAGTGATAGAAAGACACTTATTGACAGCATGATAGACAGGCGGACGTGTTCTTGTTGTCTCAACTTAATTTTACCTACCCTCCATTTTCAGTTTACACATCTCTTGATTTTTCAGATGAATGAAAGTGAAATCAAAGTTTTGAGAACTTTTTCCACATTAAGGGCTCGTAAGGGCTTGGTACAATTTCAGTACAGTGTCGTCACCCAACTATAACACACCTTGTGTTAAGGATAGTTCTACCCTCTCTTGTCCCATATCTGTATTTATCTCACAGGGGGGAAAGGGACATGGGATGGAGTTCTGGTAGATGGGTGGATGCGCTGTAAAACAGATTTCCATTCATCTGCTTTGTATAAAGGCCTTTTATTGAGAACTCTGTTCGTTAGCCCTCTCACCTCCTGTATTCGCCACTTCACTCCCGGAGAGAGAGTGGGAAGCAGTTGAAAGATACACATGAGGAGGGAGTGGGAGAGAAGTAAAAGGGTAGTTTAGGAAAAACAGGCCTTCGGGGCTTTTTTTTTTACACAAAAGAGTAAGACAAGACAAGTTAGAGAGCGAGGGAGGGGGATTGAATGCTCAGAGACAGGGAAGAGTACAAGAGAAAAGGAGAGAGGGTTTACAGAGCTGGAGCGGGCAGCGCCTGCCAGGCGCTGAGGAATTCATGGTCGATTTGTCCTTGTTCGCGGCCGGTTTGCAATAAAAAGAAGCTGAAGGGGAGAAGGGGCTGGACCGGGCTGGGGGCAAGCAACAGATTGCAGATGCTTCTATTGGAGAGGGCTCCTTCTGAAAAAGTAGGTCCACCTCTCTGAGTCCCGAGCCACCCTTTAGAGAAAAGAGCCCTTCTCTACTGTAAAGGAGTGCTCGGGACATTGTGGGGCTTGTCAATGGCTCTCGGCTGGGGCACTGGGAGAATACAAGGAGGCCCAGTGTTCAGCGCCGCAGCTCCTTCTATAGAGGCCAGAACCGTAATGGGGGCCCTGGGGGCTCTACAGGGAGTTTAGAAGGCCCAGTTTCAATAGAGACCAAGTCTTTTTAACTGGTACATTGTGCGACTCTCTCTCCCTCTGTCCTAGAGATGGGAGAAAGGGAAATTCCTATGCAGATCAAACAGAATGTCTTCATTTCCAAATGAACGTGGGATGGCCAAATTTGGAGGGACACAGTTTGAGACATTGAGGGGGTATTGTTAGTGTAGAGAGGCAGGGGGTTAGGTAGGTGTGTGTATGAGTGTATTCATGTGTGTGTGTGTGTGTTGTTACCGCAGCATGGTCAGCGTGGTCCATCTCAGGTGAGATTAGAGCCAATCACGGCCTGTTAAAGCAGCTGTCAATCAACACAGTGGACCACTGGACCCAGGGCAACCTCCAGCTGTTTTCCAGTGTGTGTGTATACTATGTGCGCTGATTCTGTGTGACTGTGTTAGGTAAGGTCAGTCATGAGTTGTTATGATTCTGTTTTCCCATGAAATCATTATTAAAAAGCATATTTTACTTTTTGAAACAGAGTATAATCACTTATGGCATTGAGACAGACACACACAAACACAGAAAGCTGGCATTTCAGTCATTCAGGACTTGGTTACCCACAACTTAGAAAAGACAAACTTTACACAGTCACCATGACCGCTGCAGACTGCTGTAGAAAATGTAGCTGATGAACAAAGTGCCGTCCAATGGAGCAGCTGTAGGATTTCCCCTAAGCTCAACCAGTGGTCTGAATACACAGTGAGAGCTCAGGCCTTTTTATACCTCTGTTTGTCTAACTCGTCTATCTGTATGCATGCCACACTCTTTAGAAAGTCACACATGAAATGCTAAAGGATAATTCCATTTTATTCCAACTTATCTTCATAATAATTTGGCCATTGGTTATGATAACATTGTAGTGAGCAAGTGAATTGCTGAGATCTGGGAACATAGCAACATCACTAAAACAATGATGGGGTAGGAAACACAAGCAGTCAGATGATAAGCAAGACAACAGTTTAGTCCGATCATATAAACCACTTTATTTGGGGGTAAAACTGAAAGTGAGTGAATCCAAAATGGTGGGAATAAGAATTGTTAACCAAACTACCAATCAGTACCAAGAAAATATATACTGTATATATATATAGGTTTCCCTGTACATACATAAAGCCAGGCACATGCCATACAAAAGTGTATGTCTGTTCCGAACGTCTGGTGCACACTTTCAGACAATCTTTCCTGGAGGACATTCATGGTGTTGCACTGGTTTGTACACACGAAAAGAGACGAAGTAGTTGTGTGTAAAATGAAAAGGTGAGAGTTTGAGAGCGAAATGGGTGTGACTGTCAGATTGGCGGTTTCGGAAAGTTACAGAACTTGTTGGACGCATCCCCCCCAAATTCCAAAAGGTGTGGGGTGTGGAGGTTTCAAACGCTGTTAGACCATCCGATAAGCAGTTTAGTGTAAGCATTCTGATGCCTATGGTCTCACTCACCATTGGTGTCGACTGACTAGTGTTTAGCATTCCTAAATTTCTACACCTTTTACAGCACCAGCGTTTTACGTTTTATTTCAAATGTATCTATATTTTAAAAGGTCTGGTTGTGATTTGTTATAAACTTATTGTGCGCTTGTTTAACGTGCATTCCGGGCTGCAGTTCACAAGGTGATGCAAAATGATGCATCACTGTATGAAACCACTGAGTGGTCAAAACGAACAACACCAAGAAGGTTAAACATAAAAATGGACACAGTTTAGCCCACAGTTAATACTCTGCTTTGACGCTGTTTCCATTCCTCTATTTATCGACATTGGACAATGTTACCATTCTCATACGGTCACCTCAAAGATTTCCCTGTGGGTGCCCGAGCTCCCAAGCAACGATGGAAATGGTGCCTATGCCTCAATGTACAAGAAAACTGTGCACGCACAACTACAGCGAATATGGTAGGTCAAAGTTGAACCAGGAAGTTGGTCTGTAAACTGTTGATGATTACAGAGGAAATTTTTGGTAATGATTTTACTGTTCGCCTTCATTTTATCTTCCAAATAAGTTTAGCTAACCTTGGGATTTGTTTACAACCTGTCTGACTGTCTGACAGATCATATTTCATGCACTGTCCGCCCTATTATTTTTAGTCGTAGCATTCCTATAACATAGCAATTACTTTTGGAAGTACAATATTATTCTAACCAATAGAAACAATGGCCAATCCTACAAAAGAAATATCCAAGTTGTAGGTTGTAATAAACTGGAAGTGTCCTTTAACTTTCTGAAAACCAATAAACAGCAGTCTTGCTGTGATAACAAACTCTTTGCACTGAAATCATGTGGTAAACAACTGTACTTTTGAAGCTATTGTAAATTGTTGAAGCTATTCTAAATTGAACACATAGACGCACACACACCAACTCCCTAGTTAAAATGGTCATCATCCATGAACTCCTGAACAGGAACCAGTGCTTTCCTGCAGAATTCCCTCATCTCGCCAGCTGTCTGTAATGTGTGTATGTGTGAGTGTGTGTGCTTTATCTATGCATGAGATACAGGGAGATGAGAGAGCGTGACACCTCTGACTGCCGGGTTCCTCCAATTGTTAGGCAGGAAGTCCCCTCCAACTCAAGATAAAAGAAAACGCAAAGGAAAATACAGAAAAGAGACAGAGAGAGAGGGAGGGCAGAGTGTATATAGAAATGCTCGCTCACCCCGGGGAGACAGTAGTACAAAGGTGAGGGTCGTGGAAGAACAGAGAGAACAACAACAAGAAAAACAGCATGGTGAGTCAGGCCTGTGGTTTATAGGCTGCACTAAGCTGAGTGAGTATGTGTGCTGAGGAGAGAGATCCCACAATGATGCACAATCTCATTGCACCTGCACACTAGCTGTACACACACAAATGTATGCAAAATAATCCGTAAAAATTACTGAGAGGTATGGAATTTTTTTTACATCAGCTGTGTTATAAGATATCTGTAAGATATCTGTATCTTTTGTTCTTTTCTATGTCAGTGTGTGTGTGTGTGTGTGTGTGTGTGTGTGTGTGTGTGTGTGTGTGTGCGTACCTATCCAACAGTAGACCTCACTGTTGTTACACACTCAACAGTGGTCCAGCAAGCCAATGGGACATTTTGGAGGTCCAGTGTTGGTCATGCTTTAAATCATCTTAAAATCATGTCTAAAACCATCTGGTTAAAGTTCATACCCTTACTTTTTTTTTTTAGAGTGGCTGAATGATTTTCAGAATATTTGTGTCACAGGGAGATATTTAATTGTTGAAAACATTAAAGTTAAATTATACATTTTTGAAAGACATCAAGAAAGGCTTTGTACCTATTCAGTTTGTGTTCACCACAGTCAGTTTCATTGCAGGCCGCCTCTTTGATAGATAGACATCGGTCAGGGTTGCAAATCCCCTCTTGGAATTGTCTTGGAAAAAAAGAAAAAACGTATAATGGCATTTATATTATGAAAAAGGCCTTAAAAAATTGTTTTTGTTTTTTTCAAACTGACCAGAAACGGTTGTCCACACTTGGTTGTTGTAGAATGATAGTCCACTGTTGGTAATGTAGGAAAGTGTGTGTGTGTGTGTGTGTGTGTGTGTGTGTATGTGTGTGTGTGTGTCTAGTCCCAAGATATGGTATAACTCTTTGTTTTAAAATTAATCTTAGTGGGATTTCTTTTTAACCATTACTTCATGCCTTCTGCCTTACCAAACCAAAGAATCTACATGAGTATCGAAACTGGGAACAATGACGTGCATTTACCTCCTGTCCATAAAAAGTATTGTTATTGTGAAGAAGTATTGATTCTGCACATGTACAATATGCTTGTTTATGTTGTATTAGTAAGTGACCCCACACACTGGAATCCCCTGTGTAATCTTTGTTAACAGTGATGTTTTGATTAACAAAGGTCTTTCTCACGAAAACCCTGTGTGGGTACTCAGGGACGTGCACAGACATTCTGGGGCTCAAGCAAAGAAAGGGGCACTCACCCCACCCGCAAATTCTCTATTCCCACACCACCATTCATAATGACACACTATTCATAACATGCCGTGTAGACTAGTCACATTAAACCTTCTTCTTCCAGAAAGGAAAATTAAGAAGGATGCAATTAAATGGCATCCATACAGATTTCCAGTATGTACAATAGCCTGACGGATTTTTTTTAAAATTTATTTTTAGGCCAATACGATACTGATTTTAGGGGAGAACAATTCAACTATTCGATATACGGAGGTAGACATAGTAAATTTCTGAGCTGGAATGGAAAAAATAGACCTTTTCTATATGGATTATGCATTGCTTTAGTACCAATATGACTATAAAAAGGTGCTTAGTTTTGTTGTGCTTTCCCACCTCACATCAGTGTTGTAAACAATGGGGTCAGAGCACTTTCTACTGGACAACGTAATTTAAACTACTTAAAAAATATTTTCTGCCAATATCAATATCCCTCCTCTCCCTCTCTTTCTTTTCTTTTTCTGTGCATTGCACTACAGTCACCAGATGATCAAAATGAATAACTGACATCTTTATCATAAGGTCTCTCAAGTAAAAATGAAAAGTCTGGACCTGGACCAAAATACCAGCAACAAGATGATATTATCCATGTTATCCATATCCATCTGTGTATCTTTGTACTGCACAAATATGTGGCCAGTATGTTCCTTTCTGGGTTGAATTCATGTTTCTGGAGATGGAGAGGTGAAAAGTTGGGTCACTGCAATGATGCTGATGTCATATTTTGGAGGACAATCATTCATACAATAACAGTGTTAGTAAGTTGCAACAAACTTTGTAGCATAGTAAACCTTGTTTCCATCATTTCTTTGGTTGCCTGTAATTTATTAATAAAATTAATAATTCAATTGTATTCAGTTAGTCAAAACTACATTTAAATGCTTGCAATGAAGCAACAATTAAAAAATGTGAGTAAAGGAATAGTCTTTTAAGCTGTTTAGCCACATGATGGGTTAAACTGATAACGCCTCATAATAGTAGATTAAAGTAGGTGTGTACACAACAGTAGGCTAACCAATTATTCAAATTTCCAGACAGAAATGTGGAAAATCGAGTTTAAAAACAAAACAAAACAAGAAACACACACTTGTTTCCTGGCCGCTACAATCAGATTTAACCAAAACAATTATAGCCATGTTCCTGCTCTACCACACCGTATTTATCACAGCCACGGGCCTTTCTCTGTTGGAAATAAAAACATCATGCTTCAGGAGCTACTTTTAGAGGACCTGTTACAGGCAGTTGCTCCCTGATGAAGATGCCGAGTGATGACTGATGTTGTTTACCACTGTATAAACTTCAAGTTATAGCCGACCAGTTTGGTGAGGACCAAATTTAAAGAAGTCTGTGTACTTCTGCAAGAGCCTGCTGGTGGCATGTGATTGAATTTATGTATCCACTCCGGATAACGTGTGTGTAGTTGCACACCACTTCCTCAAATGAGATAGAATGACATATCGGTCCTGCTGCCTTCAGATGGCTGTAGAAATGTAATTCCAAATACGATTGCATAGACTATTAACCACGTAATGCATATTTATTTGTTTCAGTTGCCTGACAAAGGAACTAACTAGCCTATCGGAGTTAGCTCGTTTTCATTGACAACGCTATTTTACCCCAGACTGCCTAAGTTAGGCTGGCTGTATTGAGATGGTTTAATAGTGGTTTAATTTTACAACAGTGACAAACAATGTCGAAGCTTAGGGCAAACACTATCCAATGAAAGCAGGTCAGGGAGACGTGGATCATGCTGCTCCACAGAGTGCTCGATTTGAGCGTGTTAACTGTGGTGGCTGTGACAAGGCAAGTCAACGAGGGAGGGGCAGGGGCTCTTCTTCTTTGAGGTTTTATGGCAGTTGGCCGTAAATGTCTTAAATGTCTTGCAAAAAGGGCACTTGTCTAGTCGAGGTGTCAGTGCCCGATCCGTACCAGCTGCCCGATTGATTCTGCACATGCGCTAAAGTAGTCCTGTCAGTCAAAGAAGGTTACCTCAAATGTGCCTGTTCAAAATTACTCGTGATATGAATGACTGCTCATAAAACAATCCTACTCATACTCAAGATAACAAAATGATTTTGATCATTGGAAATGTAAAATTCTGTTTTGTTTTAATTCTGTGTTCATTCAATTCAATTCATTTAATATATGAAAAATACATGTTCCAGATAGCATGTCCTTATGAAAGTTGTAAATATACATTGCAGTACATAATATAAAAATAATAAATTGTTTTGAAATCACAATCCTCTGTTATAGAGTTCTCTATTTTTATACTATAATATTGTGTTGTTAATAAAGCTTAAAAAAACTTGTGGCTGTCAAGTAATATGTTCACACATGCGTGGTACAAATCGGGAAGGACGCATGTGCAGAACGGATCAGGCACTGAAGTGTCACTTAAGTAAATTCCCTATTACATAATTGTGAACTATCCAATTTCCAATGATTAAAAACTATTTTGTTATGAAAGATTTAGTTTTAGTATTTTGAACAGGCACATTTGCGGTAACCTTCTTTGACTAACAGGACCTATTTTGCGCATGCGCAGCACAGATCAGGCAGCCGGTACAAATCAGGCACTGACAGGTAAGGCCAGGTGCTTGAGCACCAACTGGGGTCTATCTGTCCACATGCCTGTGGGTACTTGACTAAAATTTTACCTTTGTCTGAGCATCTGGTCAAAGTTTTAAATATGTGTACCTTACCCCTTTTTACCTCTGTTTTAGTCTGTTGAAATTGAAGCAGTAGAAACCTGGGAGAATTTTAGTCTTAAACAATGATGTCACACTCCATTTCTGTGACTTTTACACTGAAATTCTGGGAGGAACACCAACTCAAACTGTCAAATTTGAAGGAAAAGTTTGACATTTTACATACACCTTACATACAGCTGTTTGCTTTCTTGCCAAGAGTTAGGTGAGAATATCTTTACCATTCTCATGTCTCATGAAGCTAGAGTCACCAGATGATTAGTTTAGCTTAGCATAAAGACTGGAAACAGTGGGAAAGAGCTAGCTTGGCTTTGTCCGAAGGTAACAAAATCTGCCTACCAACACCCCTAAAGCTCACTAATAAACACATAAAACCTAAAAACGACAATTCGTGGTTTTATGGGGGATTATGTGCCGGACTATTTCTTGAACTGGGGCAGTTCCTTTATTTAATTTAAACTAACCAGCGGCTGGCTGTAACTTCAAGGTGGGGTATGTGATTCTGGAGAAATCCAATACCATGACAAATACCAGCAAGTAATGTAACTAACATTAGCTAGGTTGTGGGTTAGCAAACTGTCTCCACAGTTGCTGCTGTGAAGCTAACAGCCAGAGGGGACAGTGTTGTGTGGCTCAGTCCGAGCCACTTTATTTATTTCCTATTTACAGAGTCAGGGCTGTGTGGGCTACAAACACCAGTTTTTTTTTTTCAGCGCACACACTGAACGGTCAACATTTTTAGCAATGACAAGTGACATTGTTAATATGCAAAAAGTTGCTAGTTGCGGTGGAAAAGTGCTAAACAGGAAGCTGGTTTAGCTTTAATGGGGTTTGCAGCTGATCCATTGTTCCTGGAGTTGTTTCCTCTTATTGTCTGCTTTACATTGATAAACAAGCAACACACACCACACACATCAGTGTATTCACTCACACCCCCACACCCCCACACATAAATGCACATAAAAGTATGATCACATGCTTCAGAATGGCACACACACACACACACACAAACACAATTCTTGCTGCTGTCCAACTGTTCAACAGGTCATTTAGATGTGATCGATGTCACACCAGGCATGCTAAGTGCTTGTGCACCACTCTCCTGTCGTCGTGGTTACCCACCGATGGGCGCACATTGTCACAGTGACAGTTTAAAGGGATGAACCAGGACTGGCTTTCTGAACGTGCATTTCATCAGGTCTGAGATTTCATTTTGTTCTAACCTGCTTGAAGTACCAGCTGGGTGGAGTCTGCGGCAGCAGGATAATGAAGCTATAGTCAATGAAGCTGCAAATCAGAGATAAACATAAACAGACAACCTGTAGTTATCTAAACTCTGTGGCACGGTGCGG
The DNA here is from genome assembly GCF_020085105.1 of Siniperca chuatsi. Taxonomy (NCBI): domain Eukaryota; kingdom Metazoa; phylum Chordata; class Actinopteri; order Centrarchiformes; family Sinipercidae; genus Siniperca; species Siniperca chuatsi. The sequence goes on from NC_058052.1 coordinate 6,069,604, forward strand.
TAAAGCCCCACTCATCTGGCAGCCTGGGCAGGGTTAGACTGAGAGCACAAATAAATACTGTATGACTCATGCTTTATGTTTATGTCTGTTTGTTGCGTTGTTAGGATTGGACCAATATAATTTCAATTGCTGATATTTTAAACTGATATTGATCTTCAATTGATTTTATTGATATTATATTGATTTTTATTAATTATTATAGTTGCTAGCTTGGGTTCTGGTGGAGTGATATAGTGGCCCATGACAGTATATATGCGCAGACACGTCTGTCCTCAGAAGTAGGATATGACAGGTTAAATGTTGAATATTGAAATTTTTTAAATATTTCTTGGTATACAGAGGTCAAATGTAAAGATATGGAAGGTTGGCACAAAAGCATCAGTAACTGGCAGCTTTTATCAATACAAGTATCTGCCTTCAAAAAACCCTGTGCCTTCTTCATTAAATAAACTTTTAAAGGATAAGGTGATATTCTATGTTTTACACTGGGTGACATGTTCTACACACACACTGTAGTTTGTTTTGACTCAACCCAACATACACTGTCCTGCTGCTGAAAATATTCACTAGAGCACCAAATGTGTATTTATCCACCAATGAAAATAGTCCCCAAAAATGCACTATTTACTCCTGTTTGAGTAACATTTGCTAAAATCTACAGCGGCCAGCTATTTTAGGATATTACTAAGCCTTTTTAAAAATGGGACAATATACAGTATTTGTGACCAGTGTTGGGGAGCAGCAACACTACACGTAGCACCACTACAAATTAAACTACATTTGTTTCCAGTAAGAGGAATGTAGAATATCACCCTCTGTATCCTTTAACTGACCCTTTTTAGTGGCCTGACCAACTGTTTCTAGGAGCAGCATCCTTCTCTAGATGACAAATAAAAGCAACACATTACTAAGTCACAAGGCACTTCTGCAACTGAAGTAGCCACTTGTCTGAAATGAGTCATGGCTCAAACAAAAGATGGAAACAATGGAAAGTCTATCCATGGCCTTGAGACAGGTTTCACAGTAAGACATGCTGCACAGCAGTCACCTGTTTCACCACTGGCAGCCATTTATTATCTATCTAACGCCCTGATCCTCAAACATGACAGGAGCAGATTCCTCTGTGTGGGCATGTATGAGTGTGTATACAGTATTTGTGTGTGTGTGTGTGTGTGTGTGTGTGTGTGTGTGTGTGTGTGTGTGTGTGTGTGTGTGTGTGTGTGTGTGTGTGTGTGTGTGTATCAGGGGGGCTTGGGGTGACAGGCTGACAGCTACCTGCAGAAAAGTGTCTCAGTATGTGGGTCATGTCCATCAGCCTCTAATCCTCTGTGATGCCGACCTGTTTGAACAGCCAGCAGGTTCTCACCGACACAGTTATGTAAGAGCTGAATGGAGGCCAAGCAAAGACACACACAGCGAGAGACAGACGGGTAGAGAGAGAGAGAGAGAGAGAGAGAGAGATTGGTTTGCACTTGTCATAGTTAATTTACCTGAGCTCTACAATTAGACAGGAATTTTGTGGCACCTCAGAGTTTTTTCTGTGTGAGCGCATGTGTGTGCAGAAGAAAAAATGAGTGTGTGTTTGTGTGCAGTAATGAGCAGGTGTTTGACTAAACAAAGTTGGGCAGCTGGAGATTCCCCCATGTTGCTCCAAGACTAACATAAGACATGTACCACAGGTTAATCGGATGCCACATCTCAGTAATTGAATGGAAAATAACCAGTGCAACACCTACTGACTGTGCTTAACTCTTTCTGTGCCAGCTAGAACTGATCAGCTTTTGTGCTGACAGTTATCTTCAAATAATGCCACTGCTACTTCTATAATTGAAATCTTGTAGCTTAAACAGCATTAAATCTGTCTGTGTGATCATCATTCATGTGCACATGTTGAATGCGAAGAAAATGTTGACTTTAAATCAATTCACCCTAAACACCTTCCACAGACAACCCGTCTGGCACTGACATCCTAGGAATTAAGTTAATATTGGACAATTCTGCAGCACACAATGTACATCCAAAGTACTGGACAAATTAAAAATGTTGACCTGATGACGGTGCAAGATGAGATGTTAAAGGATCACCTAAGCTATTACAATTCATGCAGAATCAAATTTTATGGCAATCCATCCAATAGTTGTTGAGATATTTCACTCACAATGATGTGCCAATCCATCTATCCATCCATATTGAAATAATTCACTGGATAAGTGAAAATGTGTCCTGCTGGTGGCGCTAGAGGAAAAGGAAGGTGATCACTAAAGTCACTACGAATTATCTATTCATAAAAACTTCCATGACAATCCATCTTGGTTTTTCAAAAAAGGTATTAAACATCAGCCCAACCCTAGAGCACTATATAGAGCCAATAGTCCCTACTAAACATAGGTTTATTATGTCGCAGCACGAACACCTCAGAAGGCCACTGACTGCTGCAGGGTGCAAACACGTGACCTTTTTACTCTTTACTGATTATCACAAATGTCATCTTTTTCAGGCTATCAGTCACTTTCCTTGAGGGTTAAGGCAATGTGAGATTTGAAATAGACAGTAGTGTTTTTACAAGGGTTAAAACAACATTCCCGTTCTTCACATGTTTCTAGGTTGGGTGATAAGTGTGTTGATACAGTGAACTTGCCAAGTCATGTTCTTCTATAAAGCGAGTCATCTTTTTAGGGAGAGGTAAGATGGATATAAATGTGACTTACAATGTTATTACATACATTTTCCTCACAGCTCTTGAAGCCCAATCCATATGTTTGGCTTCTAAAGTGGCCGGCATGCAGTTACATATTTCAAGTGCATGTGTATGAGCCAAAGCGACTACACACCACATACAATGAAGTACAACTAAATACTAAAGGAATATGATTTTCTGTGTGTAGTTAAGACACAGGTTTTATTAATATCTGCCCCAGTCTAAAGTAAATCAGACATCTACCACGCATAGACTCAGACACACACACTGAATGACATCAGTGTGTACAGAGGCCTGATAAGGTCATTAGTCAACAAAAGAAATGATCTGTTGCATAAGAAAGCCTACAGCCACTGAGACTGACTGAGACATCCATGCATGCACCCACACATAAACACACACAGACACACACAAAGTGGGCTACAAGTAGTTAATGATTACAGGAGTAATGTGATAGGATTTGCTATTGCACCTGTGATATCAAGGATAGGTTGGCTCCCGCCTGACTCTCACAAACCGTCATTGTTTTCACGGGCATGCAACACTGGCCACAAACAAAGCCAGTGTGTGTGTGTGTCAGTTTGAGTGTGAGTATGTGTAAAGTTCAGTGCCAGTTTGTGTGTATAAGGTGTGGGTTTGAGAGTAGCTGTGCGTTTGGAAGGTGGCAGTGTGTTTATGTGAGTGGCCGAGACAGAGAAAGAGAGACAGATTGGTTTTGAAAGTTTTCATGCAAGAACTTCCACATGCACCACAGGAGCAACCGTAAAGGATTCCTGGAGTTACTCTCATTCATCAGATAGCTTTCTCTTTCTAGTAAAGATGCCTTTTAAAACTTAGCTACAGAAGATATTTTAGATGTCATTATCCCATAAACAGATTATTTTCAAGAATATCAACACTTTCAAAGCTGAACTGTGAAACTGTGGCCATGCAGCATGTTAGTGATTCATGAGGAAAAAAACACATAAAGTTAGGACACCCTGTGTAAACAAATGTCCGAAGTGAAATATTTGAAAAATTGGAACTTGTCAAATTTCACCCGCAAATAAAATTTTATCAAATACATCTTCCTCATGACTTCCATCACTAGACATCTCTGAAGTCTGGATTTCATATTGTACAAAGGATGAATCATACGACAGCCTCCTAGTCTGTTACTGTTTGTTCAGAGTGAAGGTAATAAGTCATTTAGTTTAGAGGGAACAGTGGTGCTTAAAGGAAAACTATGGTTTAGTACAACTTTTATTTTGATAGCTCTGGCCAACGGTTTTATCAGTTTAGATAACATTGTACCCATCAAAGTAAGTGCTGAGATCTCAGAAGTCAGGAAAATAGGTCCAATGGGACAAGAAACACGAGTAGTAAGACAATCATATATGTTGTAAAGAATCAAATAGTTTTTGTCAGATTAGCTACAAATGTATTTGGGGGAAATCCAAAAGTTCGAGCACCTCTAAAGTTGCTAATAATTGTTAACAAATATAGTTGCTAACAAATCAGTTTGGGGGTTTGTGTACAACCTGTCTGATCATCTAACCGCTCATGTTTTTGCACTGACTGACCTATTTTTAGACTGTCATGTTCCAAGGTCTCAGCAATAACTTTGGTGAGTCCGATGTTATCATAACCAATAGGCCCGATGGCCAGTAAGAAGTATTCAGATGTACTACTTAAGTAAAAGTAGCAATACCACAGTGTAGAAACACTCTGTTACAAATAAATTTTACTTAAACGTGCTACAAGGACTTTTTAACTGAAACAGTCTTAATTTAAAGGTGTGGATATTCTACAAATAAATAATGTAAAAAAGACTAAAGAGTGTACAGCCATGCTAATGGCTCTGTGAGGCTGTACTTTTGCACAGTGGTGCTTTGTGCTAAATGCTTACATCAGCATGCTAACATGCTCAGAAGGACAATGCTAACATGCTTTGGTAGGTATAATGTTTACCATGTTCACCATCTTAGTTTAGGATATTAGCGTGCTAATTGCAGCATGTAACATTTGCTAATTAGCACTAAACACAAAGTACAGTGTCCTAAGCAGGTATGTACTATGCCTATTTTATTTGGCTGTGTACAGTCCATGGAGTTATAGGTCACGGTGAACATTACTGTAATACAACTGGCTTATAACGTAATTTGTTACTGAGCTAAATCTTGCTGTTGGCTCATTATATGAAGACATAACATTACAAGGGAACATTGATAACAGTAGCTTTCTCAACAACATTAATATTACCGAGCAACCGAATCTGTTAGTTGTAGGCTTACATGTAACCTAGGTGTATGAACGGTACTAAAACAAAGTTTACGTTGTTTCACCATCGTCATGTTACAGTTATTAATCTTACATAGCCACAAATAGATACATTCCCTCATCGCTATGCATCCTGCAAACAGCTGTTTAAAAAAAACATTTGTATTAAAAATAAGTTGCATCTTGCTTCCAAAACAAATGCACGCGCTAGCCAGCTCAAGATCTTTACACAAGGCAGTGGAAACACTACCGCTTTTGTCCAGAGGGGGCGCAAGAATCAACACAAAATGAAAGTTC